>NC_136991.1:30549500-30564434 GCF_032717465.1 Coenobita brevimanus | reverse complement strand
CACCCCCACGACAGATGTTTGGAGACTACGACGATGACGCCAAGAACCTGACAGCGCCTCTTGTTGTCAACACTTCACCGGACGCAGCAAAAGGTGAGCAGGGCCGCAGCATGAGGGGACGGGGGGTGCAGGGAGAGAATGGGGGTTGATGGTAAGACAGAGAGAAGTACGGGAAGAGGAGAAGAAAGTGAGGGGAGTAGGGAATGAGGAAAAGGAGAGGAAGGGAGAGAAGTGTCTGAGTAGGGGATGGGAAGAGGGTATGAAGGGAATGGAAGGCAGGAGGGCAGTGGGGTGCAGGAAGAATAGGGAGAAATGGAATTGGGAGGCAAAGGCATGCGTAATATTGTGGAGATGGATTTAGGAGGTATTGTGGGGCAGAAGCAGCAGAGGAGCCAAACAAAGTAGAGGAGGTAAAGGGAGAAGGTGGGAAAGGGGCAAGCAGGACACATAACAAAAAAAGGAAGATGAAAAATGGTGACGTGGGAAATAAGGAAGAAGGGGAAGTAGGGGGATCAAAGGGAGGAGCAGCATTTGGAAAAGGGGACTGGGGATTGGGGGGAAGTCAGAGAGATATGGGGTACGGGAAGGTTCATGGAAAGAACCAAAGGGAAGGGAAGTATTTTGGAGTTAGGGATGTGGTGCGGTAGAAGGAGCGAAACTGGATGGAAGGAGAGTAGTAAGTTTGAAGGGAAGCAGTAGGAGGAAGGGACGTACTAGGAGGAAGGAATGTAGTAGTATGAAGGGAAGTAGTAAGGGTGAGGGGAAGCAATGGGCTAGAATGGAAGCAGAGGAGTGGAAGGATAAAAGTAGGGGGAAGGGAAGTAGGAGGGAGATCGGAAGCAAAGGACGAGAAGTAGTAGGCGAAAGGAGAACAGTGAGGTGAAAGGGGAGTAGTGGGGTGGATGCGAAGTAGTAGGAATGAAGGATAATAGTATGGAGGTGGATAAAGTGAGTGGGGTAAAGTACGTGGAGGCAAAGTGAGTGTGGGTAAAGTGAGTGCTTGTCAAGGATATGGAGAGGTAAAGACAAAATCCTTCAATCACATCATAGTCAGTCTAAACAGTTCTCTAACATCATATATAAATTCTTCCTTTTTTTAATTATTTTTGAGCCTATGTATCAGTGTGTGTGTAAGGTCTTTATTTATATCGCTTATAACCCTTTCAATACGAGGAAGCCACATTTAATATTTTCCTTGCCACCGCCACACGATTTTACCCAGCTCATAGGAGAACTCTGGCAATGAAGGAGTTAAAAGAGACTGTTCTTTTTCATTTCAAAGTAAGCCAATGCCGACGATTATAATCAACCGATAGTGAGTCGTAAGAGTTTGAGTACTAATTTAAATAAAATCGTTCTGTAATAACCAAAAGAAAAAAGAAAAAACAGACATCGTGGAAGATGTGGTAACTGTAGCCATAAGTTAATATGAACGTGAACTCAGTGGATTGCAGGCTGAAGTTACCCCTCTCTTGCAGTCCACCATCCTCCCTTAGGAGGACAGAAAGGGAGATAAGGGGCGCTTACATGATCAGTCAGCGGAGCTGCTCGATTATATCGGTGCCATCGCATGAAGGCATTCCTCTCCAGCACTAGTAATCGTAGTGAAGGGGCTATTCGCAGTTCTAATCCTTTCACGGATGTGTTCCCTTACCTTATGAATGTTCAACCTCTTCACTGCAAGAAGTCTTCCCGAAGTTGAACATACAAATAACTTACAACAAAGACGCCATCGTACTGCAGTAAATATGGAGATTGCGCCTTACTTCCCCCACTAAGAAATGTGCTCCACAAGACAAATAAAATCGCTTGGTGGTAGACAGAAAAAAAAAAAAAGATCCATCAGCGCTGAAGTAGATTAATGGCATCACTAAACCATTTCATCGAGACAAAAAAAATGCTGAAAAACACATAACCAGGGAAGGTAAAACTGTGAGGTTGCAGATATAAGTAAAACAAAGATTTCATTGTACTGAAGCAATACAAATCCTAAGTCAGAGAGAGAGAGAGAGAGAGAGAGAGAGAGAGAGAGAGAGAGCTATTAAAAAGTAAGTAAAACTAGGTCACTGTCCTGAAGACGATACAACAATTTATACTGTATTTACCCTAACCTGAACTTATATTGTCATCTTTTAAGGTGACTCCTGAATTGTAAAAACAGATTATCACTAAAATATCAGGTTTGTCGCGAAGAAGTGCTATGGAAAAGATGCAGAACCATAGTATTGTCTTTTGCCTCCACTGAGCTACGTGAAATAAGCAGCAAAGCGATGAAAGTCTGGGTCTGGATAAGGTAAAAAGGGTATATTAAATCTTTCCGAAAAGAGAAAATTAACATGGTCATATGAACATTTCTAGGAGGGTATATGAACATCAGTGCCTGGTGGCAGAAATGGCATAATGATGTCATCGTCTTAGGGAAGTTAAATTCCATTACCAAGCCTTTCCGCGAGAGAAGGAAAATAAGAAAAAAAAAAAAATTGGTAATGCTCCGAATTAACATAAGTTGTATTCTGCGGTTCGCCTGATGTCTAAGTTAATTTCTCAAGGGAGGGAGGTTCTTAAGTTTTATCCTCTTCAACCAAAGGAAAATGTTAAAAGTCGGTCTTTGCTATCACTCAAAGATTTTATTTTGCCACTTCAGATAAAAATGTCTGAACTGAAGAGGTTGTCTATAGTCTTAATTACCCGTCCCCGCCTAGAAGGGGCTCGCGGACGGGTATTGTGATCACTCGGTTTGTCTGTTTTGTTATCTGTTTGTGTCTGTCTGTCTGTCTGTCTGTGTCTGTTAACAATTTTACGCAAAAACTACTGGCGCGATTTTGACTAAAATTAGAGGGATGATGGGCTATGACCTTCTGATCACCTGATTAAATTTTGGGCCAAATTTGGCCAACGCCATGGCTGTAGGCCCAAAAAATGTAAAAAAAAAAAAAAAAAAATCGTTTCTTCGCCATAACTCCTTTCAAATTCGTCATATCGATATGAAACCAACACCTAAAAGTGCATCTTTCAAATCTGCATCCTATAATATGTCTCATTACCTCAGGGGGGTCATCCCCCAGTTAGCGGTAGGGAGGTCAATGTCAGGTGGGTCGGGCCCAAAATTTCAAATGGGCAAAAAACCGTCAATTTTCACCCGATATACTCAAAATTTGATATGTGACATCTTTGACCTGATATCCTGTTGTGTCTATACGTCGGCACTAAAATGACTGCCGGGGACGGGTTTATTGAGCCTAGGCTCCGCTTCTTGTTGGTTCTTTCATCCCAAGGCGCTCTCTTATCTTGAATTAAAACGTCGGGTAACTACATAACTGAAATAAATTATACATCACTCATATGAAAACATATTTCCATTTAAATCTTGCTATCACCCGACGATTACATTTGTCTTAGGTAATACATTCGAACTGGAGTGGTTACATACAGTCTTCATTGCCGGTTTCATCACCAGTTCTCTTATCCTGAAGAAAAACAAGCGGGTACCTATATGAATAAAATTAATCATACATCAGTTGTTCCAGGTGCTGTTCATCTTAACACCAATGACTTACTTTCCATTCTCTTCCTACTAATTTCAGAAGATTTTATTCGGCGTAGTGGAGACTTCTTTCAACTGGGGGAATGGATACAGCCTCCAATAGCCCTTCCAGTACGAAAACTTTTTCTAAACAGTATAAACAAGAATAAACTGTAAAAAAGATGTCGCTGCACTGAAGGGGTTGAACTTACAAAATAATATGGCAGTGAAGGAGAGAAGGAGATCCATACTACTACTAAATTTTTTCCAAGAGATTAAAAAAAGAAAAAGGCTGATAAAACATGATGAGCAGAAATGACTTACCAACGCTCGAAATTAAATAAATGTGTTCCTTTCCCCGTACTTACCAGGTGTCTCTCCAAATTAATTTCTCACGGGACGAGGACCCCCAAACTTTTAAGAGTTGGCGACAGGTCTTTCCCCGCCTCGCAAGACACCCAAAGTTAAACTACTTCTTGACGCTTTCGATACGATGGCGTGTTTTGTGTTTTAATTACATTCCTGCATGACGATTTTATTGAATGATCTTGTCTGGAAAGTTAATCAAGAATATATATTACTCTATAGTTCAAAGTCTCTCCTCCGCTGAACAGAACTGTCTGGAAATTGCTATAATTATGTTGAAAGATTTGTTCTCTGATTGAAAGGACTGATGCAATGATGAAGCGAATAATGGTAATAATAATAATAATAATAATAATAATAATAATAATATAATAATAATAATAATAATAATAATAAAAATAATACCCAAAGACAAAGAGACCTGAATTTATTCTTGCTAGATTACCTCCTGACAATTGACATTTTTATTCATGCAAAAGGAAGGGACCAAAGGCTGGAAACTTCGAAAAGTTGTCCATTTCACAGAAGAAGAACAGGAGCAGAGCCAAGATTAACATCTGTTCACAAGATCTCTTCTGTCCAAATGAATATTGGAGACCAAGGGGCGTGTTCCAGGTGGCATAGTAGATTCTGTAACGCCTCAGTGATTTGTATTACGTATTATATTTTAACATTTTTGTATTTCATTTATATTGCTTTAATATTAATACAGTTCGCAGCAATAACATACAGGTCGATACTGAGTCGTACTGTGCAGGATAAATCGTAAAGGAAGAGGTATTACGAAATCTCCAAAGCCACTTACAATACGGTCCTACATCTGATCGCTACGGTTCGAGAAAATCCCCACCTAACTCAGAAGTGGTTTATCTCTTGAACTATCGTGGTCTTTTGTAATTTCAACTCGATCGTCTGGGAAAGAGATAGAGTACGGAAAAACATAATGTCATGCTACAGAATTAAATAATGGAGATTTTTCCTAACTTATTCAGTGAGAGAGACTATTAGTAAGCTGACTAAAATCGTTGTAGGTGGCAAGGATAATATGAACAAGTCATCATCGAGGTCAGTGGAGGTTTACTTCATTGATTCTAACTTGGCCCATATTCTTTATCTTTTACAGCTTGCTTCACGCAGCTTGGTGCTAGAAAAGGACAACAGTACGGCTCTGCATCCTTTACACTGCACTTCTTTGTGACTGGCACCGTATTCTTGCGTTAATTGTCCGTTACAACCCAGCATTCAAGATGGAGAGAATTTAGGCTAAGCAAGAGTGAAATGCGTATAGTAACTCTCAATATAATCCTCCTTACCATAGCTAGCAAAGGTTATCCCCTTCAATACGAAGAGGTAACTTCTATATTGAATAAAATCGAATGCCGGCAGTAAGAGAAACACACAGTGTTCACCGTCGCACAAAAAGGTCATATAACAGTAGACTGATACAAAGCTTCACAGCGAGGGGCACTATTAAACCACACATTAGCGGCAACCAGAGGAAATTACAGGCTGGCTCGTAAAAGAACAGCACTCCACTAGAAACTCACATGCCAGTATCTTGTGTTGCGGGGACGGTTCAGTCGGCATCTTATGTGTTGCAGGGACGGTTCAGTCGGCATCTTATGTGTTGCAGGGACGGTTCACTCAGCACTTTATGTGTTGCAGGTGAGGCTCAGTCGGCATCTTATGTGTTGCGGGGACGGATCAGTTGGCTAGTGTGGGAGTGGATGTGTCAGTGGTATTAGAAAATAAAAGACGCAGGGTAGATATTGATACTACTGACTGAGCCGTCCCCACAACACACAAGAAATTGCCCGGCGGAGTGGAAGTGGAATGTCATAGGCCACGCTGTACATCATAAACGTATTGCACAAAGGTCGGAAGCCATAGGGATGCTGTTTCCAATATTTTTACGCTCTTGTAAAATCCGACACATCATATTTCATATCGGTAGTGGAAGTTAGGGCTAGGAGGCTGATGGTGGTGGTGGTGGTGGGGATGGTGATGAAGATTAATAGACGGATAGATCGATGAATGGGTGGATAGGTAGATAGATATGTGGATGATGATGATGATGATATGTTGCTCGGCTGCCCTGATCGAACGCAAGGTTTCATAACAAAACCACGACTAGTAGGCTACCACCGCCACCGATTTATTCATTTACTACGGACTAGTAAAGACCTCCGAAGCTGAACATTTGCTTCACAATGTGTATGGAATAGGAAGAGCCAAGAACTAACTATTATTCAGGTAAAGACGAAGATTCATTGACAGGTTACCATTAACTCACTCTCTCTCTCTCTCTCTCTCTCTCTCTCTCTCTCTCTCTCTCTCTGCGCAAAAATGAAAATCACGGTAAAGAAAGGGAATTGATCTGAAGTTTCTTGTGAACTCGAACGTTCATTCACAAACATATTTACAATCAGTTTCCTATCATAAATTAGATCTATTTTCGTAGGGAGGACGAAAATAGGACAGCACGTTTTTTATTTCTTTACCTGGCTCTTGTTCTTTCTGCATATATGCGAGGAACAACAAGGAAGTGACTGAAGGTTTAATTGTGAATCCGAAGCCGAGGTCGTGTTGTTATAGGTCATGGTGTGTGTGTGTGTGTGTGTGTGTGTGTGTGTGTGTGTGTGTGTGTGTGTGTGTGTGTGTCCGCGCGAGCCCGCGAGCGCATCAAAATTGATGTAATGCCATTAAACAGTTATGTTATTGATGTTAGATGCATACAGATAAACAGACAAAAAAAATAATAAAAAATATTACCACCTTGGCGATGGTACAGTACCAATGGCTTCACAATGATTTTCGAACGACCGAGTAAAACATTATATTCGTCACTCTCGATACTTCCTTCGCGCTAACTTGACGCTAATCTTTATACTTTTACAGCTCATTTCACGTACAGTTACCTCCATTTCTAACGAGTACAGCGGGTGGTATGTTTGGTGAAATGTGGCACCACTGTGTTTGTTTACATCGTAGTAATAGTAAGTGAATGGGCAGACCCGGCAGAGCTTCCCCTCAGCTACAGTATCTAGTACCCACAGAAACTATGTTTTATCAAGTCATACTCTGTTTGCAAATACAAGTGTTTGCCACGTATGTATAGTGGAAGGTAGAAAGAGAAACAGAGATGCCATTGGTTCCCATTGTTTCTCTGACAGGAGATTACTGTGAGGCGAGGTGGAAAGGAGGGGAGGGGGGAAGGGTGGGGGGAGCCCATGTATCGAAACTTTGTCGTGTTTCGTTTAGAAAGATGAAGGGTGTGATTATACAGGTGTTCTGAGGTTATTGCTTAATCCGTATGCAATAACGTGTATTGGATGAATGTTGGAGACTTAATGTTCGTCATACAATGTGGTGAACAAATGTAGTTAAGCATAAATGTTAGAAGGTGTGATGTTCGGTGTCTCGAAACGTAGTTCACCTGACTCTAGTGAGTGTGCGACTCAAATGCTGCAACATTTTTGTGGCTGAACCAGGGTGGCCATAAAAATGATTCGTGACTATCCATGTGACACAACGGTCGTGCCATGTTGGTGCATCATCTAGTCTGTTTTATTGTGAGGAAAAACAATCATTATATTCGCAAACCATGGTATAAGTAGATTCCCTTATCATATTACATCACTACGACAAGACTGCAGTCTTATCAATGACCTTGTGTAAATCTACTGGATGACGTTGGATAGCTTCAGAACCCGAGAGTATTTTATCTAAAGCGCAGTGGTTGAGTTTTACCATCCAGGTGCTGGTGCACCAATGTTGCTTACGTTTACTTGGACGCTCCACCAACACTCAACTTTTATCCTACTGTAGGTCCATCTTATTCTTGGCTGTGTTATACTGTATAAGCCTGTATGATGACACGGTGCATAAAACATTCCTTACTTTACATATTTAATTGCATTGTTCACTGTATTACTTAATGTTTCTGTTGGCTGAAAACAGGATCTCATTCAGGCTGCTGGGATGTCAAAGTGTTTTCAATGGTCAGTCAGTATAGTCACGAAAACTGCGACTTTGTCTGCTATCTTGGCATGAGTGTGAATAAGTCGGCGAAGTGTATTACCAGACTCCCTGCACAAACACACACAGACTATACGCTGTTTTACACTCTCCCAGCAGCACCACGCCACCGATATATTTTGTGTAGCCGTGGCTACATACTAAAACCTTTGTTTATAATGGCAGACACCCGACAAACATTAATGGTAAAGGAATGTTGGTCCCTCAGGATGAACAGTGTGTGTGTAGACACACGATTAAATAGAATAATGCGTCTGGAGCTAAGGAGGGCCTGAATGTGTCAGATCTTGCATGAAAACTAATATATGAATGTTTTAAAGAGAATATAATATACGATGATCAATGTTTGTGGATGCTGTCGCAACTACAGTATCCAGACTAACGAAGTTGCACCTCGAAGAAAGCGACATTATAATTTTAGGGTCTGGACATCCGTAACACCGTCATTTCGGTTATTGTAATACAAGATATGCATTCATTATGCAAATAAAGTATCTCATTATCTCCATGTAATCCATCAGTATGATGACTGCACAACATTTTTGCACAACAAGCCACTAGCTGTCCAACACTCAAAGTAGCTATAATCCTATGCAACAGAATATCTACTTCTACCATGGTTTGAGAATATAATGATTGTTTTTCCTCACAATAAAACAGACTAGATGATGCACAACATGGCACGACCGTTGTGTCACATGGATAGTCACGAATCATTTTTATGGCCACCCTGGTTCAGCCACAAAAATGTTACAGCATTTGAGTCGCACACTCACTAGAGTCAGGTGAACCACGTTTCGAGACACCGAACATCACACCTTCTAACATTTATACTTAACTACATTTGTTCACCACATTGTATGACGAGCATTAAGTCGCCAACATTCATCCAATATAAGTTATTGCATACGGATTAAGCAATAACCTCAGAACATCTGTATAATCACACCCTTCATCTTTCTAAACGAAACACGACAAAGTTTCGATACATGGGCTCCCCCACCCTTCCCCCCTCCCCTCCTTTCCACCTCGCCTCACAGTAATTTCCTGTCAGAGAAACAATGGGAGCCAATGGCATCTCTGTTTCTCTTTCTACCTTCCACTATACATACGTGGCAAACACTTGTATTTGCAAACAGAGTATGACTTGATAAAACATAGTTTCTGTGGGTACTAGATACTGTAGCTGAGGGGAAGCTCTGCCGGGTCTGCCCATTCACTTACTATTACTACGATGTAAACAAACACAGTGATGCCACATTTCACCAAACACACCACCCGCTGTACTCGTTAGAAATGGAGGTAACTGTACTTCAGTTATAGAAAAAGACAACACTACAGCTCAGTACCATTTTCATAACGCTTCTCGGTGACTAGCATCACATCCTAGTGTTAATCTCTTGTTACAATTCAGCATTCAAGATGCAGAGATGGAAATTTTAAGAAAAGTTAGAGAAAAAAAGAGTAAAGTTATTTGCTCCCCTGTTCCTCATTCTGGAGTCATCTCACCCCATAAATAAGTGCAAAGCAGGCTTAGGATTATGGTGACGATGATGAACGATTTTATTATTCTAGTCTAGTCGAAAACAATGTAATTGGAGCGGAAATAACTCAAAAAAAAATCCCCAAGAAACACGCAACCGTCGATTACAAAGCAAGGTGCCTATTTCTGTTCGAAGTACAATTTAATATGCTGGAGTAACGAGACAAAATCCAAAGATCTCGTGATTGAACCAGGATGTCAAGCCAGGGCCTTGTCGATATTAAATAATATACTCTTTTCACCCTAATCTATCCTAGATTTTTCTCATTTTGCAGCTTATTTCAGGCAGCTTAGTGGCAGCAAATGTCATTACTGTGACTCTATATTCTTTCTATAGCATTTCTTCGTGATTTGCAACATAATGATGGCGTTAATCTATTGCTACAGCTCAGCATTTTAAAAAAATGTCATTTTTAGGCCAAGTTAAGGTGAAAGGGGTGTAGTACACATGAATCGGCATAAGACGCGAAGTAAATCGCAAAGCAGGGCATGCTACGGCTCTCAGACACAACCAGCACCGCGAACTGCAGCAACATCTGCTGTGATTGCCCCGTACTAATATGCCCGAGTCTGACGCCGGCTCTTTATAGCCCATTACGGAATATTAAGGAGCGCACACTGAGACTGCACCCACCAGAACAATGACCAGGTGTAAACAGCCGTCTGACAGAGAGGGAATATTCTGTTGTCTGGTTTTAAGTGTGTGTGTGTGTGTGTGTGTGTGTGTGTGTGTGTGTGAATCAGGAGGTGTTTGTACAGGTGGTAATATTGTGGTGGGTGTAATGGTGTTGTACTACTCTAATTAGTCATAACCTGCTAAACACAAATTTCCTCTAGCACTAATGTGAACCTTCTCTCATTTATAACTCTTAGTGGTGGACGTCCATTTTCACTTGGTTAAATATTCTGTGTTACATTCACAAAAATTCTAATTATACTCAACTTCCTTATTTTCTATAGTCTTTTTTTCATCATAGCAGTGACATGTCCTCAGAAAGGTTAAAATGTTTATAGTTCGCTAAGTTTTTAGGCAAAGGTACCCCGCCCCCCTTGCATCTACTCAACTGACGTATAATGAATGATCCGTAAACTGCGCTCCTCTAGAAATTCACGTGGCAGTATCATGTGTGTTGCGGGAACGGGTCATTCGGCTAGTGTGGGCCTGGTTGTGGCATCTGGAGCAGGAAACTAATAAATGACGGAAGATTGATACTGATAATGCTAATTGAGCCATACCCACAACACACCAGACATCGTCCAGCGGAGTGCAAACGGAGAGTTACATATTGGCCACCTTGTATATGTGAGTAAGGTACTGGATCAGCTCTTCCTAATACCAGTTTCATTTCGCTAAATGTACATTATTTAGCTTAATGTGTCACCATCACCCACACATCATATCTATGTAATAATCATATCTGTGTAACAATATATCTATTTAAGTTTAGCCAGCTACTCCTAGACGCATGGACTGATTTTGATGAAACTATGCTGGAACACTCCCTACGATCCTAGACTTTGCAAAAACATTTATGGTTCAAAATAAATAATTTATTTGCGAAATTCTTATCGTTAACCCCTCAATGGTCTCTTTTCTCTAACGGAGCCAAGTCCATTTTCTTCGGGCTTTACCATATATTAGTTTATTCATACACATGTTTATTTTAAAGTTCAAGCCAAATGGTTTCCTGCAAGCCAAGAAACCATTTACAACACTGGGTGGTAACCATATAACCAAACCATACGTGCTCCCTAAGTGTCAAGTGGGTTGGTGGAGGGTTAGTGCCCCTCCCTGTAAAACAAATAACTCACAGTCAAATGGCCACCCCGTACGGGATTATGGCGTCTGGCAATAGATAGATAGAAAATAAACAAATGATGACTGACCAAAAAAGCGCTGACGGCGGTCTTACGAGAGGAATATTAATTTATAATTCTTTCCTAATTAAAAAGAAAAAAATAAATGGTGCTACCGTATATGTTGATGGTGATATAACACATTTACCCGTATAATGAGAATTTGCAAACTTTTTCGCTCGTGCCCCTTCAAGATTCACCCAGTCACGGCTCAGCATTCAAAGTTAGGGGCGTGGTCCAGCTTGGCCAAGGTTAAATAATGGACGATAATCTGGCACTCTCTAATACTGCCATCCATTCCTTGACTGTGTTCTGACCGGTTTTTGATCGTGGATATGGCAACATGGTAATGAAGTAGAATCCTTATCTTATTAATGAGTGGATCATAAACATGTGTACGGACATTATATAACTGATTATACCTTACTGGTTAAACGGCTTGGAGGATCACTTCTGAATAATGATAAATTCATTCTAAGGTATATGTTTAGTATTACTGTCATGATTTAATCGGTTCACTACCAAAAATCTCTTAAAACCAGAATAAAATTGTCTGGCTATTGGAATGGGGATAAATGTGGATTACCTCAAACACCTTCACCACACAGGGTCTCTCATAAGCTGAATAAAATCGTGTGGTTGTAGCCAGTGTAAACCCTAAATTCACACGTCATGGTTCTGTAGGGTTAAGTGGTAGTTGGGGCAATGCTTAAGAAGCCTTCTTAGCTGTCATATTCTTATCATCTTAGACTAACGGTGGGTTCCTATTTGTCCATTCATTTATTTTGGGTTGTATTCTAGGTGTATAGGAAGATTTTGTAACACCGTCCACCTTTCCGATTTATGATTTATTCTGCACCTTACATGTCACTGTCATCTTGTATGTTATTTATACAAACTATGAGTTATTTAAGAGGAGCCTGTGGAGTCACATGGAGAGACAGGCTGACGAATGAGGATATAAAGGATCGTTGTGGTGTGGATGTGGATGTGATAGGAAGTGTTATGAGGAACACACTGAGGTGGTTTGGCCATGTAGAGGATGGAGGGTGAAAGACTGACGAAGAGAGTGTATGTGAGTGAGGTGGAGGGGGAAGAGGGAGGGAGGCCGAGGATGAGATGGAGGGATGGGGTGGAGAGGTATATGAGAGATGTGAGTTGGAAGCAGGGCAGTGAAATGGCGGGGACAGGACGACGTGGAGGCGATTTGTTTGTGGCCACCCCAAACGGGATTGAGGCGTCTGGCAATAGATAGATAGACTATAATCAAGAGAATAATATATATATATATATATATATATATATATATATATATACCATGTAAAATATTACCATAAAAAAAAAATCGCTATGAAATAGGTGCTACAATGTTTCCCACGCAACCTAGAATATAGCCTTAATCATTCAATCCACTGCTGTATGTCGGTCTTTAGAAGTTTACAATATCGCTGTAGCTCCTTCGCTACGAGGGGTCTCTCCTAACTAGAATAAAATCGTCCAGCAGCAGCAAGAACATATAAGATGGTTGGTAAACAGTGTTCCATTTCCAACTCACCTGGCGATATGTAGCGTGCAGCGGAGACGGCTCAGTCTGCTGATGTGAGCGTAGGTGTGCTAGCAGGAGTAGGAAATTAATTAACGTTGCCTGATAACGCAGACTCAGCCGCCCCCGCAACACATGAGAAATCACGCGGCGGAGTGGAAGAGGAGTGTTATATATGAACCATCCTGTCTATATAAACAAGAAATCGTATTGAAGGGGTTTATGGAGACTGCCTCTAACCTTTTCAGTACAAGAGTTCTGCCCTAACCTGACTAAAATCGTGTGTTGGTAACACAGATTAAAAAGGACTTCCATCGTACTGAAGGGGTTATTAATAAGTTGCTCCACCTAGGTAGCCAGAGTGTACTGGCTACATACGCATTCCTTCATTGTGCAGACTAAATTGGATAAGTGCAGCATTCCTGCCTATATAACAATGGTTAGTGTTGTATCTGTCCCTTACCATACAATATAAAGCATTATTGGACAAATATGAATGCCATACTCACCCAGTTTAGTCTGCTCAGTGAAGGAATGCATAACTAGCCAATACAAAGAATCATGTCGCTAGACCAAGGGCCGTATTCTCATGCGTTTAGGAGGCTTTCTTATATCTTTTCCTTGGCAGTATGTTTCTCATGTTACACTTCGGCAGTACAGTGGTTGAGTGATGGTCGCAGGAAACCGGGCGATAACGGGCCACGGTTCGAATTAACATGTTATGCTGGAGGCTTTCCTGTCCTGTAAAATCAGGTCAGGGACGTTGGCTGGTCTCCCACGGGTTAAATGACCAGGCCCACGGTAGCCTATTATTGGCTCTCCCACGTCCCTCCCCCTCCGGGATGTCGAAAATATTAGTGTGCCAACTGATACGCAAGAGGTATCAGAGAGCCTCCATGCTGACGAGAATTCTGGCCCAGCACATGCACCACACATTTCTCCTCCTAAATTAAGACAACATAGTAACTCCCTCTCTCCTTCACTTCTGGCTGCGTGCTGCCTGGCGGCGTCCTGTCACCATCCATCCCCCTGCCCTGTTTGCCGCTGTCTGCTGTCTCTGCCACTGCTGCTCTCTGCTCTGTCCTGACGCGCCCAGACCCAGGGGTGCAGTCAGCGCCCTCCAGGGACCAACACTATGGCACCAGAAAGTCCAAAAACATAGCTAGGATAAATATTTTAGACACCAAAGCAAGTAAGATATTCTGCCTCCTATTGGTTTTAGTGTTTTCCGTTTAATGTCAGCCCCTTCAGTCCGAGGATGTATTTTTTTTTTAATTCTTGCAAGCATCAGACGATTTTATTCTGCTTACAACAGCACTCTAGCAGCGAAGGGGTTAATGCAAGCTATATATAACTTTACCAGTTGGAAAGTCTCTTCAAAGCAGAATAAAATCGTCTGGTATTAGCAATAATATAAAATGCGTCATCCAAGAGAAGTGCTTTACTCCTTTTGACATGGTGACGTCTTTTATATTCATTCTTGTCATCACCAGACGATTTTTTCCGCTTTGGTTCAATACTGCCATCATTAACCCCTGCTTTAACAGGGCTCTTCCCAAAGCTGCATATATTCGTCTGGTAGTTGCAAGAGTAAACTAGACAAAATACGTCATCGGACTGAAGGAATAACTCTTTGGCTGCGGTGAATATAAGTAAATAAAAACGTCTGAACTCAGCTTGAATTAAATTAATGAGTTTTAAGTTCTTGCTCCAAAAGTTTATACAAATGATTGTTTTAACTTTTTGCCACTATGGGCTTCTCTGGGCTTAATGATAATAAAATCGCATAAAGTTAGCCTGCACAAAATACACAGGAGGAATATCGCAGTCGAAGGGTTAGGGTACTATTCTTATACTGAGCCGTGTTCTCTTTGGCACGGAAGACTTAGTGTACTTCTTCATTTAAAGTTGAGGACAGACGCCGTGAGGTGCTTAGCTGGTGTTATCTCCATAACTTAGGTATTCGGGTCTATGGCAAGTTAAGTCACCAACTACCCTGGGATAGAGGGCCACTGCATCATCCAAGGACATAAAGTTATCTTACCACAGTTATCTCCCCTATGT
>NC_136991.1:30504500-30544500 GCF_032717465.1 Coenobita brevimanus | reverse complement strand
TAATCTTTGACTATAATGTATTTGAGTAAATTAAGACTCGCAGAAAGAAGAGGCTGCTACAGACACTAACTGGTATTCATTAACATATTTAAACGCCTCTTAAGTGTTTTACTGTGACTAAAGAACAATGATATGGACCTCGGGAAAGACCTGTATTTGTGATAGTTGGTGTGGTTTCTTGTTACTTTTGCCAATTCATGGTCAAAAACTGAATATGATCGACTGGAGACAGCAGGACTATACTAAGTAATATCCTTCACTCTTAACTGAACCATACATTACGTAATATTACCAATATTTTACTATTAATAACATGAGTTACAAGGGGTACACATAAGGACTCTTTACATCAGTTATAAATAATTTAACAACGATTAAGTAATACAGTTTAGGAACTGTTAATCCAGTCAAGCAGGGATCCCTCCTAAGGTGAATAGCATCGTCTGTGATACCTGGCATATGTGTCGATATGGCACTGAAGGGAATTTTAAAGATTATTTCAAAGAAGGATGCATTATACTTTTGACTTCAATTCTCTGATGACAAAAACTAAACTAACAGCCAGAACAGTTTCGATTTTTCTCAAAGAAATGGCTAAATTATTTTCATAGCGCTCCATCTGCAGCATTACCATGTGTTTGTGACACTGACCAAAAACTATAATGTTCAACAAATTCTGAGTATTCCATTTTACCTCCCGTATCATAGCATTCCAATATTTTCCAACGACCAGCATTGTTTCAACTTTTTCCCGAAATATACTGAAGCTCATAATCATTTACTATTAATCCTCTACATATGATACCAGAGATCAATCACCTCAGCTTCAAGATTTTTCATACTTTTTGCAGCTTATTTTCCATGTCTCGGTAGTAAAAAGCAGTATGTGGCTCCAACGCCTTTCCACAGCAATTCTTTGTGCTAGCACCATATTCTAGTGTTAATCTAATGTTACAGCTCAGCATTCACCATGAAAAGATGGCAATTTAAGACCAAGTTAGAGTAGATGGGGTATACAGTAGTTGTCTGATTATTTTTCTCCTTCAATAGGTTTCCCACTGTAATTTTAAGGCTGTCCAGAAATATTTCTTAACCTCTTCAGCGCGATGACGCCTTTTTTCATTTTATTTCACAACCACCAGACGATTTTATTCAGCTATCTTATTAATGCAGAAAATATTAATTATGACTACATATAACCTCTCTGACTCGGAGGGTCCATCCTACAGGTAAATAAAATGCATATTGAAGACAAGAGCAAAACAGAAAATATGTCGTCGACTTTCCTTCATTCATACTTTCCTCCATTATTATTTCCCACATAACTGGTAATTCCAGTCACTGACTAAAATATTGAAGTGGTAAATTACTCTTCGCACCTGTTATACAATTCTCTTAATAGATTCCTTTGATTTGATCTCTGAGACTGATTAACTGAACATGCATCAAATAATTACATCCATGACTTAACGAGACTGGCTTAATGAATTTATAAGACCATTGCTTCATTGGCTGTATTTCTATGATTAGTATGGCAACTTCAGGACAAGCTGTATTAACTCACTGTGTTGGGGTTACTGGTCTTCATAAATTTAGCGTAGTCTCAACTATCATAAGCGCAAGACAGAATATGCTGGCATGGTGTAATGTAGACGAACGTTGAGAATTGATTATGCATGTGATATTGATATGACATATGCAAGACAGAGTTGTGTGGCTAGAAGTCTTATTTTAACACGAGTTCTCTGCTGACTATTTCGTGACAGATATAGCAGACTTCAGAGAAAGTTGTTGTCAGTATGATCGGTGCTTTGAGTTGAGCGCGAACGTCCACCAGTTAATTCCCCCCCCCCTCTCAAATGTAAATACATTATATATATATATATATATATATATATATATATATATATATATATATAAAGAAGGGAGAGAGAGAGAGAGTATAGTGTATATATAGGAACTTGCTTGTATTGCCTGGAACAGATTAAAACTGCAATGTATGTCGCTTGCCGAGTTGCGTGGCGCTAAGCAAAAACTCCATATAACTCTAAAATACGCCATCATCATCTGAGTTCGAGTTGCAAAATATTCTCCCATAATGGATTTAGCTGGTTCGTCACAGAAATTGGGTGATTTAGCTTATATCACGCCGTTGTACAGCAACAGCGTCTGGCTCCTATCTAGGAGTTCCCATTCGATTCCTGGCTTGAGTATCAAGAGCTCCACATATGCGTGTTATGTGTGTTTCTCCACAGTTTATATATATATATATATATATATATATATATATATATATATATATATATATATATATATATATATATATATTGGTCCTTTTTTTCTGATTATCTACTTGAGAACATTTCGAAGCCTTGAATGAAAAGTAATAATAAATAAACGAATGAATGGATATATGAATGTATGGAATGTATGAATAAATGAATGCATTGAAACATGCATGAATGAATGAATAGATGTGTTGCATATCTCACTGGGTGGCGCAATCTGGTGACAGCCCATGTTTTTCATTTTTTCTCTGCCAGATTCAAAATCATACCAGCCTCTCTAAAATAACAGGAAACTGAAGAGAGAAACCCGTTTTGTACACAGGAAAAATCATCCAATATATTACTTGCCCAAGTGCCAGGGGGTTATCTCATCCTCTTCATGCCCACAGTGGGGGTGGAGGGACATTGGTTACAAGATTGTGACAAAGTGAGATAACTTTGACCTGGTCGTGGTGTAGTGGTATGTTGCCTGGCTCTCACATGAGAGTCCCGGGTTCGATTCCCGGCATATTGGTAATATATTGGAGGAACAGGAAACTGAATTAGGGCGATGACGACGAAGACGCTGATAAAAGTAATAATGTAGAGACATTATGACAAGTGTGGGAAGGAGGCGGAAGGAAACACGGGTGAAACAGAGGTGAGTTTTATTCCCGACTAGTTTCGCCTGTGGCTTCTTCAGGGCATAGTCTGACAGCCGGCAGAGGGCGAGTCCCCATCACCTGCATATAAGCTCAGCCAGTCCGTGAGTTTTTCAGCACCCCTGAAGAAGCGAAACTGGTCGGGAAAATAATAATGACAGTGATGACAATAATGACGATGATGGTGAGAATGAATATAATGAAGATGACGACGACAACGACGACGACGATGGTGGTGATGATACTGTCCTGTTGAAGGAAATTTACAATTTAATGACCGTGCCAGCGAAAGCAATTGAAGTATATAGGCTTTCAGTTTGATTTCGAGCATCTCATTTTCACTCATTTTCATCCTTCCTTCCCGACCCTGACTTCTATTATCGAATTCATTATGCTAGTATGGATGGTATTAACCCCTTCATTACGAAGGGTCTCGCCTGTGCGAATAAAACCCTCAGTCAGCACCTTTATTTTGCACGTAAACTAAAAGAAAGACGTCCTCTTATTGAAGGGTTCCTTAAAGAATTGAGTAAAATATAAAGAGACGTCCGTACTAAAACACGTCCTCGTATTCATGTGGCTGTGAGTAAATGCGTTCAGCACTGTGATAAGGAAACTGCTAAAAGGTTTAAGTGTTGTTAAAATTAAATGACGTCCTCGCACTCACGTAAATTAGTGTAAAATACGAAACTGACGCCCTTCTGGTACTGATGGGGTAAACTGTATTTAACACAAAATATCTGTTCTCTCCCTTGCCGACAGAGGACGTTGACAGAGTTATGGAGGTGGTGGTGGAATGGCTATATCGAATGGTGGTAGAGTTACGGAGGTGGTGGTGGAATGGCTATATCGAGTGGTGGTTTGATTTTCGTGGAAGCAGGATCAGTATATTCATTGCAGTGCTTTTCCCTCCTCTACTCTACAGATAACAGCGGCTGAATGATGGAGGTGGTGGTGGAATGGCTACAGCAATGTAGTGGTTTCATTCTAGGGAAAGGAAAATCAATATATTCCCCCAAGTACTCCTCTCTTCCTTCTTTTCACAGACAGCAGGGGCTGGGAGAAGACTGGAGGTGGTGGTGTAGCGGCTGTAGTCACGTAAGATAAATTTATACTCATATTCCTCTTCTCTCCCTTACAGATAGCGGGGGCCGGGAAAGTGATGGAGGTGGTGATGGAGTGGGTATAGTCGCGGTGGTGGCGTGGACGTGCTGGTGGTGGCTGGCTGGCTTGCTCAAGTAGTGACCCTGCCTCGACTCCCCTAGCCCACCACACGCAGTTGTCTTAATAATAACTCACTTTCACTCACCTTCATCGTACCTCCATCAGTGCTTTCGTGCTCACTTTCATTTACAACGACTCAATCTCCATCATACTCCATCTCATTTCCCCTCATTTTCAGCTGTAACTATTAATTCCTCTCCCCCATTCCCCGATCGACTCATCGTTCTTTGATCATAAAGAATGCTCACTCATGTTCCCACACATCATAACTCACTATCTACATTTTTCACGTTCAACTCTTGTATACCGACTCATTTGTGATTCACTTTCATGTATGCTCAATCACTTTCTACCACAACTGCTCATTCATTTTTTCCTTCATCTTCATCTCTACCAACTAAATCTTCTCCATGCCTCACTCCATTTTCATTCACCTTCACTGTACTGACGAACTCATTTTCCCTCACCTTCATCTGTACCATCTCATTTTCCCTCATCTTCATCTGCGCCATATCATTTTCCTCCTCCTCACTTTCATAGTACGTCACTCATTTTCATTCACTTTCATCTGCACCGCCTCATTTTTGCTCACTTTCATGTACGGCCACTCATTTTCTCGTCTCTTCATATGCCCTTACTCATTCATAAGCGTCATTCATCAGTCCTCGTATACTTTGACTCATCTTCATATTCACTCACTTTCATATACATCTGACTCACCTCAAACCGCGTCCATTCACTTTCCCATTGTTTCGTAATTATACCCTCACTCCTCTCTCCCCATTCACTGATTCTCACACTTTGACTCATCGTCATATTCACTCATCTTCGTTCACTTTCATCAGTAACAACTCACTTTCCCTCCTCATTCTCAAGTAGCCAACAATCGCTTTCACAAATATTTCATTTGTCCTCATTCGCTCTTTCATTTTCACGGAAACATTCATCTTCTCTTTCTTCCATTTCCGTTTGTACGAACACATTTCCCCTTCACTTTCATGTACCGTACGCTCAGGCATTTTCACTCACCCTTCATCAGTCCTTATACAATCATTTTTTCTACCATTCTTACTCCTTTCATTACCTTTATATTCAATCATTTCTTTTACATTCACATACTCATTTTCATTCGCACTATATCTCTCCTTATGTATGCTCACTTCCAATAATTTCGTTCATATTCACTACTACCCAGTCATTTTTCTCATCTTCATACAGGTTCAATGCTTTTTCACTCATTTTCATCCATCCTCACTCACTGCATTATCACCTCTCATTTTCATTTTTACTTTCATGCAGCTCATATTCCTCTCATGTATGTACGTTCTCTAGGTATTATTATTATTATTATTATTATTATTATTATTACTCGCTTAAAGACCGCCTTCGGCGGCCTTTCCGCTCGATGTCAAAAGGCCAGAAATGGGTCATAACGCGGAAAGCGGTGGCCCGACTGGACTGGAAATTGTTTTCATTCTTCATCTTTGAGCATTTTAACAGTACCTTCCTATAACAAAAGTTGCACTACGTTCTGTACTTTCGGCTGTATTACGGTAACTTCAATGCCACAAGGAAAGTGATCCGGCTAAAGGCCGCCGAGTAAAAGGCCAGATATGAGTTATAACTCGGGAACCGGTGGCCCGATTAGACTGGAAACTGTTTTAATCTTCAAGAACATACTAACGGTACTTTGAGCTAATAAAAATTGCGTTACAACACGCCGTTTTTGCTGTGTTACGGTCATAAACGGACAAACCAACAAACCAACAAACATACAGAAAGCGGATCATTATAATGTAGATACACCCATCCTTACCTGCTTACTTTTTCTCACCTTCTTGTACATACTCATTTTCTCCTACTTACAGTAGATGTACAAGAAAAAAATGAACTTCATATTTATTTACACATTCACTTTCACCCATATTTCTTAAATTCTTACATACTGTTCTTCATTTTAATAAGTAAGCACATTACTGCTTACTTCCATCTCATTTTCCCCTCACGTTCATGTACGCTCATTCACTTTTTTTTTTACTTGCATCGCCCATATATCGATCCACATATACATTCACTTGTTCCATTACTTACTCATTCACTTTCACTTTCATTCTGTTTCATCTCATTTTCCCCCACATTCATTTCTGGCCACTAACTTTCTTTCACTTTCTTATAATTCATTTATAAAAGCCTTCACTTTCGGGCCCTCATTTTCATTCATTTTCTAACCACCCATCAACCTTGCCTTCGGTCATTCAGTTTCATTCCCTTTAATCTAATTCATTTTCTCTCACTTTCATGTATGTTCAGCCACTGTATCTTTAATCTCTGCACGTGTTCAGTCATATATGTGAACGCCGTGACTTTCATCCATTATCACCAAGCTCATTTTACAGCATCTTCATGTAAGGTTGCATTCAATTTTACTCAGTTATTTCACAATTACCTTTCATCATGTTTCCTCTCATTTTTATTATTTACTAAGCACTTAATCACTTTCCCTCATCTTCCTGTATGCTCACTCATTTCCAGTCACATTCATCTTGCATATTTAGTCTAATCTTCGCCTCCGGTACGTTCAAGTCAAGCTTACTCACCTTTTGTTTTTTCTCTTCTACATCTGTTCACATTTTCACGGACATTTGTGGACGCTCATTCATTTTTAGTCACTTTCATGCAGCATATACTGTCTGATCTTTATGTGCCATCAATCTTTCTAATTCATCATTGTCATCATTCATATGCTATTAACATCACTATTCAAGACTGATCCAGATTTTTTCCTTCATTATATTCAGTGACAGTAACTCATAATCAGGAGTTTCATTTTTCCAGCCTTCTAATTTCATATCTTTTTCATGGTCTTTACTTATATTACACACCTGCCTCACTTTCACCGCAAAATCGGGTCTTCATATCGAATTCTGCTTCACATTCACCAACACATCACACTTACACCATTACTTATACTTCACTTACGAGTAGATACACTCTTTGTCATCATCCATATCCCATCCTCATTTCCACACACACATTGCCTTTCCTCTCAGTCACATTGCACCTTCCTCTCTTACCTCATTCATAAACACCAGTTATTCAGTTCAAAGCACGCGCGTTCACATTCACACACACACACACACACACACACACACACACACACACACACACACACACACACACACACACACATCATCATCATCATTCTCATCTTCTCTCTTATCCTTAGTCGACTTTACTCCATCTGTATCTACCTTCAGTCCTTCCTCACTATCCTCACTGTCACCTTCACTACTACCCACACATTCTTACCCCTCATTACTTACTTTCACTTCATCTTCACATCTCATACCAATACTTCACTCTCACTGCCATTATCACCTCATTACTCTCATCGTCACTTCTTAATCACCCCCCTCCCCCACACAACTCACCACAAATTACACCTTTACCCCTCAAACTTCCTTACATCATCATATTCACTCTCACCTTCACCATCAACTTCACCCCTAAACACGCGCCAACACCTTCCTTCATCTTCCTTCACACAAACATCTTCACCTTCATCCTCACTCATACCCACATACACCATCACTTTCAATCACACCTCACTTTAAACCTCAACCAAACCTCACCTTCACACACATTCCAACTGCCCTTCACTATCACATCGCGTTATCATCCACATCCACATCCTCTCCTTCGCTCACACCTCACTTTCATCCACTTCCACATCCTCACTTTCAGTCACACCTCAGCTTCACCCATTTTCACATCGTCATCTTCAATCACACCACCTTCACCTACACCTCACGTGCCCTTCACTTTCACCTCACCTTCACTACACCTGGCCTGGCCGCAGTCACCTGAGGACCGAGAGACGATAGGATGACCACGGCGGCAGCTTCTTGGACAGGTAAGGAAAATATATATATATATATATATATATATATATATATATATATATATATATATATATATATATATATATATATATATATCAAAACCTATCTTTTTCTCTCTTCGTTGTTTGTGTTCTTCAGTCTATCTTTCTGTTCATTCATCCCTCTGTTTGTAGCATTGCCCAGTGCTGTCTTCCATCACAGTTCCTAAATTTTTTCTGCAGTTTTGGTATGGGTAGCAAATTACATAGCCCCATCACTACGATGGCCCCTTACGCATATTCCTTGTAGGTCCACACGAATTTATTTATATTTGGTTTAGTCTCATTGAAAGTGGATTCGAGGTTATGTCCAGCCACTCTAGTTCGTATAATTTCTCCTCAGCAAAATAAAATCTGGTTGTTGCAAGACCCAGCTGAGCTCTAAATTCTCTCTTTAGCTAAATGAGTTATACTGGTTTTACTCTAACCTGGCCTAAAAATGCCATTTCTCCATCTTGAATGTTGAGGTGAAACAAGAGGTTAAAGTCACAATGCGATGTTAGTCACGAAGATGTAGTATGGCAAGTATGAAGATCCCTATTATTGTCCTTTTCCTCCACTGACCTATGTGGAATAAGCTGTGGATGGACGATAATATAGGCCAGGTTAGAGTGAAAAGAGAATAGTCGGACGTAGAATGAAAATCATCCTTGTCGTGGCGGGTTATTTTGAAAGAAGTGTTATTTTTATTCCCTAAGCCAGGGGTAACTGCAACTTTAAATCAGGGTACTCTGAAGCTCTGAATATGTACGATGTTATCTTTTTGCAGTAATCAGGCAAGCTAAGGTCCCCCAGGCAGCGTTCCGTATCAATAATGGAGTAATTAGAGGAGCTTCTAGGAAGATGGGAGGGGTATAAACCGAGAATAAACAGAGGAAGACTGAAAAACAAAGACGGCAAACGATGAGGAGAGACAGACAGGCCAACAGGAAAAAAAAAAAAAAAAAAAAAAAAGGAGAGACAGGTTCGCCAAGAATAAAAATGCTAACAGAAGCTGATGATGAGACATAACATGCGAGGAGTAGGATCAGACCAACAATGAGAAATACTCGTACGTTAATTCCAAGAGGAGCAATGGAAACAGGACCAGATTATGAGACAGATATCAGGCACAGAGGAAAGAGTAATCAAGAATACGGTACGGGTGACTAAGAATGAGGATGTTAAACTGCGCAGAGAATTACATTATAGGAGCGATAATAAATGAGGTGAAGCAGATCAAGCACGAGAAAGTACAGAAAAAACAATAATGATGATAGTTATAGAAGGGATAACGAAACAGCTAACAAGAAGGCGGAATCAAAGAGTGCAACACACACGCCCTAATAATGGTCTAAGGGCCAGACATCTGACTTCGCCCCGTGACATTGACCTTCGACCAATTGCTCTTAAATCGAATTATTTCATTTTTTCCTGACCCTTGACCGTTCCACCAACTATCGTCCAAATCGGATTACAAGTGTTTTAGATGGCCATATCATGTGACTGACCGTTCCTTGTGACCTTGGCCGTTCAATGATGTTCTCAAAACTGAATCCCTTTATTCTTGTCTCACCCTGAACCTTTCTACATAATTTGGTCTAAATCGGAAAAAATGTAAGTTGACTTTGTCACGTGACCTTGAATTTTAATCGATTGCTCTCAGAACTGAAGTAATTCGTTCCTGACTTCAGCCCTTTCACCAAGTTTTGTCTTAATCACGAAAAAATAGGTGAAGCTGACATTCCGAGGTCAAATTTTGACCTAGCTCTGTGATGCTGACCTTTAACTTTTTATTCTTAAAAGCAATAGGTCAGCTTCAGTGACGACTGTCAGCCTTTCCACCAAGACTGGTTTTAAGCGGATAAAAGCTGTATGGGTTACTTTCTTCACACACACACACACACACACACACACACACACACACACACACATTATACCAAAAAAGAAACCGAACTTTTTAAAAAAAGGCACCAATTAGCCGTCATAGCGTGATCTTGAAGGAAGCGCTGTGCAGCGGCGACTTTGAGCTTCAGCCTAACACTAGCCGCATCACGCCACGTCACTTAGCCAACGAGGTACACATGCTTTTGAGTGAACGTGCGTTTAGTGCACTTGGCGATTTGTTGCATGCTGAAAACTGAAGGGTCTTGAAGAGCAACGTGTTTGCGTGAAATTCTGTTTCAAACTGAGAAAAAACTTTAACGGAGAATTTTCAAATGTTGTAACAGGCTTATGGGGAGGATTGTTTGAACCACACGCAATGTCACAAGCGGTTCCAGTGTTCAAATTGGGAAGAGCATCCACCGAAGATGATCCCAAATCTGGACAGCCTTCCACATCAAAAGACGACAATCACGTTGAGAAAGTGCATGCAGTGATCGATGAAAACCGTCGCCTGACTCTCCGTGAAGTTTCTGAAGCAAGAGGCATCCGTAAAATTTCGTGCCAAACGATTTTAACCGGAAAGCTGTAGATGCAACGTGTTGCCGAGAAATTTGTGCTGCGTCTGTTGACAGATGAGCAAAACGAGAACCGTGTCACTGTCAGTCAGGAGTTATTTGATTGTTCGAATGCTGATGAAAACTTTCTGAAAAATATTATTAAAGATGATGAAACGTTAATGTACGGCTATGATATCGAAACAAAATGGCAGTCGTGGCAATGGGTTGGAACATCGTCACTGCGACCAAAAAAAAGCGCATCAGAGTCGTCCAAATGTGAAGGTGATGCTGATCGCCTTTTTTGACTGGAAGAGTGTCGCTCATCTTGAGTTTGTTCTGCGTGGTCAGACAGTCAGTAAAGAGTTTTACTTGGACGTCCTGAAGCGTTTGTGGGAGGCAGTCCGAAGAAAGAAACCTAAGGCGTGGAAAAACAAAAAGTGGTCGCATCTGCTCAAGCGTTGCTCCTTATCCATGACTTTTGACGAAGCACGAGACGACTATCGTCCCACAGCCGCCCTACTCGCCGGGTTTGGCCCCTGTGGCCCCTTTTTGTTCCCAGAGTTGAAATCCAACCTGAAAGGTCGCCGATTTCAGACGACAGAAGTGACAGAAGAAAATTCGCCAAGTGCACTAAACACACGTTCAATGCAAGCACATGAGCCTCGTCGACTAAGTCGTGGTGTGTTGCTGCTACTAAAGCTCAAAAGTCGCCGCTGCACAGCGCTCCCGTCGAGATCACGCTATGTCGGCTAGCTGGGGAGCTATTTGAAAATTTCGGTTTCTTTTTGGACATCTCTCGTGTGTGTGTGTGTGTGTGTGTGTGTGTGTGTGTGTGTGTGTGTGTGTGTGTGTGTGTGTGTGTATAGATAGATAGATAGATAGACAGACAGATAGATAGATAGATAGATAGATATAGATAGATGGATAAATAGATAGATAGATAGATATACCAAATATATACCCTGTATATATGCACAGATACTGTACGTACATGCATATACACACAGGTGCGTGTGCGTGTGAACAATAATAATAATAATAATAATAACAATAATAATAATAATAATAATAATAATGTACTGAGATGATATGGTCATGTGGAGAGAATGGATAACAACAGAGTGGTCTATCTATTTATCTATCTATAGCCCGACGCCCTAATCCCGCAAAGGGTGGCCGCAGACAAAACGCCTCCAAGTCACTCTGTCACCCACCATTCGACTACCCTCCCCCCAACTCACCCCCCCTCCCTCATATACCTATCAACTCCATCCCTCCACCTCATCCTCGGTCTACCCCTCCCTCTCCCTCCCTCCACCTCACCTACATACACCCTCTTAGTCAGTCTTTCATTCTCCATTCTCTCCACATGTCCAAACCACCTCAGTGTATTTCTCCTAATCTTTTCAACCACATCTACCCCACAACGTTCCTTCACTTCTTCATTCGTCAACCTGTTCCTTCACGTCACTCCACATGCTCCTCTCAAGTAACTCATTTCCACTGCTCTCACTCTTGACTTGTTCCCCTCTTGCAAGGTCCACGCCTCGCTTCCATACGTCAGGGTAGGGATCACAATACCATCATGCAGTGACTTCTTAACTTCCATACTCACCTCCCTATTTCTCATCACTGCTTTCAGTGTACCAACAACCTTTCTTCCCTGCTGTACCCTTTCACGTACTTCATCCCCCAAAGTTCCATCCTTACTCATCACACTACCCAAGTACTTGAATGCACTCACATTCTCCATATCCTCACCATCCAACCTCACTGCACACTCTGTGACTTCATTCCTCTCAAACACCATAACTTTACTTTTGTTTACATTAACTTTCAGCTTCCTCCTCCTACACACTGTCCCAAATTCATTCACCAAACCTTGCAACTCCCATTCATCTTCACTCAACAATACTGTATCATCAGCAAACAGCAACACCGGAAGCTTCCAAATCTCACCCTCATTCATTAGGGCCACCCCCACATCCACTGCCCTACCTTGCACCTCCTTTACAACCCCATCCATATATATATTAAACAGCCATGGAGACATCACACACCCCTGTTTCAGTCCCACATTGAGATCAAAGAACTCACTCAGCTCACCATCCACTCGCACCGTAGCCCTAGCTCCCTCGTACATACTCTTCACAGCACTCAACAATTTCCCCTCCACTCCATATATTCTTAATACCTTCCACATACCTTGCCTATCTATTCTGTCATAAGCTTTCTCCAAGTCCATGAAGGCAGCATACACTTTTCCTTCCCTTCTCTAGATATATCTGAGCGACTTTGAAGGAGAGAGGAGGCGAGGTAGGCCAAGGAGAAGGTGGAGAGATATGGTGGATGAGTATGTGAGGAAGAGAGGGTTGGAAGTCGGTGAGGCTAGGGAACCGACAAGAGATCGAGCTGGCTGGACAAATGTTGTGAGGAGAAGTGCATGGCTAGGGATTTTGGCACCTTTTTTATAACGTGGCAGCGTCCGGATTGACTCTATTGGATACGTTTATTTGAAGCTACAGAACGTGGTGAATGTTGTTAGCGTATCCGACAGAGCCAGGATTCCAAGGGTTGAATGATAAGTGAATGGAAGCATGACCCATTGGACTGGGCAAAACTGGGCTGTCTGGACATTGCTACTCCTCACTCTGCCCTTGGATGGGAAAGGTCGTCCGGATGATGATGATGATGATGATGATGATGATGATGATAATAATAATAATAATAATAATAACAGTAATAATGGTGATAATAATAGTAATAATAATAATAATAATAATAATAATAATAATAATAATAATAATAATAATAATAATGGCTTAATGGTAAATACAAGTAACCAAAAGTTAAAAATATACATAGAAATGCAAAAGATATAACTGACTGTGAAAAGTTACTGTGAAGAGAAGAAAAAGATAGTGAATGTTGAAACTAGTTACTAAACTAAATAAAAGTTAAAAAGCTAGGGCGTGATCTGTTGGTAAATCATTATAAAGGTACAAAAGCTAGGAGCTAGGTGTTAAAATTAACAGTTGTTGAGATGGTGTTGTGTTTGCAACTGGCCATTCTAGCTCTGATGGAAGCCTGTGCGTGTGCTTAAGAATGTGCGCATGCGTGTGTGTCTATATGTGCTTGCGTGAGCAAGTCTGTATGTGCAGGCGAGAGCACTTAGTATCTGCCCATGCATCAGACAGAGGATCTGCTTGCTCACAGTCTTCTTTCTGTCCTTTCTCCAGGTCCCAGTCATGACGTATCCAGGCATCAACACCCAGCCCCTTAATTATTGTACCTATAATATTTAAAGAGTACTAATCTCCTTATTAGGAAACAATATATTTTATTCACCACATTCAGTAATTAACCACTTTTTGTTTTCTTCCCTTTGCCAGTGTTCCAGTTACGGCCCATCCAACCATCAACGACCCAGCACCCACCACCACAATCTCAATCTCAGTCATCCGGCAGCCAAGTCACTTCAACGGCTCCGCTCCGTCACACTCCAGTCACCCTCGAGATTATGCTACAAACAGACTTTTTTTTTGTGACCACCAAATCATTTGACACAGCTCAGGAGAGACCCACCCTGCCCAGTCTGGAATAGAACTCGTGTCCTTTCGAGCAGCAGACTACCTCTCGATGCACCTGACTACCACCACCCCCTTCACTACGATAGGCCTTAAACGTAAATAAAACCGTCTCACGGTGATTTCTTTAGTTTATTCTGGAACTGAGACGTGATTCCAGATTAAGATAAATAAAATGGTTTGATAGTAGCAAGAAGGGAAAAAGTGTGGAGGAACTATACTATCTTTAACTTGGTTTAAAATTACCACTTCTACATCTTGAATGTGGAGCTGTAACAACAGACTAACACTAGAATATGGTGCTAGTCTCAAAAAAAGAAAAAAAGTGCCATGGAAAGAAAGTACAGTACAGCCGCGGTACTGTCTTCTTCTGCCACGGAGCTAGTACATTCAGTAAACTGTAACTGGACGGAAATCTGGGCCAGGTTAGAGTAAAAACAGTATAGTAAGTGTAAGGGCAAAGTGAATAACTTTTGACGGTAACTAGGCTGGAGGAAGGGTGAAAGATTAGAAAGTTTGAGGACAAAATGAGCAGTCATCTGAGGACAGCAAGAAACAGAGTGACGGAACTGAATCCTGTGAGGAAAAAAAAAGTTTTTAAAATAGTCTGGTGGTGGCCAGAATGAAGACAAGGTGGAACTATGCAATGTGAGAACAAGCTGACTAAAATCGTCTGATGGTGACAAGAACAGATAGAGAGTGGAGATAGTGGAAAGTATAATGACAAGCTGAATAGGAGGAACTACGACTGTGAGGTCAAACTGAATTAACTATACTCTTCTTACTCTAACTTGGCCTAAAATTAACATCTCTCCATCTTGAATGGTGCATTTGAACAAATGCGACACACTGCAATACGGTGCTAGTCACGAACAAGTGCTATAAATGAAGTGTAGGGCGATAACACTTTGTCTAAAAGCCAGTTACGTGAATAAGCTGCGGAAGGACGTAAAATGTGCCAGGTTTGAGTGAAAAGGGTATAGTGGTGGCGAAGAAGTAAGAGGAGTGAGAAACGTAACTGGGAGCTTAATAATATCGTCAGGAGACGACATGAATGTTATAAAAATATATCATCACAGTGAAGGGGTTAACTGAGAAGGAGGAGGTGATGAGGGATGCCTTCACTGTTTTGCGATAACTTATGAGGCACGCGACAAAGACAGAACATGTCTGGCCTCTTTAATATTGATAACTTCACTGTATAATTTGGGATGCAGGTAAATAAAATCGTATCCCTTGGGCGTTCCAATAATGCTTGTAAATAACTAAGGGGCTGCCTTCCACTCAGCAATGAAAGCTTTAATATTTTCAGTCCGCTGACGTGTTTCTTTACATCATGCTTGCTACCTCCAGAAAAATCTGTCTGTTTAAGAAAAACTTTTCGAACTGGGGGGGGGGGGAGATACTTCATCAACTACATCACTACAAAATTTCTCCCGTAAGCATAATAAAATCGTCTGGATGAAGAATGAATAAGGGGGGTTAGATACTTTCTTTATTATCTCTACTTCAGTGTAAAAGTCTCCTCTAAAAAATCGTCTGAATGTAGTATGAATAAACTATAAAGTAGCTACGTTACTTTATTCAAACGGTCACAGATACGGTACTTAAAGGGGTTGTATTCTACGTCGCAGAGGAGGATTTGTAGCACCTTTTCCTAAGCGATTTATTTTGCATATCACATCCGAACGGTCTCATCTGTGCTGTTTACCTCATTTCTATATCGGCATGCACTGCAACAATTATATACAAAAGGATTCTGAAGTGTCAGGCGCAAAACAAATCGCTCAGAAAACGATGCTACGAAATCTACAATACCACTAAGAATATGGTCGTAAGTCTTCAGAGCTAACAGTACCGCAGCCTCCAAAATACGCTGATACCACTCACAATCACACTCCTCCAAAACCCATCCTCTCCAATTTGCCTTTTTCACCAAAATCATCCTCTCATTAAAGTCTTTCCTCTAAAACCATCCTCTCCAGATGTCCGCTCCTCCAAAACCGTCCCCTCCAATATGTCCTTTCCTCCAAAACTCTATGTCCTTCCCTCCAACAGCATCCTCTCCAATATGCTCCTTCTTCCAAAACCATCCTCTCAGATAATTATTTTCCTCCAAAAACCATCTACTACAATAATCGTTTATCTCCAAAATTATCCTCCCCTACAAACCCATTACTCTAAAGTTATCCTCTCCATAATCTTTTTCTTCTAAAACTATCCTCTCCAATTAGCCTTTTCCTACAAGACGTAGCACGTAGGGGCTTCCTAACATGGTCCAACTAGCCTACTGGAGTTATACCTTCTTCTTATGTTCTTATACTCTTTCCAGTAACCCTTTTCCTCCAAAGCCTTCCTCACTAATATGCTCTTTCCTCCAAAGAAAAAGAAGTGAGGGTATCTTGCCGTGTCTCTTCTTCCTGCAATTCAAATTCTTAACTGTGAGAGGGAGTTGATTGTAAGGTTTGTTCGTGAATTCTTAGACCATATCAAATATCGCTTCAGGTCGAGTACCACACTTTCTGTTTAGCTTTTCTCTTTTTTCTTTTCTTTTCTTTTTCGCCACTAGATTTTATTCAGGAAAAGGTGAGCCACTTTGTACTGAGAGGATTATTGAAGATTGTATCTAACCCTAAAGAGGAATATAATCATCCAGAGACAGCAAGAACAAAACAAAAAAGAACTCAGAGAGTGCATCACTAGCATGGTACAATCGGTCTACGGGCCCGTCCCCACGGTAGACACCTGTAATGCTGGATTATAATAATCACCGATCCCGTGATGAACCTAAAGTCCCAACCTCTGACGCCTCGCTGTGCACTCGGCATCTGACTGATTGCTTTCGAAATATAACTATCATTTCAACCTTACCTGACTTTTTTCCCATCCTCAATGACCGGCTTAAATTGGATCAAAACTGTCTTAAGTTGATCTTATCCTATGACCTTGCCCTTTAACCTATAGCTCCGAACCTAGAATAATTTCATTCTCTGCTAATCCTGAACCTTTTTACCAAGCTTGATCCAAATCTAATAAAAGCTAATTAAGTTAAAAAGCACAAGCACTGACCTTGCCCGCTGACCTTTACCTCTAACCAACTGTTTCAAAATTGATTCACTTTGCCCTTTCCTGTCCCTCAAACCTTCCACCAGGTTGTGTCGAATATGATTCAGGCTGTTTGAGCTGACTTTGCCAGTGACCTACGACCATTTTTGGAAAAAAATAAGTACCTGTTCGTCTGATGGCCCTTATTCAATATGCCAAATCTCGAGCAACTGCATCCAATAGTTTTTCATAATATTGTTAACACACACACACACACACACACACACACACACACACACACACACACACACACACACGCACAGACAAGCCGGACTAAATAGGTAACGCTCTCGTGTTTTCACGCACGGGTCTACCAATCAGGCCGAAGGGCTTAATGTTTTGTCTTTCGAGTTCCTAAAATCCGTTTTTGCAGTAAGGGCAAGGAAAGGAAACTGCAGAAACCTGCTACGTCTCATGGCCTTCCCACTCGAAAGCACGCTGTGAGAGGACCAAGCACGGCTAATATCCAGGACGAGGAGGAGGAGGAGGAGGAGGAGGAGAGAATGCGATCAGCCTGCAACCTACATTACCTACACAGCGTACTAAGCAATGATACACGTACAATTGGTTAATCATACTGTCTTGATCATAATGGCCGCACTCTTCACACTCTCAGCTCCTATGCTCACTCTCAGTTCAATACAACCATCTGGGGTTAGTGGGAATCAATGACCGGAGAAGCCATAGTAATGAGAGATTTAATAAAAGATGATATTGTCTGCCCACTTTGGCTAAACCTTCTATGTTTAAAAGTAACCCCTTTAGCTCGAGGGTCATTTTAAAAATTCAGTTCATGCTACATTCAAACGCCTGGTGGCCTAATGGGTTCAGGCACTCCAACTGGGACTGTTGGAGTTTATCACCTACATAATGACATTCTTGGCAGGCGACTTTACCGCTTTAAATGTCTGAATGAAGAGCCTAGCCCGGCCCCTTTCCTCCCAATGAGGCGATATATTACTGGATGAAAAATAGATTTAGACATTTTATTTAGTACTAGGGAAACCTGCCGCAGTAAAGGTGTTTAAACAATTTCTATCATACTCCACACAAAAGGTCTCATCGGTGCTGAAAAACACTAAAGACTGTCAGGTAATGGAAAAACTCAATGAAGACGTCGCCAGATAGAGGTTAAATCACAAAGAAGAATGCAAGCCCCATTTTTAAACCCATCTCCTACACAGAGTAAAACTATCTATCTATCTATCTATATACCTAGGCTGCTTCCCCCAAGGAAAGGGAGGTAGCCGAGACAGGACGACTCACTCTCCATTTACTCATCCATTCAAACACATTCATTCGCATCTTAGCTCCAAAGGGGAGAACGGACAGATCCTCACCGCATCACACCGCACAAGGGTCAACTGCGCAATGCAATCAGTGACATCCGCAGCAGGGCCCGACAGCAGAACTGGTTTACCCCTGCCACATCATAACAGACCCATCCCCTTACCCACACCTGACCTGACTAGCTGATCAGACCAAATGCGGGAGAATATCCCCTCAGGGCTGCGTCATCACTTATTCATTCACAATTTCGCTCCATTTATTTGTCACGCACCAAAACCATAAACCAAAATGACGCCTGTTGTTTTAGTGGGTTAAGGCTCTCTAACCCGATAGATCCTGTATTGGTTCCTTCCATCTGAGGGGTAGTCAGGGTTTCTTGTTCGCGTAATGCCAGTAGGGGGTCGCTTAGGTTGGTCACTGATGCCTTGTACGTCGGGAGTTAGTAGCCTAGCCCCCGACCCCAATGCTCCTGTTTAAATGGGTCAAACTGGGATTGCATGATGATGAATTCTGAAGCAGGTGCCAAGGACAGAATGTTTGGCCTTGTATCACTGCGATTGCACTTTGAAATGTGTAATTCAGGCTGGTCGCATCCACTAATTATAACTGTTGCACACTATCCGTCAAATACCAGGGCACTGCATTCCCCTTCCCCGTTTAAGTTTTAACTCCTTCAGTCCCTGGGCGTCTTTGTATATCTAACTCTTGTTATCTCCAGACAAATAAATTTCTTTTACGAAAGCTCTTTCCAATGGAGTGATTAGTTTATCAAATCATCTGGAGGTGGCAAAAATAACCTAAAACTTCATCGCGCTGAAGGATTCCCGGAAAAGCACCCAAATACTCATCCAGACTATGGTACACAACCGTCGAACTTACAATCCAGGTCTCTAACCCAGTTCTCGGTGCGGACAGACCAGGAGTCAAAAGACCCTGCCCAGTGTCAGAGTCTCCCATACATCACAGCATCATCAACCCAAGCCTTTCACATCAGCGATACCTGATCATCATAACATCGGAATTATATACATCGCATATCCCTCTACAGTATGTACAGAGCTATATATAGATGTTTATATCCATTATGAAACTGTTTGATCCCAGACAGTTCAACTCTTCAAACAAAGATCCAAAAAGCCATATCTAGACCCGTTAACCTTAACTGATGCAGGTGCAAACAGTAGGCAATATGATATACATAAGACAACATTGGTTATTACTAATTTAAACTCAAGTTGAATGTGAGAAGGTATACATCGTCCTATCTGTGACGTCTCTATAAGCTATTGTGAGTGTGGGGTCATGTATACAGGAAGCCGTATTCTAGAAGGTTTAGTAGGCTTTACTGCATCTCTTCCTTAGTCATTTATTTTGTTCATCAAGCTTCAATCGTTTCAAGACACGTATGGTAACGATATTACTATCCCATGTTAATATGATTCAACTCAGTTCTGTGAAATAGTCTGATGTTAGCTGGACGCGACCATGAGGGAGTTAATAAACTTTTGTATGATGTCAGTCTTTTTTTTATTTCCAGGCAGACTGCATGAAAAGAAAGTATTAACGTGTCATAAAATATAAAGAAAAAAGTGATAAGGAAGAGGTGCCAGGAGCCTCATTAATCTGACGAGATTACATCCCGAGGTCAGAGGAATATTTTACCTCTGATTCACATTTGTCGTTATAACTGTGCTCTTTTGACCTAAGGCTCTTTAAACAATGTTCGACAAGATGACAGAGGTTACTTAAGCTCAACGCTGAGAAAGTACTTTGCGAAGCAGGCAATGAATGCGCTACATGTTTCATTCAGTGTGTCACAGGAGGGAACATTTGTGAAGCAAGCGATGAATACGCAACAATCAACCTTCATTCAGTGTGCCAGAAGAGGAACCGATTTTGTGACGCAGGTGATGAAAGTGACACAATCAACCTTCATTCAGTGTGCCAGAAGAGGAACCGATTTTGTGACGCAGGTGATGAAAACGCAGCAAACATCCTTCATTCAATGTGCCTCGATATTGTGTCTCAAAATGTTGCATGATCATTACCCTAACCCTCCAGGATGTATTCAAGCCGTGAATGGCCCATCTCAACTGTTGTCCACGTCTGCATAGCCTGTCTGATGCTCTAAACCAGTGCAAGCGTGAAGAAAAAAAATGCCACCACGATGGCTCTATGTTTCCTTACAGTAAAGCAGCAACCAATGCTCTGACTGCCAAAACATTTATTTTTCAACCGGAGTTACTCTAGTCCAGTGATCGATGGATTTGGAATATGAAAATGACCTTGAATAAATCTACTACTATAAGATGCGTGAACTAAAAATGCGTTAGTCTGTCAATGATTGCTAGATTCAAATACATAATTGCTCAAGATGTTAACCTTCAGTGCTACAGGGTATGTTTATTCAAACACATTAAAACTGTAAGCAAAAGTGAACTAGGGCAAAAATTCAAGATTTTAAGAACAGGTTTGTTCTCTGAATAGTTAACTAGTTACCCACATGAATCATGCTTTGACTCAGATACAGTGGTAAGCTTGAATCTTTTGTAACCCGCAAAACGCTCACTTAGAGTATACTAAACACATCAAATCACCATATTAAGCAATAATTTAAGAAAATTAAAACTGATATATACATAAATGCTGAAATGAACTTCATGCTCAATGCTCTTACAGTAGCCATATTTCTCAATTTTGATAATAATAAACTTTTTTTTTTTTTTTTGGGTTACACTTTAAGACAAAAACTTCAGAAATGGGACAAGTCTTTAGTTGTGAGATATGATGGCATATCCGGTGTAAAAGGAATCCTTAATCAAAGTCTGAGTTTAGATTTCTCAGCCACATTGTATCTGGGCTCTGATTATTACGACCGACCGAAGCGAACGAGAGATGTTTACTCTCAGTTAAGTGTGGAAATAAGTAGCCCGGCTCGACCCGACCGTCACCTAAGCATAGGCTAATAACTTTACTATGTGAAGCAGATAGGAAATTCTTCTGCATGATACATTAATTCATTAAATTTTGTTATCAACCCAAAAACTCACCCATAAAGGCGTAGGAACTCCTTGAAATCTCGAGTTTTCCAAACGAGTGTTCGGCTCTAATCAGTGAACGCCTCAATTACGAAATAAAATAAAAAAAGATTTTCCGTCGTAACACTGTTTTTTGGCTTCAGCTCTAGCAATTAAGTATCGATGATTCAGCCTATAATTTTATATCAGAGGGAAACTATGATAACTTGTCGCTAGCTCGCTCGTCACAAGTTCACAAAGCACACTTCACTGGTCTAAAATTAACTCCTACAGTCCAGTGACGTATTGTACATTTAATTCTTCTAATCACCAGACGCCTTTATTTAGCCTAGGAGATATTTTTAGAAAGAGATGCGTCTGATTTAGCTTTGAATTACCCCTTCAGCGCTACAGATCCCTCTTACAGGTGAATAAAGATTGTCTGGGACGGATTACTTAAATGAAAAAAATACGTCATCGGATTCAAGAGGTCGAAGATTTCAGTTCCGAGCCAAGTATAAAGTGTGTTAAATCTTAGTTCAGGCAGAGAAGCTGTCCAGGTTCGAGTTGGACCCAGAATATGGGTCGTGTTCTTGTTGATAAGAAAAAAGGTGTACAGACAAAGTAATAAAGACATGTAGTCAGTAGTAGGCTGAGAATGGAAGTGTCGTTCAGCCTTCATCTGTTCATATTATTATTATTATTATTATTATTATTGGCCTTGAACTATTTATTACAGTTGAGGTATGGAACTTAAGCGCAAAATGAAGCTAAATGAAACTTGAATACAGGAGAGCACCAAGACTGAACAAGATGCGACTGGTGAGCCTTTAGTTACAGCATATTTAGGTGATTAATAAGGCAGACTTATGACAGTTTAGAAAGGAATATAGTGAACACAGCATTAAGACGAATAACCAGCCTGAGTAGAGTTTTAAGATGGTACTGTAAGGAAAACAATTACAGCGGACACTACCTTCACATTCACTGGTTATGTTGTTCTACTGATGTATCAGCATGTACAATTATAGTGAAAAAGAGACTATTTTGCTATGAATGTTTATATATTATAATAAAGTGCTTTTCGTGTGCCGTTTGTATGCTTAAACCTACTGGAGATACGTTTATTATTTTTTGTCCCAAGTGGTTAGTTATTAGTCATGTTTTATTTATAGATATTTTCAGACATTCATACTTCTTCCATATTATTATATACAGGTATATTAGATATGGGATCACTGCAGTAACTATCCCGGCATATTACTTAACCAGACAGTTATTATTATTAATCTTATCCTTACACATTATGGTGTAAAACAGCCATCTCTCTTTTGATCTTGTTTGCTCAACTGTAATGATAAACACTCTATAGTCGCGGCGCACGACTCTGAGGTTGTCATTATCGTACCCTGGCAACCTACCATTAAAAAGTGCGTCCGATTTCGTATCATATTATCCACAAATCACATTATTATGCACGATTATATTATACACGAATATTATTATACACGAACATATTATACACGAATCACATGCGTCTCATATTGTACACAAAATCAGACACACTCTTGAATGGTAGGTTGCCAGGGCACGATAATAATCTCAGAGTCGCGCGCCGCTACTATGAATTATGATGCAATGAAAAAAAAAAAAAAAAAAAAACACCGACATACACACAATCCCATGGAAATGATGCAGAGTCTTAAACCTGGCTTACTCTACTTTTAAGCTATGAGAAAATGGGTGGAACGGAACAAAGATCTCAGCCAAACTGATGATTTTCATTAAACAGTCAAATTACCTCCAAACAGCTAAACATTGATATATCATTTCCACAGAAAATGGTTATTTTTATTTTTTTCTTGAGAGTTGCGGATTACTACTGGTAACCTTATTGTATGGTGCGTAGCTTAAGTTTATATACATAATAAATGAGGATCACGTTTAAGAAAAATTTTACAAGTGCACAGTACTATTAACTCTACAGTGAACACCAGAACGAATATTGGTATATTCGTGTCTGTGTCACTAATCACCATCTTATATCATTACTTGTGCTTCCCAGCAAAAATCTGCCTGACTAACTAATAGCCTTTCCATCACAAAGAGTTTGCACATTACATTATACCATTATTTTTGTTTCCATACCGTAACTGGGCCTGCAATAACCAATTCTGACCAAACAGTCGACAATATGATTAACGCATATTTTTGCGTGTCCCAATTTCCGACAGTTTCGCGTCGCGCGAGACCGCCATTTTTTTTTTTCTTCCCTGACACTTCTCGAACTTGACTTAATGCAAGAAGAATTAGGTAGATATATGTAAGTGTTCTCATGAAAGAAACAAGCAAACGTACAGACAGACACACACACAGCTTGACTTTATTATTTAGATTCTGACCTACTTTCCTATCTAAGGACAGGGTGATGTAGGGTCCGGAAAGCAAGGAAACAGAAAGTAAGAGCGTGTTTAAACCATGAACAGCATACACAATGAAATTTCACACAAAAAATTACAGGAAATATTTTTTACCCACTAATACTATGTGTTTTGCTGTCATGGAGACGGAGATCCCACAAAAAAACTAATAAAACAATTTTACTGAAAAGCCCGTGGGCCAGTTAAGCTAGACCGTAAGCCATATTTATAATCTATTATAAGCATAAGTTGTCCATATGGTCGTTTGTCTACACCTTTGTCTTCACTCATGCAGCTAACAAACATCTAACAACGAAACTTTAGTGAATATCAAAGTGAAAAAAAAAAGTGCATAAACATAATAATTTCCGATATTAATTTACTGTTATAGACTCGTTTGTCGTAAAAATGGGCTAGAATATTTTATAAAACCAAACCCTGGAGTCGGCTCTTATATCGAAAATACGCTTTTTTCAAAACCTGAGCACAGGATAATGAGCACAGTTTACCTCCGCCAAATAATTATCAAGGCAGTCATACTCAAAGTTTCAAGGATGGGTAAAGTTGAGGAATATAAGCCGGACGGTGAACCAGGGAAAAATAATAACTGACGAGGAATCAAAACAAAAGAAAAAGAGTGAAAACCTTTCGTATCGGGGAAGTGTGCAATACGGGAAAAAAAGTTCTTTCCACTTTTGCCTGAACATGTTATTTTAAGCTAGCAAAACATAACCAGGGTCTAAACTGGGCTAATAAGTACCTCGGATGATTCGAGTTTTCCACCTTTTCCCCTTACTGTACAACAAAAACAACTAATGGGGTAGCTAATGGAGTACGGACAATAGGGATGGGCCTAGTACAGTTAAGCCCTAATATCCGATGATATTTCATTCTATGACGATATATCTGTAACATATTTACTTCATGAAGGCATTTATCGAGCTGGAGAGATTAGACAGTTTATAGCCTTCATGAAACCCTTCGCTACAAGAAAACATCCATATGTTGAAAAGTAGAATCACATGATTGTAGATAAAGGAAACGCCATCGGAGTTATGTGGTTAACCGTGGAATACCCCTAATTACAGTTCATTATATGGGTACTCACAGACTCGGTGCACACTGGCAGAACCTCGAGGCCATACCTGAAAAGAGTAAAGCAAATTTATCTTTCAACACTTCTTCCTCACCTCTCTTTCCTCCCCTTTCTTTCCACCCCCTTTCCTATACACACATCACCAAGCCTCGGACTCCCCAGGGAGGGGGGGGGGAGGGGCGCGTCAAAGCCCCCACCGTCTGCCCCTCTCCCGGCGACGACCAAGCGAGATGCCTGGAACCACTGTTTGACTCACCTCAGTTTTCCAACATTCGCAGCCTTTCCTCCAACTTTCTTTCCAGTGAATAACCTCTCCTCCTTTAACTTCGCCTCTTCCTCACTGAGACTCATCTGTCTGAGGCGACCAATAACAAACCCTTTTCTGTATCTTCCTACTTTCTCTATACTCATTTCAAAGAGAAAGGTGGCTGTCGTGTATATGTATGCAACAACATATCTTGCTTTCGTGTTCCTTAACTTGAATCTTCCGAATTCTTTACCCTCTGGCTTCGGCAATTTTGTCATTCTCTGACTAAATATATCTGTGCTGTTTACTTATCCACTAATTCTAATGACTATGACAAATTCTTGGACTATCTTACTTCCAAGATGGAACACATCCTATCAATTTCTCCTTTCCCTAAAATCTCTATCCTAAGTAATTTCAATGTTCAGCATCAACTTTGGCTCTCCTCTCCTTTCACTGACCCATCTGGTGAACAAGATTACACCTTTTTTATCCTCAACGACCTTCAGCAGCTTGTACAGCACCCTACCTGTATCTGCAACTGCCTTGGAAAGAGTTCCAAAATACCTGACCTCTTCCTTACAACTAATCCTTCTGCTTTCTGTTAATCTTTTCTCTCTGCTGGGCTCCTCCAATCACAACCTTATCACCTTAACCTGTCCTATCACTCCAGTAAGGCATATGGGCCCACCCAGGAAGCGTCGGTTGTGGCACTTCAGAGCTGCTGATCGGGAGGCCCTCAGGCAGTACGTCTTTGATTTTTCCTGGAATGATTATTGCTTCCATGGCAGACAGCCATCTGAATGTGCTTTGCGAATTAGTTACAGAGGTTATTTTCATGGGCAGGGAAGCATACATTCTCTTCTCTTATCCTGTGACTAATAAGTTGGTTTCTGATGCTGTCGACAACAAGGAGAAGGCCTACAAAAGGTATCAGTGCCAACCCGTCCCTCAGTCTCATCTCTTCTGTATTTCTGCCCGGAATCGTGCTGAGTCTGTTCTTCACTCTGCTAAAAATAATTTCATCCATACTAACTGTTCTTAACTCTTCAACTCAAATTCTTCCCGCTTCTTCTGGTACCTTGCCAAAAACCTTTCTAAAACTTTACCTCATCACCCTTCCATCCTCTTTTCCACTCTGATGGCTCTTTATGTATCTCTTCTACTGATAAAACAGAACTCTTCGCTCAGACTTTCTCCTCCAATTCCACCTTGGACAATTCCAGTGCTGTTCCTCCAGCACTTTCCCCCTCTGACTTCCTCATGCTGGCATTAGAATTTCTTCAGTTGATGTATTTTCTGCCATCACTGGCCTCAGTGCAAACACGGCATATGGGCCTGATGGGGTCCTTCCTATTGTCCTAAAGAACTGTGCATTTGTGCTTACACCCTACCTAGGTACACTCTTTCGCCTTGGTCAACTTGTACCTTCTTGCTGGAAGTTTGCTCTCATTCAGCCTGTCCCAAAGAAAGGCGACCATTCCCACCCCTCTAACTATCATCCAATAGCTTTAACTGCTTGTATTTCGGAAGTTTTTGAGTCTGTTCATTAGAAAAAAATTAATGCACCTTTCCTATCACAACCTACTTTCTGATCGTCAGAATTGGTTCATCCAGGGATGCTCTACTGGCGATCTTCTCACCTTCCTTTTGGATTCCTAGTCATCCTCCGTTCGGGACTTGGGCGAAAGCTTTGCCATTGCATTTGACATCTCAGAGGCTTTCGATCGAGTCTGGCTTAAGTCTTTCATTTCCAAACTGCCCTCTTGCTGTTTCTATCCATCTAATTGCACCTGCATCTCCAGCTTCCTTTCTTGTTGTTCTGTGGCTGCTGTTGTAGACAGCCACCATTCTTCTTCTAATGTTATCAAGAGTGGTGTTCCTCATAGCTCTGTTCTATCACCAACTTTCTTCCTTCTATTCATCAATGACCTTCTACGCTGTACATCTAACCCTGTCGACTCACATGCTGATGACGTAACCCCACACTTCACCTTTCCATCTGCTTCCCACAGCCTCCATCTCAGCAGTTACTTCAACAAACAAAGGATGAGACTAAAGCATATCTAATGTCTGATGTGACTCATATCTCTGGGGTTAAAGTAATCTTGTTGTTTTTAATGCCTCAAAAATTCAGTTCTTACATCTTTCAACAAGACAAAATCTTCCACAGCAGTATCCTCTAATTTTTAACAATATTCAATTCAATCGTGCATCTTTTTAAAACTTACATGGGGTTTCATTCTTTCGGAATTTTTCTTGGCAAGATCATATTACCTCTCTTGTAAAATCTGCTTCCAAGAGATTAGGTGTGCTAGGCCGACTCCGTGCCTTCTTTACCCCTGCACAGTTACAGACTTTAGGCACGGATTTTATTCGTCCCTGTGTAGAGTACAACTATCATGTGTGGGGAGGCTCCCCACGTACAGCTCTTCTCAACAAGGTTGAGTCAAAGGCTTTTCATCTCATTAACTCTCCTCCTCTTGCTGGCTCCCATCAACCTCTGTCCCTTCACCACACTGTTGCATCTTTATCTCTTCTCTGTCGCTACTATAATGGTCACTGTCCTTATGAACTGCCTGTTTGTATCCCTCCACCACTATACGCTGGGCACGTAGCACCCGTCTAGCAACATTCTCTCATCCCTTTTCTGTCCAACTCTCTAATGCAAGAGTTGTTACTCCCAGCCCTTCATGCATGCAACAGGCCAACCATGGAACTGTCTCCCTCTGTCTGTATTTCCTACTTCCTATGATCTCCACTCTCTCAAATGCAGTGTGTCCAGGCATTTTGAAAATAATGGAGCTTGAATTTGGCTCCCTGTTATCTTGTTTTTGTTACTTCTTGAAGGGAACTATTTGCATGCTCCTGGCCATCTGTTTCTTCTTTCATGCGTTTAGAAAAGAAAAAAAAAAAAAAGCACTGTTTCCCTCTCTCTCACTCTCCCCACCCTACTAACTACTCTGAACACTTTTCCCGTACAGCCCCCGTCACACATTCCATAACTGAACCACGATAGCGCCACTAGTTCCATTATTGGCGCTGTCGTGAAATTTGACAATGATAAACGCCGATAACAAACAATGTCACGGTGGCTGTAAGTAGGCTATGTGTCATGATGGTCATAAGATGGTCACGATGGAGTCGTGACAGCTGTAAGACTGAGTCATGATTGGCAGATTTTCAAAATTTTAATGGTCATTTTGTCGTCATGATGAGGCCACGATCACCATGATAGTGCCATGACAGAGTCACAACAGTGCCATGAATGTACCACGATAGTGTCAAGAGTTATGCCCACACGCTCCCCTCCCCCTCTGAGCATTTGAGGTGGATCGAAGAGATGCCCAATCCAGTCCTGTCTCAGCCGCCAACAGTACACCCGCGAAAAGTGCATGGGTCTATCGTGACTCTATCATGACCCATAATTAGCTCTATCGTGACTCACTCGCCGTATTCTTAGGGTTATCGTGACTCCAACTTAGGACCATCGTGAGACGTGTGTGTTAACCCCTGAATGATTGTCAAAATTATTAGCTCTATCGTGATTCATGCTTGCATCTATTGTGAGGCATTTGGCATAGTACTGGGGCTATCGCGACTCACTCGTAACTTTTTTTTTTGTTACGACAGAATCATGAAAGGACCTACGACGGCCACGACACAGTCACGTAGCTGCAACGAAGATCACGATAGGGTCACATAAGACTTATGATAGCGCTACGTTGGGTACAAAAATCAGGGAGCTTCCCGATGAATTAACGTTTGCATTAATTTCTTGTGGCCTCGGCCGAGTGCGCCACGAGTGTAACGATCGATCACAATAGACCCATAATCAGGTCCATGATGCCGTTACCAACCGAATTAGTGGCGCTATCATGGTTCGATTATGGAATGTGTGACGGGGTCTTACCCCTCCCCCCTTCCATTTTTCATTAGGTTTCAACACAATTTCGACCTCTGCTGTAAGAAGCATAGCACCACCTTCCTCTACCCATCCCCAATACCCTAACACTGTGATCTACGAAGCTTATCAAATTATTCACTGTCCTGGGAGGAATTCAAACCCGAACCTATGCGATCCACAGGCACGGCATTACCGTTGAGCCAAGAGAGTATGATATCTAGTTTACTGTAATATTATTATAGTCCATTGGCTGGGAGGGTTTTCGCGTGCATAAAATGTGCCCGAATTTTCTGCTGAAATTCACAAACTAGAACGATTTAAGTAGCATAAAAGTTAGGGTAGCCACTCTGAATTATGGCAAGAAAGGATGAAATAGATAAGGTTGGAATTTATAGATAAAACAGTTATGTATAAAGGACATGAAAATGGGTCATTTTCCGTGACAGAAAACAAAGACGCAATACAGACCGGGAACTATAATTAAATGTAAAAAAAATAATAATTGAAATTACATAAATTTAAGTTCACCAAAGATCTTTAGGCATTATTATTACATTGATAATATTAAATGCGTTTGTACGAACTCAAAACTGATGAAATATTTAAGCCTTTGAAAACATTAAACATTCTGATAATCCATTAGCCTTGTCACAAAAGCAAATAACCCAGTGAAACCTTCAAATACTGGGATATTTTCATATATCTTGTAACTCTTGTATAAAATTTAATTTGGAGTGATCGTGAAGGAAATTGGTTCTTACACTTACAAACGGTTCAAGAATTGTATTTGCTGCCTTTGATTCAACAAATTACCTCTGCTGGTGTTTACTTTATCTGAAGGACATGCGGAAGCTAAGTGAATCTGCTCCACAAATTCATATGGCCTTTGAGAAAGGAAAGTTTGCAGTCAAACGTACAAATGGACATTTTGAAGCTGCTGGAGCAGACACGGCTTTGGAACAAACAGTCAACAAATCCCAAAAAAGTAGCTCTGCAATAATTGGTTGCTCTCGTTTTTTTGCCAAATGGGAATTGATCTACCATGAAATGCTGGCAATTTGTAACGTACAAAGAGAACTAAGTGGTTTTAAAACAAATGGCTATGAAATCACAGTTAACCATGATTTCAGTCATTCAGAGACAGCAATGGGAGAGAGAAATGTCCAGGCTATTCTGACATTCATTGGAACATATGAGAATCCTTTTGCATCAGCTGTAGAGCCAAAGCTTCATAATATTATTACCAAAGAAGTCATGCCAGAAGATATCCGTAATCAGCTCTTAGAAGTGATTGACACTGGCCGTGCAGCATATGTGAAGCTTTGAAAAGGGCGTCTTGTCAAGAAGTTGATCAGAATCAGTGACCCTATCCGCAGAACTAATCTAAGAACATTCCAGAGTATACACAAACCAATGAAATGTGGAAAAGGTTCCGGAAAGTTGTCTAAAACAAAAGATAAGTGCTGTCAGCAACGTGTCATAGAAGCTGCCGGAGCTAGGGGTATCCCAATGGAGGAGTTATTGCAGTAAGACTTAACATCATTCTCTTATCTTGTTGACAGTGCGGGTATGATGAAAAAATATGAAAAAAGTTCTCTTGTCAATGAACTAAAAGAAAAGCTTCCTGCGAAGAATATCCAAACCCCACAAACAAAGGATTGCTTCCATACAACATATATAGTGGACATGATGGCTACTGTACAGAAGATGAAAACAAAACATTTCAGCACTTTTGGAGACTTCTGTGATGCTGCATTGAACTATGTCAAACTGTTAGCCAAGTATGCCAACAGAATTGATTTAGTCTTTGACCCATACACTATTAAATCAATCAGACTCTGAAAGGAGAAGACGTCAGATCACTTCTCCTACTGAACTGAGTAAGATCAAAGAAGAGACGCCATTAACATTAAAAAACAGACAAATTCTGGGGCTCCAATTACAAACAAAATCTTCAGTGTTTCTTTCATTAACAAGCTGTAACAACAGGTAATGAAAAATTTTCATCTGTATGCATGGTAATGAGTCACATATCAAGTGAGAGGGCAGTACTTTGCCAAGGTGTGTTTGAAGGCTCTTCTACAGTTATCCCTGGGCTAAATGTTGACACTGAAGAAGCTGATCAGCATATAATTCCTCATGTGCTGCATGCTGTTCAGAAAGGAACCTCCAAGGCCATAGTTTTGTCCCCTGACACTGATGTTTGTGTAATGTTAATGTACTACTGGGATGAGTTTAAATCTTCTGGGCTTTCAGAGCTTTGGGTAAAGAGGGTTCATGGTGACTCAATAAGCTATATTCCTGTACACGTTTTGGCTTTTGTTGTAGGCGTAGACCTCTGTAAAGTATTGCCTGCTGTTCACACTTTAACAGGTCGTGATTACACAAGTAAATTGGGAACTAAATGTTCAGCAATGACAGCACACCCAGACTACTACTTGATGGGTTTTGGACTAAACACTAATGATTCCAAACTCGAACAGGTGACTGAAATGAATGAGGAATACCTTTCACAGGTGCTGAAGAATAGGACCAAATGCATAACAATGAATCAACTAAGAAATAATATGTACCATCACAGTAAAGGGCTGAAAATAGAGGAACTACCTCCAACTAGCAATGCCATAAGACATCATATTTTGAAAGCATATTATGCAACTTATCAGATGGTCCCTCTTCTGTCTTGTCAACCACACTCATCAGATCCCACTAATTTTGGATTAGAGGAGGTTGATGAACTCTTAATGCCAGTAGTAGGGCTCAGACCTATACCGAAAGAGTATGTTATGTGTTGCAATTGTCTAAAATGCGTATATATTTGGTGCATCTGTAGATGGAAAGAGAAACCATACTGTAAGTTTGGCAAGTGTCAAAAGGAAAAGCTTGATTCTGGCACAAGCTACAGTCATCCTTTGGGGTGTATGTAAAACTTAGATCTTACTTAGACACGTATGATGAAAGATTATATTGTTTCCTTTACAAAGAGATTCGTTACTTCTGTCAATGAAGTTAGAGACTTTTGTTCATAAAACCCACACTGGTAGAGGAGAAACATATTATCCAGACAGTTTCATTGAACAGTGCCACCCTCCTAATTGGTGAAGAGGTGAGAAATTATTTATGATAAAAATATCTTGAAGTTTGCCCTTCTTTTTTAGGGGGTATGGTTACATTAGTGTTAAGTATGATTATAAAAGAAATTTAGTACCTGCATGTTACACTAACATGTGAACTACAGTACTTAGCTACATAAAGTCCGTCCTTCTTTGCATGTTATACTGGCATGTGAACTACATAGCTACATAAAGTCCTCCCCTACTTTTTTTTTTCTGCTAGATATTGTTATTAAAATGCCAAACGTAAGTCTTCTAAGTATTCATATAATGATTATGCACTTCCAGTGGCCAGGGAAAAATTGAATGTACAGATGTTGTTGCCAAAAAAAGAAAGAAATAGATATTTTTACTTATTTAGGGTGATGGTGCCTTATATATGTACATAAGTTGCACTGCATATTAAATATGATTATATATACATGGAATATTTAGTACCTGGTGGTGATATTAGCATGTGAACTATACATACAAAGTGCATGCTTCTTCTTTTTTCTGATTATAGGTATTAAAATGTCATATAAGTAAGTCTTCTACTTGTTTTTATCCTACAGTGGTAAGAAATTTGGCGACGCCAATAAACTCCTTTGCTGACTTATTGCCAATCTAACGAAAGTCTACCCTCAATTTTTGTAATGTTTAATGGTATAGTTTATTAATGTGAAGACCAACTTCGGGCACATTTCATGCACACGACCATCCCAATATAGCCAAAGGATTATTATCTTGTTCTATGAGCTGAAAATGGGGGTGGCAAAGCACCCCACTTGCCATAGCTAGCAACATGGCTTACATGCACCCCATTACAACACCCGTCTCTTATCCAACAAGCCTGCCCACATCTCTCCCCCACTTCTCTACTCCCAATACCTTCACTTTCCTTCCCAATCTTTCGTTCGGTTTTGGGATTTTGGACCTCAGCTGTACGAAGCAATGCGATACCATCTTCCTCCCTGTTGTCCTACCTACGACAGCTCTCCCCTACCCCCCTCCCCATCTTTACATACTGTACCTCCCCTCTTCTCCCCACCCCTAACACCTTTCTTTTACCTTCCCCACCTCTAACTGGAGATCAGAATTTGCCTCACTCACGACGTAAACTGTAAGAAACAATATCCCACTCCTACATATCTCATTACCTCTCGCCTTTCTCCCATTCTCAAACCCCTTTCCATACTCCCCAGTCACCACTCCCAACCCCGCCCACAACTCACCTCGTCTACCCATCCACTAACATCTTTATCCTGTCTTCACCATGTCTCCTTAGCTATTAGATTTTGATTCATTCACGACGACAACTGTATGTAACAACGCAACACGTTCAAACTTCCCATTCCCACAAATCATATTACCTCCCTCCTTTCTTCCATTCTCAAACCTCTTTCCTTACCCCTCCCCACCCCCTACCGGATCATCGCAGCAGGCAGGGTAGGCGTTCATTATGGCGTGAAGCTCCCGGCTCTGGCAATAAGCACCATAATCAGCGTAAAAAGTGCCATTATCACTGCGGCAACGTGTCCTCTCCTTGCTCACTGCCACCACAACTGCTATCGATTGGTCAAACTTGGGTGGTGGGAATAGGATATTGTTGCAGGCATCACTGGAGGTATTATTGCATGTTGATGGCTGGAGATTGGACGTATCATTATAGTCTGGAGGTTATGACTGGAGACATGTGTAATGAAAGGTATAAATGGAGGTTGGTGGACTAACTAGAGGCTGGACATAAAATTGGAGGTTGAAGCTATAATTGGAGACGAGTTTACAAATGGAGACTAAATGTCTTACTGGTGACTGGAGACTTAATAAGAAATTGGAGATATTATAAGACATTGCTAGAAAACTGGAGTTATACACAGACACTAGTGTTATTACTGGTGGAAAAGCTGGAAGAATATATACATTGGAAGTAATGCTAAATATACAAGGCATAGTTGGGATATACTGACTGAAGTATAGTTTATGCTATACTTTGAAATCGCGGCTATCTCCGGAGGTACGAGTTTTGGATGAAGGAAATTAGGACACAGATTCCCAGTAATACCTCAGAAGAGTTAATCCCTTCAGTTCTATTACGTGTTTTATATTCTTGAAACCTCCAAATGATCATATTCAACCTTAAAACTGCTTCATGCATAGAACGGTATACTAGACAGTTCTAAAAGTCTGCCCTAACCTGAACAATACCGTCAGGATTGGCTGACTGATTATAAAGAGATCATGGCAACGAAGCCACAGAGGTCGTTTCCGCTGCCCAGCAAGACTAAAAGCTGAACAAAGATAAAATATACACATACATATACTGTATACACAATGAAAAAAACACATAAAAATGGCTCTCTTAAATTAAACAGTCCATATTAAACATCAAAGACACAAAATAAAACAATGAATTAAACAACTACAACTATTAAAAGCATCAAGACAAAAAAAAAAAAGGGCGTCTTCGGACCAAAGAGGTAAAAGACAACTTAAGACAGTTTTACCGTCGAAGTCAGAGCGTGGACGTTTTTTACAAATAATTTTTGTACAACAGGACAATTTATTTCTGTAGAGGGAGATCTCTGAAAATGGAGGAGAATGGCAATGTCAATTAACTCTTTTCATTTTCGGCATCGTTCCAATGTTTGAATGAAATCGGATGGTGGCAGCAAGAATGCAATAAACAATACGTCCTAGAGTTCAAAAGGGAGTTGTGGATACATGTGCTTCAGGTATTACTGTATATGGCAAGGTACAAACTGAACAAATACAAAAATTATCAGACATTAAGGTAATAAAAAGTAATTAAAAACGTGTATAGGACACATATATTTACTAACACAGTGACATTATGGCTTTACAAAATTACAGATCAATAAATCCTCTCTTTGTTGTTTACAGACTTTCTACATGGAGCCTTACAAATCCTATTAATTGTACTCTTGATGCAAACCGACAGTGAAAAAAAAAAAACTGGATTTAGTTATGCTTATTCAGCTACAGATGTCATTCCAGTTACTGAGTAAGTGGCAGGGAAACCATCAAAATGAATTATTGATAATGACACAATATTTGACTCAACCGCTATGTTCTCAAGGAAAGAAACTCAAAGACGTAACAACACAAGTTTGTTCAGTTAGCAATATCGCAAAAAATTATATCCGTCAATGTGACGCTTTGTTAGAGTAATTAATCAGATTTAAATCTGATCAAGTAAGGTTAATAAACAACAGAGTATGTTAATTTATTTAGGCAAGACTCAGACTAGTTAGGCTAAGCTCGAGTTACGTTTGATTACGCCAGGAATTATTTTATTAGATTCAGCTGAAGATAAATAAAATACATAGGTGGATCCATAGCACCAAATGGGTAACTACTTGTTTTATAACGTCATGCCAAGTTACGTAAAGCAAGGTTAAAAAACTGTGGATTAAGTTAGGCTAGGCTTAATACGATGATGGGAAGGGAACGTTAAGGAGCAGGGGCAGGAGGCTGTTGGTGGGCTATAACCAAGTTAGGGAGGTGGGGGTAGAGATTTAGCCTCCACCCTCGGGCAAGGAGAAAGTTATTAAAGATTTATAGAGTTTAGTGGCCCGTGGAGACGGGTGGGGAGGCTGATGAAGTACTCGTAGCAGGGGCCTCATGTGACGCATTTGAGGTTATTTCTTGCTGCCGTCAGATGATATTCGGCAAGATTTAGGAAGGATCTCTGATGATAAGGCGGTTAATGAAAGCTGTTTAGTCCTTCCCCCAACTGGAAGTATCCCACATAGGCCTATGCTGAATAAAATTGTTTGCAGAGGACAAGAAAAAATATACCGGTGTGTGTGTGTGTGTGTGTGTGTGTGTGTGTGTGTGTGTGTGTGTGTGTGTGTGTGTGTGTGTGTGTGTGTGTGTGTGTGTGTGTGTGTGTGTGTGTGTGTGTGTGTGTGTGTGTGTGTGTGTGTGTGTGTGTGCTTTCATTCCCTAAAACCAAAATATTTACTTCTCCCACATTCTCTCTCTCTCTCTCTCTCTCTCTCTCTCTCTGCATTATCCTTTACTTTTATCATTAGTCTTCGCTTACATTATATTTTCTTCTCTCATTTCTCTTTACCGTTTGCGTTCTTCTCTTCATTTTCCCGTGTTATTTTCTTTTCTGTTTCTTCTCTTGCTTGTTATATGTTCTGTATGCATCATTGTTATTTCTACTTTCTTTACCGTATTCTCTATATCAGTCTCAATTAACACCTTACTGTTGCAATAAACCTCTTTTTTAATAAATTTCCTTCACTCATTATATCATCAGACATGGTATACTTCGTTCACGTTTTCATCTTAATTATATCTTTTTATCCTGTTGCATATAGTTTGCCGTTTTTGATTACCCACTCGTGTGTGTGTGTGTGTGTGTGTGTGTGTGTGTGTGTGTGTGTGTGTGTGTGTGATGGTTGGTGAAGTGTACTGTAGGGCATTGTAGCATATGATGGGATGGTACAGTATGGAATGGTGTGATGTCGTGTGGTGTGGTGTGATGTCGTGTGGTGTGGTGTTGTGTAGTGTGGTGTGGTGTGCTATGTATGTGATGGTGTGATGTTACGGTGTGGTGTGGTGTAGTGAAAGAAAATGTATGGTGTGTTGATAAGAATAGTGTGGTGTGGTGAGGTGTGGCGTGATGCGGTAACAGGAATGGCATAATATGGTGGTGAGTTGTGGTGTGTACTGTAGATGTGGCGTGGTGTGGCGCAGCATGATAAGGTATGATGGTGTGGCGAGATACACCACACTGGCTCCTCACGGCCTAGTCTTCTGGGACAAGGGAGGCGCGTGACGAGAATTTAAATTTCTGAATAAGAAGGAAGTCCCTCTGAAGAAATGGCCCCGGTGAAACAGATTTGAATATAATTTCGAGGGTAAATGAGAAAGGGTCCGGCGATGAAGGTGAGTGTATTTGCGCGCTTAGGAGATATTTGCTGAAGACCTCCATGCCATCTACAATTGGTTTAAAATGTATCTATATATTTGATACAGATCTCCACGCCTTGTACATTTATTTCATGGTGTAGCACATATTTATCTGCTGAAGACCTCTATTTCATGTAAAATACAACTGTTCCAAAATGCATCTGTCTTTTAGAGTTTTCGTCCCTACATTTTCAAATACTGTGATGAAAAGTCTGATCACACTCTCATCTAACTTTTCTCGTAGGTGAATGCGGATGTTTTTGCAGACATACATAAAGAAGGAACTTTACACAAATACGAAAGTAACGAGTTAATATCATAAGGAATAAATTTTGCACTGAGAAACATCAGCCTGAATAACACACACACACACATAAAGCGAGCAGCAATACCGCTCATAGTAAAACAATTAATATGGTACCTTGGATCGAGATACATTGGGCAGCTCGTAAAAAAAAGAAAAAAAAAAAGTAGCCTCCTTTCAAAAATATATAATTACGACAAAAAGTAAATCACAAGACAAAGATGCATGATTCGATACGTGTAAGAAAATTTATAAATGGACACGGAAGGTTCAGATAAAAACTAGAGGGGCACTCACTGAAGCGCATCCCTCTGACAAGGGTTATGTAATTTCCAATCCAATCTTCATAATGGGTTAGGTTTTCTCATCACTGATTAGGTCTCGCAAAAAGTGTTTTCTGGATCCAGAATCTATAATACGACCCGGATCGGTCCCAAAAGTTAATCGATTGTTCCCTGGGGCATGGGCTATCTACCCATCAAATTTGGTCCAAATCTCTCTTTTTAGTTTTTGATTAATCCTGCTAACATACAAACATTCAAAACAAACAAACAAACAAACAGGAGTGAAAACATACAGTACTCTTCTTGTCGGAGAGAGAAAGAGGTGAAAGAATAACCTCACCTGTTTTTTTTTTTTTTTCTTTTTTTTACATGGCAGCATGACAGCGAAGGTCAACGGTGCATGTAAAGCTCAAACATACAACGAGACAAAAGCAGAAGTAAACACCCAGAATGGCTGTGTGGTGTGGTGTAGTGTGGTGTGATGTGATGTGACAGATGATATGATGCAGTATAGTGTGGCGTAGTTCGGAGTGGCGTAGTTCGGAGTGGAGTGGAGCGGAAGGGAGTGGTGCGGTGTGGTGTGTTGAGGTGAGGTGAGGTTAGGTGAGGTGTGAGGTGCGGTGTGGTGTGGTGTGGTGTAGCGTGGTGAGGAGAGGTGAGATGTGAGGTACGATGTGGTGCGGTGTGGTGTGGTGAAGTGTGAGGTGCGATGTGGTGTGGTGAGGTGAGGACAGGTGAGATGTGAGGCACGATGTGGTGCGGTGTGGTGTGTTGAGGTGTGAGGTGCGATGTGGTGCGGTGTGGTGTGGTAAGGTGTGAGGTGCGATGTGGTGTGGTGTGGTGAGGTGAGGTGAGGTGTGAGGTGCGATGTGGTGTGGTGAGGTGAGGTTGAGGTGTGAGGTGCAATGTGGTGTGGTGTGGTGAGGTGAGGTGAGGTGTGAGGTGCGATGTGGTGTGGTGAGGTGAGGTTGAGGTGTGAGGTGCGATGTGGTGTGGTGAGGTGAGGTTGAGGTGTGAGGTGCAATGTGGTGTGGTGAGGTGAGGTGTGAGGTGCGATGTGGTATGGTGAGGTGAGGTGAGGTGCGATGAGGTGTGGTGAGGTGCGATGAGGTTTGGTGAGGTGAGACGAGGTGAGGTGAGACGAGGTGAGGTGTGACGTGCGATGTAGTGTGGTGTTGTGTACCGTGCTGTGGCATGGTGCACAGCGGAAATTATTGAACAGTGTTGCCTGATGTGGTTAAACATAAAAGAAAACAAAACTATATGCATCCAAATACCCAGATTCAAGGGTGCAGTGGAAATGAAAACAACAAACGATAAAGGGAGAAATAATGAAACAAAGCAGGGGATGATAAAAATCCGACGAACCATGTGACCAGCGGTAAGAAATAACTGAAGGGAAAACCAACAATGATACAGAAGACTAACGATGAATTTCCAATGCAAGCGAACAGTTTTGAGAGAACAGAGCGATGGAAATTTTAATGGATTCATTCTCGTGATTTTTATTTATTTTATTCTTGCTACATTCAGACTATTTCATTCAGCATTGGACAGACCTTCCCAAGTAAAAGCGTTAGATATGGTCTTGATAAATCTCTTCACTATCACCAATCCTTCCAGAGCTGATATACAGAGGAAGGATAATTAGAAAGTGCGACATCAGAACCAAACAAATTGTATAAATGCAGAATATTTTACTTAGCCCGACAACCTTGAACATCAACTTATTGTTCTTTAAACTGAATAGCTTCATAACTGCCTAACCGTCAACATTTTTACTATGTCTGGTGAAAACTGGAGCAAAATTGTACGCTTTCCTTGCCCTATGACCCTAACCTTAGACATGTTGTTCCTAATATCGAATCACTTTCCATCGCGTTTTCTCAAAATCGAGTGGGCATATGTTTAAGTTGCAGGATTAAGTATTTGATCTTGCCCGATGATCATGATCTTTCGTGGATTGCTCTCAAAACTGAATTCCTCCATTCAAGTTGTAAATTGAATCATTCCACAATGACTGATAAAAATCGCAAAGAACCTGCATAACTTGACCCTGCCGTGAGATCTATTGCTTTTAAACAAAGAAAGAAAAGAAAAAATAATCAAACCCCTGGCTGGGCCTCAACCCTTCCACTGGTCGAATAAAACTACTTTAGTTATTATGCCCACACAAGATCTACACATG
>NC_136991.1:30482000-30499500 GCF_032717465.1 Coenobita brevimanus | reverse complement strand
CTCTGTATGCTCTTGCATCCATTACACGTCTTCTCATTCTATCATACACACGCAATCAATCATCGCCTTCCGTTCATTCACTTCACCATCCACGCTTCTTATCACTCGCCACGTATACCTGTGGATCATTTTGTGTCTCTCCCTGCACAATGTCCACTAGATCACTGCCATTTTCATCCACTTCTACAGGGACACCCCAATCACCAACAATTCCATCCACCTTCACAATTATGAAAAATGAATGCATATAAACGAGAATGCAGTACATACCGATTAAAAACTGGCTGCAAGTACTGCCCGTCCTAGAGCTGAAACAACTGTCGCGCGACAAAACACGCTTGTGTGAACGGACCCATATATTCTCATGTAGCTCTTACGCACATCTTTATCTGTCGCGAGGCTGCTTTGCCGGGTGGGCGTGCGGTGATGGCTGTCGCAGCGACAATTTTGTCACTAAAACCTCGTGTGAACGGTCCACCTGCATGTATTTCAAAGCCGCGTGACGAGTGTCGCGTCGCACTTCAAAAAAACTCAAATGTGAAAAGGGCCTAAACTGTTGCTTTTCATATCCAAGAAACTATCTTTCTTTTATGTAAATCCTGTGACATCATTAGCCTCTGTAAATCATCGACAATCTCCATGAATTGTCGTTTGTCTTTGTAAATTCTGACAGCCTTCTTCGGCTCTGTAAATCCTGATAGCTTCGTTCGTTACCGTAAATCATCGTTGTTTCCACAGATTACTGGGGAGCTGTCTCCGTAAATCCAGACAGCTTCGTTTGCTTCCGTAAATTCTTTGCTATCGTTCGTGATTGCACATTCTGACAGTAGCGTTCCTTTTCGTAAATCCTGACTACAGATTGCGTTGTGAGGGAAGAGAGTGCTGGTGAGGAAGGGATGGGAAGAGGAGGAGGCAGAGAAAGGGGGGAGGTGAGTAAATGTGGAAGGTGGGAACAGTGAGATAAATGGGGCGAGAAAAGAATGGGAAGGGAATGAGGGAGAAAAGAAGAAAGATGGGAGGGAGCAATGGGGAGGACGAGGGAATGGGTAGGGCGAAGTAATTAGGAGGGCAGATGGAGAGGCTGTTTTTGTTGTTGTTAACCCTTATCCGTCTGGCCGAGCAGAACCATCAACCGCAGGCAAGCAACCGCCTGTGCTGAACTGTTCCGTACAGACAACCGATGTCTCCTTGCTGCAGACAACATGTAGCCACAGCAAGGCGAGGAGAAGAGTGTGAAGGTTTGGTTTCCGGAGGGACATCGCATCTGCGTCTCCACCCTGTTAACGGGGGCACCATAATGGGTTCTACATTACCCAGTTATCTGGTCATATGGTTACCACCCAGAGTTGTAAATGGCTTCCTGAGGTACAGGAAACCATTAGGCTTGTCACTCGTGCAGAGCCAGCTGAAGTGGAAAGAGGAGTAATAAAAGTGACAGGAAGGATGGGAGAAATACGATGAAAGGCAGACACAGAAAAATAAGATAAAAGTTAAGAAAAGAGGGGGAGTGGAAAGCGACGGAAGGGAAGGGGCAGTGAAAGGAAGAGGAAAGAGAGAAAGAAAAGAAAAAAATGAGGAAACAGAGGAAGCAGGGTGGGGGGGGGGTGTAAAAGGATAGAGAAGGATAAGAGGGAAGGGACAAAGGAAAAAGTAGTGAAGGGGAATGGAAGACAGAATGAAAAAGATGGAATTTGAAAGGAAAAGGAAAAAGGAGAATAAAAAGAAAAAAGGGAAATTACAGAGAAGAAAGAGGAAAGGGATAAAATATAGTTGGAGAGGAGAGGAAAGAGAAAGGAAATGGAGGGAGAAAGGATAGGAAGGGTCAAGATGAGCAAGAAAACTGATGAAGGGAGAGATGAAGACAGGATAGGAAAAGGAAGGAGAAAGGGAAAGAAAGGAGAGAATAAAGGAAAAGGGAAGAGAAAGGAAATGGAAAGACAAAGGAAAATCAAGCCAGACACTGCAAATGCGCTTTAATCTGTTTTCTTGAGCGCAATTGCAAACGGATGCATGACCCACAGTATTTTTAATCTCTCTGTCCATGCAGATTTAATTACGGTTGCAATCCATATTTTTCCTGGCTTCCTTTTCAACGCGGGATGTAAAATATTCCTTATTCAAGGCACGCAGCGTTCCCGACAGGGCTTCACATTTGCAAGGTCTGATCACCCCTTCACTCTAATGTTTATTTTTGTTTAGTTTATTTTCAGCCTCCAGACAATTATAGTCAACCTGAGAGAACCTATTCGAGGGGCAGGATATAGTCATCAATAATCCCTTACTACCAGAGATCTTTTCCAAGTTTAATAAAATCGTCTGGTGGTGGCTTGACTATAATATAAATACATGTTATCGAATTCAGTCGGTTAATAATACTCGTAAATCATACTGATGCAAATTATGTAGATTATATGCAAAAACAACACACAAAGGAATACTAATGTGCAACATGCGAAGTAGCCTAAATCACTAACAAAGAATTGCCACGAAAGCACCATAGTCACAGGAAAGGAAGAAAAGGTAACAACGATAATGTACACAACTCAGCTCATGTTACCCCTCTTCATTACGCTGGAGTTCGAAGCTAGGCTACCGTAGACTAGAACATTTAAGTATGTGTGGAAAGGAGAGATATGAGAGGGGTGTGTGGGCTGGGGGAATGGCAGCCAACTGGCGGAGGACACCGCGATGTGGAAGAAATTAAGGCGTCTGGCAAAAGATTGTTATAGACAGACAGATAGATTAATAGACAGACAGACAGATATGCTTAGATAGATGGATGAATAGATTGACAGAAGTATAACAGACCCGTCTACGCTCCTGGTAGCTTAACATGATAAACACTCGCGAGCCGCATCTTAGAGACTGGATTTTATGTCAACCATTAAACAAGCCAGAAAATAGCTCGTAAGTTATACCGGAGGATTATAGCCTACTGACTGCACGCGGGTTATTAAAGTGATCAACTGCCAAATCCCGATATTCCTGCAGAAAACAATTATAACCTACGATAACGTTTCCTCTCGGAACTACTATTTGATTTCTCCATGATTAATTCGTGCCTTGGAAACATGCTGCACACTTCTCTCCTTGATACTCCGGCAAAAACACGTAGAAAACATACAGTCGATTTCTTGTTGTCATAACTGCCTTGAGCACAAGGCTAGAAGTCGTCCATTTTAACCTGGCGGAAGTTTTCTTCCCACGTCAGTTTATTTTCCATGGCTGAATAACAATATCCAGCAATATTACGGATCTCCATCCTTTCCATTGCACTACAGTGACTAACATCGTTGCTATTTTAGTGTTAATTTCTTGCTGCAGTTCAGCACATGATACAGAAATTGTGGTTTTAGTCTGCATCAGTCAAAAAGAATCACTTCAACTTTGAAAGACTGCCTGAACAGGAATCTTACAAATATGTTCATGAAGTTATAGACGTCCACACTTGAAATGATGATCGTGTTCGAGCAAACAACGTTGCATATATTATTGTTTTACCAAAACAAGTGGGTCACCCCACTTGCGTGATATTAATGCACATCTTATTTCATGATGCCCATAATTTCAGATTAAAGGGCTTTGGAACTTCCTGCTAAAGTATGGTGGATCACAAACATGACACGATTTTTGTGCTCAGTTTGGCCAATTGAAGTTTCTTTCAGAAGTAAGTTGGAAAATTTTATGAAAAGCTACTTAAGTAAGAACTGTTACTTTTCCTAAAGGCATGTATCGAGGTGCTTATGTCCACCGTAGTTTTCATAAACCCCAAGATAACTCTTTTTTTTTTTTTTTTTTTTACACAATATGGTGTTGCTTTGTTTTAATGTCATTGGAAATTTTGAGAGAAACCAATTAACACACACTACTTTTCCATAAGTTTTCCAGCGATGTACGCAGGTCCACGAGAGCCATAGTAGCTTAAGAGATATCCCAGTGCTGGTGCTCGGTATGATTTTTTTTTTTTTTTTCTAGCAATATGGTGGGGAATTGTGAGAAACGTCGCTAAAACCTATTAATTTTTCGTCAGTTGGCCAATGATGAGCATAGATCTGACGCAGCTTCAACAATCTCTTAAGTATCATTGTTTTGGGTTTGTTTGGTGTTCAGTTTGGCACTTTTAGGTCTTTCTACAGAAATATGGTGGGAAAGTTTGAGAAAGTCACTTAAGTAGCACCAATTACTTTCTCTTAAGTTCTCCAACGACATACGTATATTCCCGTTAAGCTTTACAAGTCTAGAAAATATACATAGTTCTGCTACTTGTCATGCTTTAATTGGTGCTTTGTAGCTTTTCCAGCAACTAAAGTAATACGCGTTACTTTTTCATAAGTTTTCCAGGAATATAAGAAGACCTGGTGTAGCTTTAATGGTACGGTACTCGAAATAACAAGTTTGGTGAACATGCGTGCTCTGTTTTGGGTTCTTATCCTCCACTTGACAAAGTCAGAAGAGGGTGTTGTAATCGCTGAAATCAACATGTGTCTGTCCGTAGAGTTGGTCTGCAGGGCGGCTGGGCGGCAGGTCGGCTGGCCGGGCGTAGCGATTTCGTTTTCGGGCCAGAACTCAGAAAGTATTCACTGCAGAGTATAGTCTCATGAAATTTCACATACTTGTGTCTTATAGAGAACTGGGCCTTTTGATAGGTTGAATGCTGTGTCTTAAGTAGTTTTTTTTTTTTTTTTTTTTTTAAGTAAAAAAAAAAAATCGTTTCCGGCTAGAACTTAGAAACTAGTACAGGTACAGGCTTCAAACTCTCCAGAAATGTGTTAATATGCCTCCTGGTGCTTTTTGGTAGTTAGAATGTCGTGAGAATATGCTGTATGATGTTATGAAATTAATGTATTTTTCTATGAAAACTTTGCCACTTATACGTCTAGGAGGCAAAAATTGAACGTGATAAATGATTAAATGAATATCTAATCATGCATGAAGTTTCACGACTGTACCATTTATGTATTCATAAAAAATGGCTGCCTAAATTAAAAAAAGCACATAAAATCTGGTCATAACTTCATTATTACCGTGGATAAACCACTGAAATTTTTATACGGGGGGGAGGGGGATTGAGGGCCGCTATGCATTTGGGTTAGGTGTGCAGGGAGGTGGGAGGTATGTGCTTGGTCAGATAGAAATTTGTAACAGCACAGCGTTGCCTTTTTTTTTCTTTTTTTTTCTCAGCACTACAGAGGCAAATTATCAGAAAAATCACTTAAGTAACACTTTTTACTTCATACGGTTTCCACCGACATGTGTAAATCTGTTGGGGTCTTCACAGAATAAAAATAAACATAGGCAACGCTACGCTGTTGCAACTCTCCATCTGACCAAGCAAATACACTCCCCACCTCCCTGCACACCTAACCAAGTGCTTAACGGCCCTCACTCCCCCCTCCCCCCCCTCGTCTAACTCAGACACATTTAAACATAAAAATGTAAGTAGTTTGCCCATGGTAACAATGAAGTTATGAGCAGATCTGACGAAATTATGACTTATGCATTTTTCATTTAGGCAGCCATTTTCTATGATTAAATAATAGATACAGCCATGAAACTTTATATATAATTAGATATTCACACAATCATTTATCATGTACAATTTCTGCCTCCTAGGTGTAACAGTTGTAAAGTTTTAAATAATAATTCATTAAGCCCTTCTGATTTCTTGGGCAGGTCACACTGAAAGCTGAGATGTTTTATTTTACTTTTTCATTATTAAAACTACTTAAGACACAACATTCTACCTATCAAAAGGCACCAGTTCACTATAAGACATAACTATGTGAAGTTTCATGGCTCTACTGTGAATACCTTCCGAGTTCTGGCCCAGAAACGAAATCTCTACGTCACCTATTGTTGTTGATCCCAGTGATAACAATAACCTCCTCTAACTTAGTCAGGTGGAGGGTAAAAATGTTTTGGTGCTGTGTGTGGTATAGCCCTCTACACCCTCATTCTCCCTTACTTCACTAGCTGGAACAAGTAACCTGTCTTCCTTAAACGGTGAGTTCGTCGCCCGGACCCAAAGTTGTGCACCGTCAGCTGTCACGTCTTGACTGAGGTGGGTAAGAGACAATGATAGGTGGCAGGCGATGAGGAATATGTGGTAGGCGAAGAGGAATATGTGGTTGGCGAAGAGGGATATGTGGTAGGCGATAAGGAATATGTAGTAGGCGAAGAGGAATATGTGGTAGGCGATGAGGAATATGTGGTAGGCGAAGAGGAATATGTGGTAGGCGATGAGGAATATGTGGCAGCCAAAGAAGAATATGTGGCAGCCAAAGAAGAATATGTGGTAGGCGAAGAAGAATATACTGTATGCGTTGTTGGCGAAGAAGAAAACGTGGTAGGTGAAGAATTTGTGCTAGAAGAAGAAGAATTTGTGATAGGCGAAGAGGAATGTGTGGTAGGCGAACAAGAATATGTGGTAGACGAAGAACATGTGGTAAGGCGGTAACATAAACGGTAAGAACAGTATCTCTAAACACTGGCACTGTACACTGACGGTTGCGATGTCAGTCTTTCCGATGGTATTCACCACATCAACGTAGATATGGGTGGCGTGGGCAGTAAAAGGAGCGTGGTGGGGAATGGCGGAGGAAGCATATATTGTGAAGACGAACATCGTTGATCAGATGGTACGATGGCTGTCACTGTCTAACTATGTGATGTGGAAGCAAATTATGTATAAGATCGGCGGAGAGGAGCGAGCGGGATGGACTGCAGTGATGGTGGGTGGTTGGAAAGGTCGGAATCAGTACAAAGAAATAGCTACTTGTATCGCCCCACTTCCGTCTAAGGAAAATTTACAGTGGGCGAAATACAATGAAAACCCTATCTCTTCTAGTAGTGTGTGTTTCAGATGGTTCGATTTTTCCGCTATGTATTCGTCAAACATAGGGAAGATACGATTTCTGTGTTTATACATCATGTGCAAACTGATACTGCATGAAGGCCAGTGTCTGCGGTGGGAACGGAACTCCTCTTAGAAAATCGATGTAAAGAGAGGACAGGGAGAGGAACTGCGTGGGACTGGATAGGACGAGTGTGGGGACTGGGAGTGATGGTGGGGGAAAGGACAGGCGTAATAGAGCATGTGCAAATGGGTAGGCCTACTGTTGACTGGACGATATGAGTAATGGGAAGGTTAAAAACTGTAGATTTCACCGAGAACAAGACCTAAAAAGTGAGGTTGCGCACACCCAACTCACACCCATCAATTCCCGAGCCAACTCCCTCCCTTCCCACCCACCCTCTCTCCCCTCCCCCATCCCCCATCTTCCCCCTCCCCTCCCCTCCTCTCCCCCTCTCCTCTTCCTCCCCCTCTCCTTCCCTCTCCTCCATCCCCCCTTCCATTCCCCTTTCCCCCATCCCCACCTTCCCTCCCCCACACCCACTCAAGCAAATTCTCTCTCTCTCTCTCTCTCTCTCTCTCTCTCTCTCTCACACACACACACACACACACACACACACACACACACACACACACACACACACACAAACAAACATCCATCACGCCACGCAACACCAACATACCTCCACATAACCCCAAATCTCTCTCTCTCAAACGCACACTCATCACGCCACCCAACACCCATCTACCTCCAAATACCCCTAGATTTCCCACTCTCTCAAACGCACGACCATCACGCCGCCCAACACCCACCTACCTCCACATACTCCCAAAACAAAACCACAAACCACCACAACACAAAATCAGAATCCCACGCAGGAGGAAGAGGATAAAAACACGGATTGCAAACTGTTCCACCTAGAAACCTAATAGAAAAGAGACCCACTACAGTTGCGCGCTGAAATGTGGCTACTGGAATGCTTTTATCCCCCTACCTGTGTTTTCCATTGTCTGAACCCGAAGTACGGAGGGCAGGATAAAATTGTTCAACCTTTCCGCCCCCCTCTCCATTTGCCTTTCCCCTCCCATACTCGCCTTTTTTTTTTCTCCTTTTCCTCTCACATTATTTTATCCTTTTCCCTTTCTTTTTACGTTATTTTCTCCTTTTCACTTTCCTTTATCATTTTTCCTTTTCTTCCTGTATTCTCCCCATCCTTCAACCTCCCTATCCATTCACTCTACTTTTTTCCTTTTCTTATCCATTTTCCTTCTTTTTCTTTCCCCTAATTCCTCTCCTCTTATTTTCCCTTTTCCCTGTTATTTTTTCGTTTACTCTTTGCTTCCTTAAATCATCCTTCCACCTCCCGAGCCATCCTCGTACCTTTCCATTATTTTTCCTTTTCCCTTTCCTTCCTTATCTCTCTCCATTCCCTTTTTCCTCTATGCAACCACTCTCTTTTTTTCTTTCCCTCACCCACTCTCCATATCCTTTCCCTTCCCCTTCGTTTCGCTTTCCCCACCCATTCAATTCCTTAATATCTCCATCTTTCCCGTCCCTATCCTCCTTCCTTCCTCTCCCCTTACACCTACTTTTTGCCCCTGTTTCCCCTATATCTTTCCCTTCCTTAATTATAGCATCCCTTTCATCTTCCCATTTACCCTTTCCCTCCCAAACACCTTCATTTGCCTTGTACTTTTCTTTTTTCCCTCCCTCCCTCTTCTCTTCCACTTTTTCTTTCCTTTCCCAACCTCTCTCTTTTCCCATTCGGTTCCTTCCTCCTCTTCTCCCTGTTCCCTACCTTCCTTAACACCCCCCCCCCCCTTCTATTTACTCACGTTCTTTCCCCTCATCAATCATATCTCTTTCTACTTTCCCTTTATCCATTTTTCTCTCCGCCCCCGTCCTTCCATTTTCCTCTTTCAGTCTTCCCTACCTTTCGTCTCACCATCAATCTCCTTTTTTTTTCCCCTCCCCTCCGCGCCCTTCTCCTTCGCCTAACTTCCCTTTCACCACCCTTCATTCTTCCTCTTTCCATCATTTCTCTTTTTCCTTCTCTTTCCAATTCCCCTCCCTCCCTCGCTCCCACCCATTCAACCACCCACCCTCCCTTCCTTCGCCTCCTCCTCCTACCTCCAGCTGCCCATTGTCTGAGGCTGCAGTGGGTAGGTTGGTATAAAAATGTCCAACCACACCAGCACGCTTACATTTTCCTTCCTCTCCCCTCGTCCTTTTCATCTATACCGCCATTCCTACTCCACATATCGCGTTTCCCTTTGTCACTTACATCTTCCCTTTTTCCCACTTCTTCGTGTTTTCCTTTACTCATTTTTGTTTATTCCATGCCTTATTACCGGCATTAGCTTCATTATAACGGCATTGCGCTCATTTCTTTTCGTGCGTTTCATTTTGTCGGCCTTTATTCCCATCTAATAAGCTTTCCAGATTTGGCATTTAGTAATTTTTCTAATGGGTATTCCTCTCATCTCATCTCCAATACTCTGAAATATTTTACAGTAACCTTATCTGCATTCTCCTACCGCTATTACTCATTAGGATATTCTCTCATCGGCATCTCTCTCATCTCTCCAATACTTCTCAAATTTCCTCGATATTCCTCTCCTCTTACACGCACTGCCATCATTATACCAAGTCGTATTTACAGTTACTCCCAAATTCACTCCCCCGTTAGAGCATGTGTGGCCGGGTGGTAACAGTACTAAGCTGGTAATTCTCACAACTTAGGTTCAAGTGTAACCGGAAAGTTATAATTGGCATTTAATTTGTTGTTGGTAGTTTCGGTAGTTTCAATGAGAGAGAGAGAGAGAGAGGGAGAGAGAGAGAGAGAGAGACCATAGCTGTCTCATATTTTCTTTATTCTTCCGTTTTTAATATCTCCCTCAAGCCACCATCACCATTACTTACTCTTTCCTCTATTAAATCTTTCATCCCTTCCCCTCCGTCTGTTATCATTTTTATTGTGTGTGTGTGTGTGTGTGTGTGTGTGTGTGTGTGTGTGTGTGTGTGTGTGTGTGTGTGTGTGTGTGTGTGTGTGTGTGTGTGTGTGAGAAGTACGTCCGAGATTATATGAGTATGCTGATGTGTGTTTTTGTATATGCTAATTGTGTGTGTGTGTGTGTGTGTGTGTGTGTGAGAAGTACGTCCGAGATTATATGAGTATGCTGATGTGTGTTTTTGTATATGCTAATTGTGTGTGTGTGTGTGTGTGTGTGTGGTTAGAGCTACGTCCGACACTGCATACATGTGTGTTTGTATATGCTAATTTGTGTTAATGTGCATGCGTATGTATGAGCGTCACTGCTATTCTGTAATTTTAGCTTAACAAGGCTGGGAGTCTAGAGGATAAAGTGTAAGAAAGTAGTACATCAGAGGAGGAAGCTGCAGGTACGCCCAATCAAAAGTATTGATGTACAATTCACGCGAAACAATCCGACATAACAGATGATGACTACTACAAAATTCCAGGTAATTCCACCCTACGTTGATACAATGGTTTCTTAACAATGGCATATCGCTTGCTTGACATTTCCTAGTCAGTGCTGTCAGCAGACGTGCATTCAGATAACATTCATTACCATGGATCATTAGAAGCTATATTAATCAGTTTGAATAACATCGGACCCCTCCTGTGCGAAACTTTTTTTCTTATTCACTGTACAATGGCAGCAGTGATAAAAAAACAGGGAAGTGAGCATGAAAGTGAAAAAGCTGCTGCACAACACTATTATCATCTCCATTCCAACGTAGGGATGTGAGGCTTGCAGTGTGTTGGACGGACACATGTTTACAATGAGAGAAGAGTAAATGAGTAAACTGAGAGCAATCGATAGACCTACAGACAAATGGGGAATATATGAAGCTATGCAGTGCCGCTGTAGTGCTACTGGTGAATATTAGAAGTCTACTGAGACGATTTGGCAACGTGGAGGAAATGGAGTATTCGAGATAAACGACGAGAGTGTAGGCTATGTAAGTGAGATGGAGGGGGAGGGGAAGACCGAGGATAAGGTGGAAGGATGATGAGGAGAGGTATATGAATAAGGGGAGGAAGCCTGTTAGCGGAACAAAGGCTGACACAGGCGTGATTTTTCTGTGGTCATCTTTTCCAGAAGCTGGTTTCCTTTCTGCGTACCATTATTGCACTTTTTTTTATGCATGAAACGGTTTGCTTTCCTAGTACCAGGTTAGGTTAGTTTATTATCCAGTATCAGTTAGGTCATTCTACCTTACGACAAAGTTAGATGAGAGAGAGAGAGAGAGAGAGAGAGAGAGAAATGAAGATCATGCTGGAAGAATCAAATATAGCACGTAGTGGATAAAGGATTCTGGCTATAAATAGATGTGTAATTACGTGATGGTCTAGAGCCCTACACTGGATCTAATGAACTTTACTGATGTATACAAAACCTTAGGGATTTCTGGGCAATAAAGAATTTACTGATCTTATCGGCATTCCTCGTATCTTCACTAGGGAAAGTCAGTTGCCTTCTAATTCTGTCATACCAATCTTATTTTATTCTTTTTTTTCCTTAAGGGACGTTTCTCGAAATGCTGAGGTTAGATATAGCCTTCAGTCAATCCTGCACTATGAGATCATTTCTCCTACGCTAAATAAATTCGACTGGTGTTAGGCTTAACAACAATCCTCTCATTTTATCGGCATTCACTTTCTAGTTAAGCTTAATCCCTCATGGCAAACGACAATATATCCTCAAAAAAAATATGTTTTCATTACAAGAGTGAAGCAGTGCGTGGGTGAGATTTATGCAAAAATGTGGCACAGATAACTTCACGGCGTGATAGTGTGGGAAAAATGTTATGTAATGCGTGGGTGTGAGCTTGTATACAAAATTAAAACTCTTTGTTCACTTTCGGACATGACAAACTGTGCACGCGTGCCAAAATTTGTATGAAGAAGCAACGTTAAAATCTCAGGCATTTGGTTGAGAACTTAAGTATACAGATGATAGACAGGCAGATATGTAACGTGAAAATCTCAGGCATTTGTATGAGACCTCAAGCATACTGATGATAGATAGGCGGATATGTATTGTTCAAGTTTATGAGTTTAGCCCCTTCAATTCGGTGGCGTACTTTGTGTTACACTGACTACTTCCCGGTTTTATTCAAGTTAGGGAGACACATCAGGTTGTAAAATTTTAAAACTCCATCACTTCCAATGGTTTCCCCACAGTTAAGAAAGACATCTGGCGGTGGCAAATATTAACTGACAAAAAAAATAAAGTATAATTCAAGGAGCTTGAGATATCAAATGCGTTTTACTTTAATTATCGTATTCCAAAATTTCACACCTAGCACCTTCGTAACTCCTAATAAGCACCCACCAAACATTACCCCAGATAGTAACATTCAAACGTATTCCAAAATATTACACCTAGCACCTTCGAAACTCCTAATAAGCACCCACCAAACATTACCCCAGATAGTAACATTCAAACGTATTCCAAAATTTTACACCTAGCACCTTCGTAACTCCTAACTAATAAGGAAAGCACCCACCAAACATTAACCCAGATAGTAACATTCAAACGCCGATTTATGCTGGTGTCTATTTCATCTAGGTGTCGACAGACTAAAGAGACCTTGCCCAAAGCCTGGAAAAAACTGCAGTTAAAACTACATCACTATCCCAAGTATTATGAAGACTTCCAAGCACCCAGCAAACATCAGTACTAAGATAATAACATGCAATCACCTACTTACATTTCCAGGTGCCTATTTCAAATATTGGTGGCAACAGATTAGAGACATTGCCACAAGCCAGGAAAAAAAACTGCAATTAAAACTACATTACTGAGTCAAGTATACTGATGACTTCCAGACGCCTACACATTTCCAAAGTTTACGAGTTAAAAATGCCAGCAACGTGTAAGAAGATCTCATAAACTTGGGCCTCCAGCATCTCATTCCATCACCCACGTCCTCACTTCCTGGGAGTGAGTGGGAAGTTCTAGGGCCACATCTCGTGGCCTAATTAGCTTCCCTGTCATCTTTTCCTTAGCGGCTAACCTTTTGTTCGAACTTCTTACTCTAACTTGGCCTAAAACTGCCACCTCTTCACCTTCAAAGCTCAGTTCTAGCGCAAGATCAGTAAGGGAATATGATGCTAGTAATGGAGAAGTTTGATGGAAGGTACACTGAGCCACAGAACTGTCTTTTTCTGCTAATGGACTACGTGGAATAAGCTGCAAAAAGACAAAAATCTGGGCCAGTTTACTGTAAAACGACTCTAGGATTATGATTTTTTTATTAACTGTTCGATCGGGCGAAGATGCGAGAACACTGAAGACAGAAACCTATACTGTACAAAGGAAAAACTTTGGGATAGATTAAAAGCATCTACTTGCCCGAGTGCCAGGGGGTTAACTCATCCTCTTCAGGCACACAGTGGGGGCGGAGGGACATTGGTTGCAAGATTGTGACAATGTGAGTTAACTTTTACCTGGTCGTGGTGCAGTGGTATGCTGCCTGGCTCTCACCTGAGAGTCCCGGGTTCGATTCCCGGCATATTGGTAATATATTGGATGCGAGAACACTATTAAATTAGTAACAGAGTGTGGACGCTAATAAACTACCATGTACAGCATCAAAACTGTAATTAATGGTACGGCAGATAGAGGATACATGCACCGATGGACTGTTAATGGAAAAACAACAGGTCTTTGTGTTATTTAAGTGGACACTATTAAAGCTACGGTGGTTCTATGCACACCGATGGTATGCTTATGGAAAAAAAAAAAAAAACTTTTATGTTCCTTAACTGGCTTCCCAAAACTTGTCACCATAATGCTGAAAAAGGCCAAAAATTGCCAAAGTGATCTCCGATAATGAGTTATATACCTCAAATTATCAAAGTTACACTGGACCTACGCACATCGTTGAAAACTTATGAAAAAGTACATTAAAAATGTTTTTTTCGTTGCTTTTCTCAAAATTCGCCGACAAACGACTAACACGTGCCAAAAAGCGCTAAACTGAGCCCTCGAACTGAGTCAGGTGTGTAATTCGCCGTGCATTGGTATAAGATTCCAAAGTCCCTAAACTAGTATTGTGCAAATTATGAAATAAAAATGGATCATTTCAAAGTGTGCATAAATAACAGGCAAAGGGAAACACTTCTTCTTTTAGTTAACTTAGCAGTATAAGCAAGTTTCTCACTCGAACACTGTCCACGCTCCTAAGAGCGAACTCTTAGGACTCCATTTCTTGTAACTACCAAAAGATTATTTCAGCCCAGCCGGGAGGGAACTCTGGCAGTAAAGGGATTAATGAAGACGTTTTCTCACCCAAACAGTTCGAAAATTTCTCTCTACCGTACTAAACGATATGAACATACTTTTTACTAATTTTCTGTGGGTCAGACGTGTTAATGGAGAAGCTATCTTTGAAGTAGGGCTTACATGATGAGGTTGTGTATTTTTCGCTCTGGAATCTGCCTGCCGTAAACATTAGCAATGATATAACAACTTTTCAGCGCAAGGTTAGAGTCATTTCTGATTTTGCTATATCTCATTTTGTTTTTAGCAATAACAATAGCCTACATTTTGCAAACAAACATAACAAATTTGGTAAAATTAATTTAACATCCTTATAATTTTTCTATACGACAACATGATACTATCATAGAATAAGTCCACTAACATTTTGGTGCGAAACATTATGACACGACGACGACGACGACGATGATGATGATGATGATGATGATTGAGAGCATGTGTAGCTACGGCATCAGTGAATTTGGTTTGGTGCTCCTTTTAGTTTCCTACCTGTACCAGTTTTCTAACACCTTTTGAAGCGAAGTCAGTAACGCTTAAGTGGAGTGTACAACTGGTTTATTCTAAACTAACAAAGATCCCAAACTCCTTTCAGTCTGGCTGACGGTCAGCTTGAATGGTTCAAACCTAATAACTAAGTTCATCAAATTTCCTGTAACCACGACTTAGCATTTGAACTATGTGATTGTAATTGCGAAGAAGGTGGTGAAGATTAAGATGAAAGGTGGTGATGTTGGTGGTGGTGATGGTGGTGGTGGTGGTGGTTGTAACTTAGTCGAACCGATTTAAGTCCGGTTTCCTCAGATGATGTGGATTCGGCTGGATAAAATAATTTTCTATAAATGTTCCACTGACGGCGAGAATCCATCAGGATAAGCCGAAGTTTGTAAACGTCATCTGTGAATCTGGTTCTGCACCCCTGCTCCCCCTCCCTCCCCCTCGTCCATCAGGTCTGCATACACCAAACTTCACTCACTAAATTTTGCTCCCCGTATCGGCTCACAACTTTTCTCATTTGCTGGATACCTGATGCACGACCGTGGTATTCCTATCGGACACCTTGGGATGCATTCTCAAGGGTTCTGGAGGATTCCTTTATATTTCTTCCCTACATTACATCTGAATATTTTAGGTACCTTTCACTTAGTACATAAAGAAGTTATCGCTTAAGAAATAGGTGGGAGGGGGTAACGCTCTCCTCTGTACGGGCTGCCAGGCTACGTTGTCATTTTTTTTTTTCACTTGATTATATTCTATTGTTTATTTATTGTCTGGTTTTATTATATCTTCATTGTCGTGCTTTAACCTGATAACCAGCGGGATTTGACCCTGGCACCCTAGTTGCGTCGCCAGTTTATTTCGGTCATTCACTCATTCTTTCATTAGCAGGTGCTAGAAAGCCTTATCAGCTCTCAAGGATATGGGCTTTTCCAGCAACGCCTCTGTTGTCGTTGGAAGCGGCGGTTCCCTGGCATTTCTTTCTTATTGGTTCATTGTTGCATACAGCACGTTAATTTTATCTTGTCGGTTGCATGGTTTTAATACCTTCATCACAAAGGAATCACTTCTGTGCTGCATAAAGTCATATGGTGGAGGCAAAAACAATGAGGACAGTACTTCTAGTTGATATTGGAGATTTCGCAACACCTTCTCCATAGTGATTTTATTTTGCACATTACACCTCAATATCCTCTTGTAGTCTATGTTACTGATGGAAATTATGTCAGTACTAAAATAATAGAACATTCGTGAAAGTCAGAGTGTAATATGCAAAATAAACCGCTTAGGAAGAGGTGCTACGAAGATACCCCGGTACTTGAGAATGTGTAAGGTGTAATATGCAAAATAAATCGCTTAGGAATAGGTGCTACGGATACTAAAAATAAATCGCTTAGAATGAGTTGTCACGAAGCCTCCTATGCCACTCAGAATACGGCCGTAAATCAGAGAAGTCACAGGACCGAAGAGATTGAAGGAGATCCATCTACTCCATTAACAACGAGATGTCCTTCTCTGGATGAACCCAATCATCTACAGCAAGAATAAAATACAAAAGGTGTCGTCGTAGTGAAGGGCATAACTTCGAACATCAGATAAAAAACGTGAGTGAATCATAATACCGTCAACTGAAAGGTGAAACTGGTGTACTGCAGGCTGAAACTGTTCCTCTCCAGCAGTCTACCTTACACTCCTACGGGGACTGGAAGGGAGTTGTGGGACATTTGGAAAACCGAGTCCCACACCTGCTGGCTATATCGCTATATGGATGCCACCACATAAAGACGATCTTCTGCAGCACAGTCTAAATGGTACGTGCCATGCGCAGGACGTGTTATACATAGTACGTGCTAAATGCAGTAAGAAATGCTGTACAAGCCAAATGCTGTACAAGCCAAATGCTGTACAAGCCAAATGCTGTACAAGCCAAATGCTGTACAAGCCACAAGCAGTACAAGCCACAAGCAGTATAAGTCAAATGCAGTACAAACCAAATGTATCACAAGCTAAATGCAGTACTCACTAAATGCATTATGTGACAAGTGCAGTACGTGCCAAATGCATTTTTAAAGGTGCCGAGAAGCTTTCAAGTTAGGGGTACGAGTTTTATCCCCAACTCATCCCGTTTTGAAGAGGGGACTGGGCTCGCCGGGGTGCCTGGGATTCCTGGTAGTTTTTCAGACTTAATATTGCGGATTTTAACGCTCCTTGCCCTGCGAAGTTTAATATCCCAAACAAGATGAAAGTGTGAAGTTATAGCCCAGAGATATCCAGTATATTGCTAAAAGTTTTGATGGGTTACTCGAGACGATAAGCGTCCCGCCTGCAAAACAGACACACTCAAGCATACATACTGCATATACATACATGAATAGCGCACGCACACACACTCGAACACACACACACACACACACACACACACACACACACACACACACACACACGAAAAAATAATACTGGGAAGAGGTGAGGCCGCATAAATCATGCAATTAAATACACAAAATCTTTTTCTGCCTAGATATTTATTCGCCGACAGCACAATTCTTTTCGGTGAATGACGGGAGGAGCTTCAATGGCAGTAAATTACAGCGCTAAAAGGGGAGTCTGGAGATGAACAGGAAGGAAATGAAAGTTCTTTCAGTTAGATATTCAACCTATTCCAGAAAAAAAAAAAAAAGGACTGGCCTTACTGTGTTGAAATATCCATGCTCGTATCGACTACCTAAAGAAAGCAGTTCAGACAGTCCGTGGCAACAAAATTAGGCAAAGAATAATAAATTATTGGAGGGATTTTGACATGCAAATAAACATGGTAAAGATTATGACTATCTTGGT
>NC_136991.1:30172000-30479500 GCF_032717465.1 Coenobita brevimanus | reverse complement strand
TTAATGTGCAGACCACATGGCAAGGTCAGCTTAAACACTACTGATCTGCTTTACAACAAACTTAGTGGAAAGGATGATGGTAATTCCTGGACGAAGGGATTAAATTTCAAGAATACCTAGTCAGCTGTTAAGGTCGCAAGGCAAGGCCAGAGTTCGAGCCGTGTTTGTCAGTGTATGAACAGAATAATTAAAACGGTTTTGATTTGGCCTTAACCAAACATGGTGGAAGGGTTGGGAGTTAGGCACGGAGATAAGCTTTTGTTATTGACAGCAATATGCCAAAGGTGTTAATTACATTGCAAGATCAGTTTGTTATTTTTATACCCCTTTACCACATTCTGTGAACTGGTTTACGGTCATTCAAGGATGAAACAATTCGACTTTGCGGGCAATCAGTCGAAGGTCACAGGACAAGGTCAAATGTTCAGCTACATAATTATTGCCCACCTAGAAAAGCAATAATGTCTGTGTGTGTGTATGTCTGTCTGTTACCAAAATATATCAAAATCAAGTGGGCAAATTGTATCCAAACTCAGTGGGCAGGATCCCGGGATAGGTAGCTTGCTTGTTGGTAATTTTGGCAAAGTTGCGATTATAAGTTTCCGACTGACAGAAGACTGCTTTTTTTTGGGGGGGAGGGGGGAATGGAGAGACAGTGAAACCAGCAGGTAAAAATCTAAAACTCTTCTTTTTCCGAGACTTTGTCATATTTGCTGTCGCCCGACATGAGAGTCTATAATGTACCGGTAATCTCTTGTCGCAGTGTGTGTCTCTGTGTGCATCTGCATGTCTCAAAATGAAGTGGGCAACTTGCATCACAATTTTTGGGGTAGTATCCCGGGAGATGTGGCTTGTTGGTTAATAATTTTGGCAAAGCTGTACTTATATGCCTCCGATTGCCAAAGGATTATTGCTCTATGTTTTTAGTGATGACGGGCGATACGCATTCCTGGGCGAATGCTTTGGCTGTCCATCAAACAATTTTGATTCAGTTTAGACTTACAGGTAATTTGATGGAAGTATTGAGGGTGAGCCAAGTTTGAAGGCATTTGATTTAGTGAACAACAGGCTAAAGTTACAGGGCAAAGTCAACTACTCGGCCCAAAGACCATTTACAGAGCTTGAGTGTTGTACTGAGAAATTCTTTTTTCTTCTATCTTCGAACAACTTAATTCGGTTATCGCGAACTTTTTGTACTGGGCAGATTTTAATCATCCTAGGAAGCTTATCGAACTTGAAGTGTTAGATACAACCCTCGTTCATCCTCTCATTTCGAGAGGGACCTATGAAGTTCAACACAACAGACTGAAGGTCAGTTAGAGGAAAAAGACATTTTCGAACTGAGGGGAATAAAACATGAGTCCCATGAATGTAGGGTCGTCTTTTTTATTCTTGATACCTCCAAATAATTAATTCACCTCAGGGAAGGCATTTTGTTGTGAACAGGTTAATGACGGCTAGACTCTAACCTCTTAAGTTTATATAGTATCTCCAAATCGCGAGACTGTCGTACGAATGAAATACAAGGTGACCCGTAAATAGCACTCCACCAGTAACTTGCCTTTTTTTTAATGCGAAGAAGAAGGAACCAAAGGCCACGAGCCCGCAATAATTGTTCCTTCCAAAAGAAAAACAAAATACAAAAGAAAGCCAAATTCAAGATCCGTTCATTTCGAGATGCCTGGACACACTGCGTTTGAAAGACTGGAGATCATAAGAAGCAGGAAATACAGACAGAGGGAGACAGTTCCACATTTGACCTGTTGCATAAATGAAGGACTGAGAGTAACGGTTAACTCTTGCATTAGAGAGTTGGACAGAGAAGGGATGAGAGTTTTCTGTTAGACGGGTGCTACGCGCTCCTCGAAGAGGTGTAGGAATGCAAGCAGACAGTTCAGAAGAGCAGTGACCACTGAAGTACCAATAGAAAAGAGATAACGATGCAACACTGTGGCGAAGAGACAGATGTTGAAGGGAGTCAGTAAGAGGAGGAGAATTAATGAGACGAAATGCCTTTGACTCCACCCTATTGAGAAGAGCTGTATGTGGGGGGCCTCCCCACACATGTCAGTTGTACTCCACACAGGGGCAGAAAAAACCCGTGTATAGAGTCAACAATTGTGCAGGGGTAAAGAAGGAACGGAGTCGGCTTAGTTCATGTAATCTCTTGGAAGCAGATTTTACAGATGTATTATGATCTTTCCAAGATAAGTCCCGAGTAAATGAAACCCCAAGCATGTTCAAGGATGATGCAGGATTAAGCTGGATAATAAACATTAGTGGGTATACCTGTGGAAGATTTTGTCGGGTTGATAGGTGTAAGAACTGAGTCTTAGATGCAATAAAAACAACCAAATTATTTTTACCCCAGTCAGAGATACGAGCCAAGCCAGACATTAGGTGTGCCATAGCCTCATCCCTCGTTTGTTGCAGCAACTGCTGAGATGGGCGTTGCGGGAACCGAATGGAAAGGTGAAGGGTGGAGTCATCAGCATATGAGTGGAGATGTACAGCTTAGAAGGTCATTGATGAATAAAAGGAAGAGAGTTGGTGATAGGACAGAGCCCTGAGGAACACCACTGTTGATAGATCTAGGAGAAGAACGATGGCCGTCTACAACAGCGGCTATAGAAAGACCAGAAAGGAAGCTAGAGATGAAGGCACAGATGGTAGGATAGAAACCGTAAGAGGGCAGTTTGGAAATTAAAGATTTATTCCAGACTCGATCGAAAGCCTTTGAGATGTCAAGTGCAATGGCAAAGCTTTCGCCAAAATCCCGAAAGGAGGATGACCAGGAGCCTGAAAGGTAGGTGAGAAGATCGCCAGTGAAGCACCCCTGACGGAACCATACTGACGATCAGAAAGAAGGTTGTGATAGGAAAGATGCTTTAAAATTTCTCTATTAAGAACCGACTCGAAAACTTTTGAGATACAAGATGTTAAAGCAATTGGACGATAGTTAGAGGGTTGGGAATGGTCACCCTTCTTTGGGACTGGCTGAATGAGAACAAACTTCCAGCAAGAAGGAAAGGTACAAATTGACAGACAAAGGCGAAAGAGTTTGCCTAGGCAGGGTGACAGCACAGAAGCACAGTTCTTGAGAACAACAGGAGGGACTCCATCAGGCCCATATGCCTTGTTAATATTGAGACCAGTGATTGCAGAAAATACATCAGCTGAAGAAATTTTAGTGTCAGCCATGAGGAAGTCAGAGGATGGAAGTGATGGAGGAACAGCACCGGAATCGTCTAAGGTGGAATTGGAGGAGAAAGTCTGAGCGAAGAGATTTGCTTTATCAGTAGAAGAAATAGCTACAGAGCCATCAGAGTAGAAAAGAGGAGGGAAGGATGATGAGGTGAAGTTGTTTGAAAGGTTTTTGGCAGGTGTCAGAAGAAGCGGGAAGAATTCGAGTTGGAGAGTTGAGAGCATTTAGTACGGATGAAATTATTTTTAGCAGAGTGAAGAACAGACTTAGTACGATTCCGGCCAGAAACGTATAAAAGATGTATTTCAGGGGTGGGTTGGCTCCGGTACCTTTTATAGGTCCTCTCTTTGTTGCGGATAGCATTAGAACAAGCGTGATTAAACCAAGGCTTTCTTGCATTAGTCAAAGGATATGAGAAGGGAATGTATGCTTTCATGCCCGAGAGAATAACTTCCGTAATGCGCAAGACACACTCAGAAGGCTCCCGGCCATGGAAGCAATAATCATTCCATGGAAAAGTATAGAAGTACTGCCTGAGGGCCTCCCAATCCGCAGCTCCAAAGTGCCACAGACGACGTTTCTTTGGAGGGTCCACAGGACGTACCGAAGCGATAGGACAGGTTAAGGTGATAAGGTTGTGATCGGAGGAGCCCAACGGAGAGAAAAGATTAACAGTGTAAGCAGAATGATTAGTTGTAAGGAAGAAGTCAAGAATGATGAGGCTCTCTCCAAGGCGGTCAGTATTTGTGTGTTATGAGGACGGTGAATCTATTGGTGTGAACGTGGGTGTGGTAGTGAGTAGGAAATTAATTAATGTTGCAGGAGAGACAGACAACGTTGACAGAGCCGTCAAACACGAGAAATCACCCGACGGAGTGGGGAAAAAAAGTTACGTATTTTAGAGCACGTGTATAAAGGAAATGACGGTATTATTTGGGTTAAGCCCGTGAACCAGAGAACATCACTAGTATTTTATTTTTGTTACACCCAGACAATTTTTTTCTTTCAAGCCGGATGAGTTAGCTACAGCAGTCACTAGTCCCTTGAAAACGATTTTTTCCCCACAGTTGAGTGAAAATGCCTGAAGACAGCAAGCATAAAACGAAAAGCTGGACATGGGATTAAAGTAGTTACCCCCTTCGGTACCTTAACGTATTTTAGGCTTCTTAATGATACCAGCCAAATTTACTCATTTGAGGAAAGGCATTAAAGGTGTTAACGAAGGCTATATCTAACCCCTCCAGTTATAACTCTTAGGTTACGCAAAATCGTCAGGGAGCAGCAAGACTTAGATATAACTTTCATTAACCCCGCCGCTAGATGAGTTCTTCCTTAATCAGGCGAAGTATTTTGCTGATTGTTCTTACTGCCTTCAGATAATATTATTATTTGGAAAGACTTTTCAAGGTGAAGGAATTAAATATAAATACCTTTTATTAAACCCTTCGCTACTAGAGGTCAGTCTAAAGCTGAATAAAATCTTACGGTACTAGCAGGAAAATTTATATTATGTCATCGAAATGAAGGCATCTTCTTGAAAAAAAAAAAAAAAATGGTCTGCAGAGAGCTTCAGTATAACTAAAAATAAACGATCAGACTGCAATGTCCAAACTCAAGAAAGTTTACGTATAACGACCCACATCCCAGCAGGAGGGACGAGCAGCTGCACCTCTTCGTGGCTAACAGGGCACTGAAACCCAGAGACACCGTTCTTGCAGTTTATAGCGGCACTAAGCGAAACTGAGCAACTTAAACCTGAGTTCAGTGGAGCCAATTACACTGAGTAGTCCGAGCTACCCGCAATCTTGGGCTAACTCTGTCTGTCTATCTGTCTGTCTGTCTGTCTCTCTATTCTTGGAGGCATACGAGGTTGAAAGCTATGGCACATTCTCCTTTACTGATTTTCTTATGTACGGTTTCAACATGCCGTACATAAGAAAATCAGTAAAGGAGAATGTGCCACAGCTTTCAACCTCGTATGCCTTCAAGAATATATCCTGCCTGGTTACACAAACATATTATATATATATATATATATATATATATATATATATATATATATATATATATATATATATATATATATATATATATATATATTGTTACGGAACAGAGAAAGATAACGTACACTTTAAGTGAGAATACTAAGAGTCACTACTGTCCCGTAAAGTTCCAGGTTCAAAACAAAAGAGTTAGGTAAAATTACAAGTTAAAGTTTAATGCTCAAACTAACAACAAAACATTCAGGACTCATAAGGATAATGTAATGGCAAAAACAGGTTAAATATATGGTTAACTGCAATAGCCTCTATTAACACGAAATTAGCAAGAATAAATTTATCTAAGTCAGCCCTGATAAAATGAGATACCAGATAATACTCAGTGAATGCCAGATAAATACTTACAGATACAAACTATTATCAAAAATGACTGACATAAAGAACCCCACACGAATTACAAAAACTTCACTAGGCCTACAAATTAAACTTATGCTATACAGTACAAGAAAAAATGAAACAGTTATACTCAAATTACACACAGCTGCTAGATGGTTGGAGATTTCTTGAGCACTCACAATAATAATAACTGTACAGGGGAGGACAGAGATGTGAACAAAATGAGGAGCAGATCTAAGTGGCAATGATGCAGAGACTGAGCTCATTATATAGGGGCCAGCAGAGCTTGATACAACTTGTAATAAGGACGCGCAAATGAAGCGATGGGGACAAACGGTCGACAATCCCGCACTGAATAACACAAAGGACGACTTACTCTACTATAACGGTAGAAGGGGGGGACTGAGGCAGAACACGCTCGTGAACAAACATGCAGCAACTGTGCGTTAAAATTACACAAAAGATGATGAAATCATAGGCTATGTAACACCTCCCCACAAAGAAAAAAGAAATTTACAAAGGAAATTTCTTATTACTCTAAAACAATCTGTACATGGCATTACAGAACATGCAAATGTCTTTCCTAATGTTACAAAACACGAGATCTCCCTAGCACGTTCAGTCATAGGTACTTGCCAGTATCCCTTTAACAAATCAAACTTACTTATGTACCTAGCCTTTCCGATCTTGTCTATGCAATCTTCCACGCGAGGGAGAGGGTAAGTGTCTGTTTTTGTTATCTGATTAACACGTCTGTAGTCGATGCAAAGCCGCTGTGACCCACCTGGCTTAGGGACTAGAGTGACAGGAGAACTCCACTCGCTCTGACAGGGCTCAATCATCATGTGGTCCAACAGGTAGCCAAGCTCCTTCTCGATGAGAGGAACTTTCACTGGGTTCACACGGTAAGGAGGCAGTTTAATTGGCTTTGCGTCTCCAACATCGACATCATGCATCAACACAGTGGTTCTTCCTGGAGTAGCACGGAACACTTGCGGGTACTCCTGCAGTAATGCCGAAAACTCCTGCCTCTCCTCGGGAGGTAGATGAGAAAGCTTAGTCTGGAGATCATTCATGATATCAGGATTCTTCCCCAAACTATCACTCAGGCTCATACTGCATGGGAGAGCTTCACTTGCAGACTCGGGTGGAACAGCTACAGTGCAGACTGGATTATTTTCGTCCCGCCTGTGATATAACTTTAGCATGTTGATGTGACAAAGTTGCTTGTTCTTTCTACGATCTGGTGTGGCGATGACATAGCTGACATCACTGAGTTTCTTCTCCACGAAATAAGGGCCACTAAACTTGGCTTGAAGAGGTTGCCCATGAACTGGTAGCAGAATCAAAACCTGATCTCCTGGCTGAAAGTGGCGTAACCTGGACTTCTTATCATACCAAGTCTTCATCTTCTCCTGAGCAGCTCCTAAATTCTCTCTCGCCAGCTGTAAAGCAGTGGACAGCCGTTCTTTGAAATTCATCACATACTCCAGCAGGTTGACGTCATCTTCCTCCGACAGCCAGCATTCCTTGAGTAGCTTAAGGGGTCCTCTTACTTCATGGCCAAACAGTAGTTCAAAAGGTGAGAAGCCCAGTGATTCATTTGGAGATTCTCTTGCAGCAAACACAACGAATGGAAGACCTTTATCCCAGTCTTTCTGATGTTCCAAACAGTATTTCTTGAGCATCGATTTGAGTGTTTGATGATATCTCTCCAACGCTCCTTGGGTCTGGGGATGGTAAGCTGAAGACCTGATCTGGGTGATGCCCAACTCTTTCAGAGACTGCTTGAAAACGTTTGACATGAAATTACTTCCCCGGTCTGACTGTATCTCCTTGGGCAGACCAAACTTTGTGAAGAACCCTAGCATTTCCTTAACCACGTTCTTTGCTGAGATGTTTCTAAGTGGAATGGCTTCAGGATAACGAGTAGCCATATCAATCAGGGTCAACACATAAGAAAATCCTGAAGAAGTCTTAGGAAGAGGGCCCACAATATCCACCAACACACGGGTGAAAGGCGCCTCAAAAGGAGGAATGGGAACTAGAGGTGCAACCTTTTCAGTCTGATTACACTTCCCCACAACTTGACAGGTGTGACAAGACTTACAATACCAAGAAACATCCCTGAAGATACCTGGCCAGTAGAAGTGTTTCAAAATGCGTGCCACAGTCTTCCTCACTCCAAGGTGTCCTGCCAAACTGGAATCATGAGCCACTCGAATGATATCCTGCCTACAAACACGAGGGATGACAACTTGATGTACAACCTCCCATTCACAGTCGGCTGATGCTGTTGGGGGTCTCCACTTCCTCATAAGTACTCCTGACTTTACATAATAACAAGTAGAAGCACCAGCTGACTCTTCCTCACTGCAAGCAGAGTTAGCTAGACCTTTCAACTCAGGGTCAGCAACCTGCAACTCAACCAACTCTTGACGGGACAAATTATCAACACTACGGGGTACTGCCTCATCTGGTGAGTGGTCCAAATTAGCAAGAAAAGTGTCAGCTAGGATAACATCATCATCATCATCATTATCCTCTAAATCACCAGTAACTTTAGACTTAGCCCTAGTGACAGCACATGCAGGGAACACATCAGGGACATCACAATCCTGGGACGCAGCCACTGGCTCACTAGACAACTGAGGAGCTGGACACACTTGACTTCCACCAATATCATTTCCAAGTAAGAAAGTTACACCTGACATTGGGAGTGTCTCAACCAACCCAACCATAACGGAACCATTAACAAAACCAGACTCTAAATTCACTCTGCACAGAGGGACAGAGAAGTAATTATTCCCTACACCTTGTAAGATTACAGTTTCATCAGAGGAATTAACATTAGAGCCTAGAACACTGGTCAGCATAAGGGATTGGCAAGCACCTGTATCACGATATATTTTAACTGATTTCCTGTCATTACTGTCCAGAGGACTGACAAAACCATCAGACAGGAAATTAGCACATGAACTCTTGAGAGTGTCACCCACGTTACTGCTCAAAAGAGGAGCTCCATCATGAGAATTTAAGTTACCCCTCAAAGCAGGTTCAGTTAACTCAGTTAAAGAATTCTGGGAACTCTCAAGAGTGGACACTAGACCAATTGACTGAATATTTAAAGACTCCTTTTTGTTCACATCACGCTGTCTCCTGAAACATCTCTCCGTAGTATGACCAAGCTTACTACAATAAGTACATTTACTTTTCTGAAATCTAGAGGTGAAGCTGGTATTTACTTCCTGAGAAACATCATCTTTATTCTCTTTCCTGTTACCTGTACTCTGAGTAGAGGCAACGTACTTACTCTCAGCTTTCCCTTTTTCTCTAGAATATCTCTTGTGAGTGAGAACATACTCATCAGCTAAAACTGCAGCATCAGACAAATTATCTATTCTTCTCTCATCAAGATATAGACTTACATCTTTATAAATACACCTCTTGAAGTCCTCCAACAAAATCATCTGCTTAAATTTACCAAAATCAGAATCCACATTCTTAGAATTTAACCACTGCTCTAACAGATCTTCTTTGATTTTTGCATACTCAACATGGGATTGCTTATCTTGCTTGTAAGTTGTCCTAAATTTTACTCTATAGGCTTCAGGAACAAGCTCATAGGCCTTAAGAATCAAGCTCTTAACTACATCATAATTATCAGATTGATCCTGAGGCAAAGATGCATAAGTTACTTGAGCTTTACCGGTGAGAACAGTTTGAAGGAGTACTGGCCAATACTTTTTTGGCCAATTAAAACCTGTAGCTACCCTCTCAAACAACTGAAAATACTTTGTTAAATCAGATTCATTAAAAGGAGGGACAAGTTTAACATTTTTAGCCACATCAAAATCATCAGAGCTAGATGATCCAGTTCCACATTGTTTCATGCGATACTCATGGTCTGCCTGAATCCTAGCAAGTTCAACTTGTGCCTCCGCCTCCTTAGCACGAGACTCCTGCAGGGCTAGCTGTAACTTAGCTAATTCAATCTGCGTTTGCTCATTTGGAGGAGTTACATTAAACAAGCTTTCATTAATCATGGCAACAATTTGATCTTTAGACTGATGAGAGCGAACAACAAATCCCAATTGTTGAGCAACAATCTTAAGTTCATTCTTTGTTCTGTTTTCTATATCACACAGTGTTTGCACATTTGACAAAAAATCTTTGGCTTCATCAAGTGTAGTAATAGTAGACATAATTAATAAGTAACAGTCACAAAATATCAAACAATATCCTTATGATAATATCCTGAATATCCTGATAAGAGGTCGCCAAATTTATGTTACGGAACAGAGAAAGATAACGTACACTTTAAGTGAGAATACTAAGAGTCACTACTGTCCCGTAAAGTTCCAGGTTCAAAACAAAAGAGTTAGGTAAAATTACAAGTTAAAGTTTAATGCTCAAACTAACAACAAAACATTCAGGACTCATAAGGATAAAGTAATGGCAAAAAACAGGTTAAATATAAGGTTAACTGCAATAGCCTCTATTAACACGAAATTAGCAAGAGTAGATTTACCTAAGTCAGCCCTGATAAAATGAAAATACACTGGGTAATGCTCAGTTAATGCAAGATAAATTATTACAGATACAAAATAATATTAATGATGGCTGACAATAAGAACTTTACATGAATTACAAAAACTTCACTAGGCCTACAAATTAAACTTATGCTATACAGTACAAGAAAAAATTCAACAGTTATACTCAAATTACACACAGCTGCTAGATGTTTGGAGATTTCTTGAGCACTCACAATAATAATAACTGTACAGGGGAGGACAGAGATGTGAACAAAATGAGGAGCAGATCTAAGTGGCAATGATGCAGAGACTGAGCTCATTATATAGGGGCCAGCAGAGCTTGATACAACTTGTAATAAGGACGCGCAAATGAAGCGATGGGGACAAACGGTCGACAATCCCGCACTGAATAACACAAAGGACGACTTACTCTACTATAACGGTAGAAGGGGGGGACTGAGGCAGAACACGCTCGTGAACAAACATGCAGCAACTGTGCATTAAAATTACACAAAAAATGATGAAATCATAGGCTATGTAACAATATATACAGTATATGAAGCCTCTGTGGTACAGTGGTAGAGTGTGCGTTTCGTACACGGGTGAACTAGGGTTCGCTCCCCGCCAGGGTAATATACTTTGGGAGTGTTCACCCGGCCACGTATTGCATTGGCGGACACAAAGGGTGCTGTGGTTGAACCAGTGTCGCTTACTATAAAGTATGCTTGCACCCAGTTGGCCTGCGCGGGCCGATTACACTTGGTTCACAGACTACACACACATCCAAAGCCGCTCCAACACTACAATTACACTTACAAGCTCTTCTCACCCTACATGCAATCTCTACCAGACAGCTTAAGCCACTTGGTAGAGATACATTGGCTGTATCGTCCAGACTTCGGTCGAGATAGGCCGGCCCTGCAGTGGATACCCAAAACGGCTGATGATGATGATGATATATATATATATATATATATATATATCCAGTTATCTCAATCTCGTTATGCCCCTCTCTCACACTCACTCTCTCTCTCTCCCTCATTTGTACTTGGGGTATAATGTTATTAGGGTGGGGATTGTGAGCAGTGCTTATGGTTTAATGGCTTAACAGGGAGGCGGTTTTTATAATCTGGTAAGAAACAGAGTTGTCTCGCTGAGATTTTAAGTATTTTGACTATTTTGGGGGGAGGGGATTCGAGCCATCCCACAGGTGCTTCAGACTGCGATGTTTAAAATTTATTCATTTATGTATTTTTGCAACAGAAGCTTAGCAGGGATTTTTAGTACTTAGCCTAACAGAGCTTAATACTTTGCCTAAGCGAGCTTATTCGATCGGATAATTAAAAAGAATTTGGATCGATATTTTCCTTAAGATTTTATTTTCATTCACTAAATCTAGTGTTGTTAGAGGTTTAAGAATTCTCAGCAGTAGCTTGTTGTTTTGATAAAGGTTTAAGATTTTTGTTTACTAAAAGCGGTTCCACAAGGTTTTCTAGAATTATCTATGAGGGGTTTGGCTTAGATTTTAAGGTTTGTGAACACGGGTTGTTTTGCTGGGATTTTAAGAATTGTGAACATAAGCTGTTTTGCTGAGATTGCAAGAATGATGAATGAGTTGTTTTGCTTGAATTTCAAGAGTATAACAAGAGATTTCCCTACCTACCGTTTCGCAACATGACACTGTTCGCCCTCATACGTGTTCACGGCTGAAGTTTCGCTACTCAAGGGAAGGTGTTTTGCTACGCACTTGTTTCGCCATACCCTGGTTTTGCTACTCTGGCTTCCTACCATTTGTAAAATAAATCAGTGTGCTGTTACATCACATATCATGAACCCACGCTAACAGTAAAACAATGGCCGAGCTACTGAACTGTAAAAGTTTTGTATTACAGGCTACATCGATAAACTGATCGAACAAAATATACGTTAATAATGTTGTTGTTAACCCAGGTCAATCTGGATTACAATACCCATCAACCGCAAACAAGGAACCGCTCCTGCAGTGCCGTCCCCTGAAATGAACCGATGGTCCTTTGCGACAAAGAGCCCCTCGCCACAACGAGGCGTGGTGAAGAGTGGGGAGGTTTGGTTCTTGGATGGACGCCGCATTTGTGCCTCACCACCCAGTTAGCCATAGTAGCCTCATCACCCCTCCGTTATTTAATAATTTGGTTGCCATTCAGCGTTGCAAATGGTTTCCTGCAAATCAGAAAACACTAAGTTTGTCACTCAGTGCAGAGCCTCCCAAAACGGAAAGAAAAAATAATGAACAGTAACAGACAGGAAGGAAAAAATAGGGAAAGGGGAGGAAACAGAAAAAGAATGAAAAAAAGATGAAGGAAGAAGTAGACAGTACTACATCAAGTGAGTGGATGATGGTCGCCACCACCTACCACTGTTTAGTACTGTGAAATTATATACAGTATATACGGTACAAGAGACGAGGACTGGAGCTATCCTACAAAACATTTCAAATATTTCATTGCCACTGGCGCAGTGGTGTATTTTATACAGGTTAACACTATATAATTTTGTTCAGTTCATGGAAATCTTAGCGGTCCGAATCTTCAAAATTAATTCTACTGATCATTTTGACAGCACTAAATTTCAGCTGAACAAAATGCACCGAAAATTTATCAAACGTTCAAGATTTTCCATTTTCTATTACCGGATGTTACTTCATATTAATGAACATGATGCAGTTATTCGGCCATCGTCTTTACATTCAACACAAAGAGCGACTTACAGTTTTATGAAATTAAGCACATGATCCCGCATATGCCTGTCAACAGCCTCTGCTTCTGCCAGTAGTAGCGCTACCAAGATAGAGCTGATACTTAACCTGCCACTCAAATCTCAAACTAGCTATTATTATATGCAGTGATCGCGGTGTAATGTAAGCGTGGTATAAACAAAAAAAATGGCATGAAGCAAAAGCATCATTTATGCTACCTTTATCCCTTTAATCCGACGGCCTATGTTGTTCTATTCGTGCCACTTCACGCGATTTAATTCTGCCTAGGAGAGACATTTTGGACTGAGGGAGTTAATGAAGGCTATTAGTAACCTCTCCAGTTCGAAGTCTTGTAAGCTGAATAATATCGTCTCAAGGCTTCGAGATTAAAATGAAAAATACATCATGTGAGTGAAGGGTTTAACAACGGGTATTAGAGCCAAAACATATTCTGATACAGTCTCTGAAACCAATTACAAACTATTCTTCAGTATAATATATTTCTGTTAATATTTACGTACAGTGCACATTCATATAGCCATGTGTAATAAGAAATGAAACCACGTAGCAGCGAACGCAAATTCACAGGTGGCAAATATTCTGGTAGTGAAACACCTTCGTTGCGAACCATTATCTCTTTGGCAGCGAAACCACCAGCCGCGAAACCTTTGGGTAGAGAAATTTTTGGATGCCAATTTCAAGACTTTTGACTGAACTGTTTTGTGAGATTTTAACAAAACAGAAATGCTTTTGACTGGATTAAAAAAAAAAAATGATTTGTTTCCATGAATTTTAATTGGCAAAGCACCACACCCCGACAAAGTAAGCACCATCAAAAGCGCAATGACCGAAAGTGGCTGTACTGTATATTCAGTCATGAACAGTAATAGGAATACTATGTATTCTAATACAGCAATATTACAGTCATAACGATGATGATACCAGTACACAGTGGATGATGATGACGATGATGCATACACAGACTATGAGGGCAGCACTTTAGGTGGCGCAGGAGACTTCATAATATTTATCCTTTGTGACTTACATTGTGCCCAATACATTTTAATATTCTCTCGTATGTTGTCAAGGCCTATACAGTTTTATAATATCGACTAGGCTTCCATCAGTAGCATATTGCTGCTGCTGTTATTTCTGTTAATATTCCAGAGTCATCAGATCGCAAACGCGGCGAACTGCAGGCTGGAGCTACCTTTGTTCAGCTGTCCTCCTCCTTTCAGAGAATGAAGAGGGAACTGTGTGAAACCATCCAACATAGGCTATAAGGGGATAATATAGCGTAACATGCAAAACAAGTGAGGAAGTGGTGCTGCGAACAACATCGAAACACCGAGTCACTCGCTCTCTCTCTCTCACACACATTCTTCCCTAGTGATTTACTTTCATATTACACTTTAACATTTCGACGTATGTTTTTCATATCGCATTATAAACGGTTTAGTCTGCATCAACATCATACAAAGATCTTGTATTAGGTATAAAAAAAAAAAAAAAAAAAAAAAAAAAAAAAATGGGGGTTTTACGGTATCTCAACTTCATTTATCTGATCCAGCAGTCGGTATCTTCCCTCAATAACCAAGAAAACTAAACCTAGAGACCTCATTATTATCAAATTAACACCAGGTCATGAACTTAATGGCGAATCCATAACATAATACCAATGAAATTATTCGGGAATCCGCAGAGGCGAATTCTAAAAGCCGGCAGCCAAGGCCAGTAAGACTTATTGGCCTTGCCGGCAGCGACGAACTTTGAGACAAGCTCCGGACGATGGATCATTTCACTGTACCTTGGTGCACGGAGACGATGATTCTGCTCACTCGTCCTACGCCACTCGTCAACCAACATCGCCGCAACTCATTGTCGCCGCCAAACACCGTGAAAACGCCATTAAAACACACACACACACACACACACACGCACATTTCCACTCCCACATCCAACCACGCAGGCAAACGTAAACAAACTGAGGCAGGAGGAGAGGGGAGGGGTGGAGACGGAGGGGTACCTCCTCGTCACATTTTCCCATAGCCAGGTGACTTGCAGAAAATGGGAAGCTTATGAGAAACTTTTTTTTTTTTTTTTTTTTTTTTGCCATGGTAGATTTAGCTCTATTGTTGAATAAATTATGTTAAAATACAAACGTCAAGCAAATAAAGAAAAATATCACACAACAGTTGGTGTAAACACAAGGTTCTCTGTCAACAAAAAACTCCATGCACAGTACACACTACACTTCCTTTCCAAAATTAAAAAAGAAAAATGGCGTCCAATAACCAAGCCTAGGAGTCCCCAGGGTAGGGGGGGTGGGTCAAATGCCCCCACCATCCTCCCCACTCTCGGTGACGACTCAACGAGCTGCCTGGAACTACTGTCTGACTCCTTCATTTCTGCAACATTCGCGGCCTTTTCTCTAACTTTCTTTCTGTTGAGCACCACCTCTCCTCCTCTAAACTTCACCTCTTCTTAACTGAGACTCAGCTGTCTGATGCCACTAATAGCAACCTTTTTTCTGTATCCTCCAACTTTCTCTATACTCATTTCAAAGACAAAAGAGGCCATTGTGTATATGTACGCAACGACTTATCTTGCTCTCGTGTTCCTGAACTTGATTCTACTGAATTCTCTACTCTATGGCTTCGGCTTTCCTGTCATTCCCTGACAAAATACATCTGTGCTGTTTGCTTATCCCCCAATTCTACTGACTGAAAAATTCTTCGACTACCTTACTTCTACAGTGGAACACATTCTATCCACTTCTCCTTTCTCTGAAAGCTCCATTCTAGGAGATTTCAATGTTCACCACCTTTGGTTCTCCTCTCCTTTCACTGATCCACCTGGTGAACATGCCTACTTTTTTTCTATCCTTAATGACCTAGAGCAGCTTGTACAGCACCCTACCCGTATCCCTGACTGCCTTGGAGAGAGCTTCAACATACTTGACCTCTTCCTTACAACTAATCCTTCTGCTTACACTGTTAATCTTTCCTCTCCGTTAGGCTCCTCCGATCACAACCTTATTACCTTAACCTGTCCTATCGCTCCGGTATGGCCTGTGGACCCTCCAAAGAAACGTCGACTGTGGCACTTTGGAGCTGCGGATTGGGAGGCCCTCAGGCAGTACTCCTTTGATTTTCCCTGGAATGATTATTGCTTCCATGGCAGGGAGCCACCTGAGTGTGTCTTGCACATGGCATGGAAGCATACATTCCCTTCTCATATCCACTGACTAATGCAAAAAAGCCTTGGTTTAATCATGCTTGTTCTGCTGCTGTCCACAACAAGGAGAGGGCCTATAAAAGGTAGGCTACAGTCAGAGAAAGTTCCGCATTAAACACTCTTCGGAGCACTTGTGGTCAACGAATAGTCACGATGCAGCAGCCAGTCCCACGTGTCTGGCAACTGTGAGTGGGAGGGAGGGTGGCCGTGGGTGGGAGGGTTTGAAGAGGTGCTCATGTCACAGTATCAATACATGTTTACTGTGAAAGGTATGCGTCTATGCCTTCGTTTTGTAATGTTCGATAGGAATGATAGCTACAGAGATCGATCTTATAATAAGGAATTCCCATTTCATTCTGTCTAAAAGAAAACGAAAAACCTGTTAAACGCTCATATTGAATGTTATTGCTTAATATTAATATTATTATTATTATTATTATTACATACTACCTTAGACTCTAAGTTCGAGATGAATAATTACCAAAATAACACTGGAAATATTTGCAGGCAGATGTTTACAGTGGGATGACAAAGGATAAATAAGTAAACAAATTTATAAGAATTTACATATAGATAGAAAAATAGGTAGATAGATAATAGATGTTTTGTTTTCGAGTCAACACATAATATAAATATATGTTATATCGTTATGAATATCTCCTGGGGAAACGTCTCATGTTAAAGTCGAGAGGGAATGAAAGCATTCAAACCTCTGTCCGAACCCAACAAACTTCCATAACTTTCCTGCCAACACTAGCTCTACAGACATCTACGTAATCTTCTTCATAAAATGCTAGCATTATATTGTCTTCAATCCTTACTAAAGTACCGGTAACTCAAACACACCGTCCAAGTCATACATTGCTGACCTACACGTGATTCCCAGTCTATCACTAAATCCTCCTCTGCCCCCAATCCTCCGCCTCCCCCTCCTTCACACTAACAGTTACCAGACACAGGAGGTCTGGTTGCCGCTTCACATTCACCTATCTCACACCAGTGCTTCGGGAGGTGGGCAATGCGGAACTTTCCCCAACTGAACCAGATCCAACCCACCCCTGAATCACATCTTGTTTATGTTTCTGCCCGGAATCGTGCTAAGTCTGTTCTTCACTCTGCTAAAAATAATTTCATCCATACTAAATGCTCTCAACTCTCCTACTCGAATTCTTCCCGCTCCTTCTGGAACCTTGCCAAAAACCTTTCTAACAACTTTACATCACCATCCTTCCCTCCTGTTTTCTACTCTGATGGCTCTGTAGCTATTTCTTCAACTGATAAAGCAGATCTCTTCACTCAGACTTTCTTCTCCAACTTCACCTTAGATGATTACAGTGCTGTTCCTCCATCACTTCCCGTCTCTGACTTCCTCATGGCTGACATTAAAATTTCTTCAGCTGATGTATTTTCTGCAATCACTGGCCTCAATACTAACAAAGCATATGGGCCTGATGGAGTCGCTCGTATTGTCCTCAAGAACTGTGCTTCTGTGCTTACACCCTGCCTGGGTAAACTCTTTCGCCTTTGTCTGTCAACTTATACCTTTCCTTCTTGCTGGAAGTTTGCTATCATTTAGCCAGTCCCAAAGAAGGATGACCATTCCCAACCCTCTAACTATCGTCCAATTTCTTTAACATCCTGTGTCTCAAAATTTTTCGAGTCAATTCTTAACAGAATCATTTTAAAGCATCTTTCCCATCACAACCTTCTTTCTAATCGTCAGTATGGGTTCCGTCAGGGATGCTCCACTGGCGATCTTCTCACCTACCTTTCAGACTCCTGGTCCTCCTCCTTTCGGGACTTTGGCGAACGCTTTGTCGTTGCACTTTACATCTCAAAGGCTTTCGATCGAGTCTGGCATAAATCTTTAATTTCCAAACTACCCTCTTACGGTTTGTATCCTTCTATCTGTGCCTTCATCTATAACTTCCTTTCTGGTCGTTTTATAGCCGCTGTTGTAGACGGCCATCATTCTTCTCCTAGATCTATTAACAGTGGTGTTCCTCAGGGCTCTGTCCTATCACCAACGCTCTTCCTTTTCTTCATCATTGACCATCTAAGCTGTATATCTAACCCTATCCACTCGTATGCTGATGATTCCACCCTTCACCTTTCCATTGGTTCCCGCAACGTCCATCTCAGCAGTTACTCCCACAGACAAGGGATGAGGCTAAGGCACACCTAATGTCTGACTTGGCCCCTATCTCTGACTGGGGTAAAAATAATCTTATTGTTTTGAATGCATCAGACTCAGTTTTTACACCTATCAACCCGACAAAATCTTCCACAAGAGAACCCACTGAAGTTTAATAATATTCAGCTCAATCCTGCATCATCCTTGAACATACTTGGGGTTTCATTCACTTGGGACTTATCTTGGAAAGATCATTATATTATATCTCTTACAAAATCTGCATCCAAGAGATAAGGTGTGCTAAGCTGACTCCGTACCTTCTTTACCCCTGCACAGTTGTTGACTTTAAACACGGGTTTTATTCGCCCCTGTGTAGAGTACATCTCTCATGTGTGGGGAGGCCCCCCACATACAGTTCTTCTCAACAGGGAGGAGTCAAAGGCTTTCCGGCTCATTAACTCTCCTTCTCTTACTGGCTCCCTTCAACCTGTGTCTCTTTGATGCGTTCCCTTCAACCTGTGTCTCTTTGGTGCACTGCTGCATCGTTATCTCTTTTCTATCGGTATTTCAATGATCACTCCTCCTCTGAACTGCCTACTTGCATCCCTCCACCTCTATGATTGGAGCGCAGCACCCGTCTAGCAACAAACTCTCATCTCTTTTCAGTCCAATTCTTTAACGCAAGAGTTAACCGTTACTCCCAGTCCTTCATTTATGCAACAGGTCAACTCTGGAACTGTCTCCCTCCTTCTGTATTTCCTACTTCCTATGATCTCCAGTTTTTCAAACGCAGTGTGTCCAGACATCTCGAAATAACGGATCTTGTATTTGGCTCTCTTTTGTATTATTTTTGTTTTTTTCTTGGAAGGAATGGTTTGCGGGATCCTGGCCTTTGGTTCCTTCTTCCTTGCATAGAAAATTAAAATAATGATAATAACACATTACTAACAATAATCACAATAATCAAGCAAAAGTAATCGATACTTTTTTGTTCAATTATGGAGCTGGTTGCTCTAACTGAGTATAATGCTTTTATTCAGGCAGTAGTTTACAAATGAGGATTACCGATATAACAATTATTTTTTTCCGATATTAAGAATCGCTGCAGGCCACTTAAAAACAAACTTCTCTCATTAATGGCGTGCGAATGTAATAATGTTCAATACATGTATAGCTCTGTTCATCAAAAATCAAAATTTCCATTATATTCCAAATAACGTTAGTGCTGCTCGAACCAATAACAAGGGATTAGGGTTGGTTTATTTTCATCTGCAGGATTTTATTTATTCGTGTGACTTGAAAACTGTCTTTGTTGAAGCAGGTCACTAAATGATCAGACTCCCCAAAATGGTCTGATAGCAATTGTGCCAGAGCAATGGCTCAGAAGTCATTAGCATATAACTCTTACTTAAAATAAAAAACATCTGAATCAATGTCAAATTAATTTTGCTAGAAGCCATTGCAAAAGCAGTAATAAATCTCGCTAAATCAAACTTTCATCACAACCAAGCAACCAAACTACTAAACAATCCTACTCTCAAGCCTTTCAGTAATGTTATGTTCCCGTCTCACACTGCCACAGGCTCCAACAGCAGTAGTAGAGTATAGGAGGAGCATTGCCCAGTGAGTTGTTCTTCCTATGGTCAGCCTTTCGATGTACAACAACAAGATCGGCTCAGACGTGGTAATTAAACACTGGCTTCTCAAGTTCGTGGTCTATATTCACCAAATGATTACACTTAATGCTTTCCAAATACACTTCACTGTTTTGACAAGTACCGGAGCTATACAATCTTCACTAGTTAGCACCGACACTGAACTGCACTGAAACATAAACTGTAAACGAAAGTGACTCCCCTTGGCTCTTCCACCTCCTTATATAGTCTTGCATTACACTCGAATTTTCTAGTTTACTCTAGCACCTACAGTTACCAATTTCGAGACATCCAAAACACGCCAGAGTTTTCTTATATTACATAACACTCTAAATGCTCTAGCATACAAACTGAAATAAAATTACATAATGTAACAATTACAAATAAAATATTATAGAGAAAAAGAGCATAAAATCTTATGCATAACTTTACGTACTTCCTCTGCTCACAAGTAGCAGGCTAACTGGCAACTCTGACTCGCAAGTGAAAAATACGAGAAGTACTGAGAGCCTTCCAGTACTTCCTATCTAGCAAATCCCGCTTCTCAATAGTAACTACTTTAATACGTCATCAACCATTCCCCCACTAAAATCTTCAGACGGTAACTTTACAAATGACCCGTGTGGTAAAGCGAATATCCTTGGCAGTATATCTGCCAGATATTCTACGCTACAGGAAATCACCCAGAATGTCCCTGTACAAGAGCTTGACTCTCCCGAAACTGTCCCACTAAAAAAACAGACTAGATACATAAAATCCATCCTAGACAATTTACCAACCAACAAAGCTCCAGGCCAGATGGAATAATTCCCATTGCTTTGAAAAAGTGCTCCCTAGAACTTGCTTCTGTTCTAGCTAAATTATTCAGACTGTGCATACGTACTTCTTCATTCCCTAATTCTTGGAAAGAAGCCAATATCCACCCAATTCCGAAGAAGGGAAGTTCCTCTGACCCCTCTGATTACACGCCAATAGCTACCATATCACGTCTTCTCTTGGTAAAGTATTTGAAATTTTAATTAATAAGCACACAGTTAAACATCTTGAATCCAACAACTTAATTAGTGATAGACAGTATGGATCCACCATTGATATACTCAATCCCCTTAGCACACAGTTAAACATCTTGAATCCAACAACTTAATTAGTGATAGACAGTATGGATCCACCATTGATATACTCAATCCCCTGACACACATCATCCATAAATCAGTTGATTAACGTGGAGAAACTCATGCAGTAGCTGTTGATAGTTCTAAAGCTTTTGACAAAGAGTGGCACCGTTCCCTGCCTTCCAAACTCCCTTGCTATGGACTAACGTCTATTGTTCCTCTGACTTGCTCCGATCTCAACGACAGAAAGATACGAATAAAAGCTGATGATGTATATTCCAATTACCACTCAATTAACGCCGGCGTGTCACAAGTCTCAGTTCTGGCTTCAACCCTATTCTTAATTCATATTAACGATCTATTTTCTGCCACCCATAATCCCATCCATTCATATGCAGATGACTCAAAACTTAACAGTTCATTAACACATAAACACCCATTTACAGTGTTTAATATCTCTAACAACTCAGTACAGCCATCTCAATAAATCAAGACTTATCTAGGATCACTGAATGGGGACAAAATAACCTTTCTCATTTAATGCTAGTGGAATCAAATATATACAATTTACTAATAAACAGACATTGTCAGTTTCCTATATTACCCTCAATGATACTAATATTCCAATCTCCAAAAGTACTCAGATTCTCGGTGTTTCACTTAAGAATGCACTTAGCTGGACGTCTCATGTCAGACCACTTGCTAAAACCGCCTCAATGAAACTTGGATTATTGTACAGAGTTCTTAACTTCTTCACTGACGAGCAGTTGGCTATAGCTAATGAGTTACGTGTGCTCTCAGCTGGAATATTGCTTACCCTTGTGGAATGGATGTGGAGAGGGTGACTAAAACAACTAGACAAAATTCAGACCAAAGCTGTTAGAATTATTAATAACCCTGCTATTACACATAAACTACCTCCCCTACAGGTAAGAAGGAATGTTGCCTCCCTTGCATATTTTACAGATCCTTTTATGGCAAATGCTCAGACGAAGTTGCATCCATTGGTCCACCTCTCCATGCCTTCCCCTGTGTTACACGGGCATCTGGTAGCACTCATGACTGGAATGTCACACTGCCATAGTGCAGAACTCTTTTTTTCCCCCGAACTGCATCTCTTTGGAACTCGCTTCCCCAGAGTTGTTTCCCCCCAGACTTCAACCTACAGCTGTTTAAGTCCAACTGTTACAGATTTTTTATGAACAGAGGACACCAGTAATCTGGTGTATGGATTACAGTATACCGGTATATATTTTTTAAATTTGTTTTTCCTTCCTCTGTTCTGTTATTCCAAAAAAAAAAAAAAAAAACGAAATTCAATGAGCCTTTGTTATTTTCTTACGAATGTGTCTCTTTGGTTAATGGACAAATCAATCCTTCACTCTCACTACCCCTCGCCATCAGTTATGGAGAAAAAGGTCGTGGATTTTTGTCAGGTCAATACAACCCGACCGTATTTCCTCGTTCACAAGTTTCTCAGCAGCAGACACTGCTCATTATGAACCGTAGTACCGACGTTGAACCCCTTGAACTCGGGTGAGGTTCATTTCAGTATAGTCTTTGTCGCTGCCAGACGATTATTTAAGCTTGGAAGTAACACCTCTCGTACTTATTTTATTGTCTAACCCATCTTATTCGAAAAGTAAATCCTCGGCTGGCTAAAATAGTCAGGAGATGGCATGAATTAAAAAAAAAAAAAAAAGTCCTCAGTTCAGTGCGTTAAGGAGGCTCTCCACAACCTCAGTAGTTCATTTTTTTTTTTTTAATCTGGTACTTTAATGAATTTTTGTTAATTATAATCTGTAGCGATATAAGAAATTAACATCTTAACTACGTCATACTCATTCCTCACTTGTGTATATCACTACTCATACAAATTAATGTATACTCGATGTTATAGTTCACTTACATTATAATTCACTAATAACATCATTGATATCATTTGAGAGGTTATTGCGCTGTAATGAGCAAACTGAATCGCTAATGATGAGGTATTACGAAGCCTCCACAACCAACGAGAATATTGCTCAAGAAATATAATACAGTGATGACGTGGTTAGGTAAAAACATGTCGGGTGCCCATACATCACCTGACCTACTGTACTACGCACTGATGCCAACAACTATAGGCTATTGTTTTTAACTTGGCCCAGATTTGAGTCTTTTTTTTTTTTTTACAGCTATTTCGCAAAGTTAAGTGGCAGAAAAAAGATAAAACTATGGCTCTATGGCTCTATACCCTTTCCACAGCACTTTTTCTTGACTAGCATCACACTCAAGTGCCAATCTAATAGTACAACGCTGCATTCTAGGTGCAGACAATAAATTTTAGGCCAGGTTGGAGTAAATAGGGTGAGATTAAACATTCAGAATCAGGGGGACTCATACCTCAAATTATCACAACTCACACTGCCACACATCAGACTGCTATACAAACAAGTATCAAATGACAAGATTGTCACATCTAAAATTACCATACTGGGGGAGGCTGTAGCTCAGTCGGTAAAGAAGTGGCCTGCAGAGTTCAGATCCCCGCTGGGGTAAGAAACAATTTTAGGATTTGAATTTAATAAATGCAGATTTTACTCATCTACCAGAAGACCCGCCGACATGTTGTAATAATACCCCCGCTAATACCAATACACCAGTCCTGTATGAGACAGCCCAAGCATGTACTCAATATGGACGGTGGGTGTTAGCGCCGATGTGGTGACATGCAGAGGTACGAGGACTACTGGGCCTTGGGAGCAGGCTGTGAAGCCTATGCCCAGAGTCGGACACACACACACACACACACACACACACACACACACACACACACACACACACACACAAAACAAAAAAAGCGCTGCCACACCTAATACTACCACACCTCACACTGCCCTACCACACACTACCACACTACATACTAACACCAGACGGTAACACCTAGCACTGCCACACCATACACTCACACCACTGACTGTAACAGTACTCAGTACAGCACCAGACTGCCACACATACCTCACGCTGCCACGCAAATGTCACACCGCCATTTCTCACACTGCCGCACATACCCCGCATGGCAACACTACCCACACTAATGAACCACTCACTACAGGTATTCCACCACAGACTACCACATTTCATAGTCACACCACACAATGCTTCACCTTCCGCCTCCTTTCTACCGCACAGATTTTTCTGACACCTTTTTGATGGAACACTTAGAGCTACTAGCAGCAGCCGAGGTGAAGCTATTTCTCAAGTATAGCAAGGTTCCATTATTGTTTCAGAGACTTTTCGAGACTAGTTTACTCCAGCTTGGCTCAAATTGCCATCTACCCATCCTGAGTGTTAAGTTGTATTAATCGATTTAACTATGATGCTGGTAGCAAACAAGCACTATGGTAAAAGTTTACAGCCATACTACTGTCTTTTTCTGCCAGTGAGCCCCGTGAAATATGCTACGAGAGGATGAAAATCTGCGCCAATATATAATAAAAAGTATGAAAGGTAGCAGGAAAACTCGAATGCCTACTGACTGTGCCAAAGTCATTGAGGCAGAGAAGTGGGTGTTGCTCTCCGAATCTTACCCCAGTACATCACCAGCAACAGTTAAACTTATATCCATTTTCCAAGGTGTACTGATGGGTGAAGAGGGACAAAAGGTAAACAAATTGTGGCTAACAGTCCTACCAGTTCTAGAATCTATGTCGACTTCCTCCCGTTATGAGCTGGATGTCCTCACCAATGCAGCACCGGCTCTATAATGCACTACTGCATTATACTTCTGGCAACTGAAAGTCTTGTTCAGTTCCCGGACCGACTATGACCTACAAGTATGACCAAAAGTCCTTGACAAAGACTTTTCGTTTCCAAGAACTCAATATACGATCCAAGACGTAAACTGATGGCCGCGAGTCATACTGTAGGCTTTGGGAATTGTTGATATTCTTTACTTTTTAACCACGCTCATCTCTGATATGTTTGTGACCGAATCCTACCCAAATAACACTACCCAAGAACACTGGATATACAGTAGTCCTGACACTTGGCCCCGCTCGAGCAGTTCACGTCCTAACTGTTTGCAGATTCATCTGTCCCTCCCTTCCTTCCTTCTGACTTAGTGACGAGACCCATATCAATTCAGGTACTTGCCATGCTGGTCATTTTTTTTTTTTTTTTGCCAAAGTTACTTCTATGTTGCTGGTTATAACGATGTGACATCGAACGACAGCATATTTCATTATAAAGCACCGTACTTTCATTCCGCTTCATTCCTGGCAGTTGATATTCTCTGAAAGAACGTCTCTAAGAGAGAGAGAGAGAGAGAGAGAGAGAGAGAGAGAGAGAGAAACGGAAAGGGGAAGGGTTGAACGATTTCTCTGTACGAGTACTAAACTTATTAAACATTTATCTGTGTCAATCCAAATTCCTTATATATTAAGTCCATTCAGTCTGGTATTGCATTCATTGATCTATTCTTGTTACTTTCAGACGATTTTTAGCATAGGAAGGGAAATCAGGTTGTGAAGGGGTTTACTGAGACTGTGTCTAACCCCTCACTAGAAAAGGTCTCCCTGATTATAAGAAATATCAACTGGGTGTAGCAAATATAAATTATAAGTTATCGGGCGAAAGGGAATAACCAGCAGCCAACACAAATTCTATTAAATATTTCATTGTCTGAATCAAAATCTTACATGCACGAGTATCCAGGAGGGAAACACACATTGAAATTAGGACAATCACGCTAGTTTATGCAGCGAAAAAAAAAAAAAAAATGGAAACGGCAGCGCTGGGATATAGAATTCGCCAAAAGTTGTGTCAGTCGGGAAATTGGAAACGCGTCAGCTGCCGGAGCGTCGTTTTATATGTGAACACGGTTAAATGCATAAACATAGACACAACACTATTATCATGCTCACACCACCCCCTGATAAAACAGCGCACTGTGAAAATTCGAATTACAATAACTGCTTTTATCACAAGTGCTGATACGGAAAAAAAAAAAAAGACGATGCTGATGACGGTAACGATGTTGCATGTAATACATCAGCAAATAAATTATCAAAAATAGAAGCTTATATACATCGGCAATTTTTGCAATCGTAATACTGGCCAAGTATGAAATGCAAACTCAATTTGGTAAACACACACACACACACACACACACACACACACCACTCACTGACTCAATAGTAATGCTCTCGCCTGGCGTCTGGCAGACGAGGGTTCGCGCCTGCCCAGGAAGCGAAAAGTTTCACAAACGAAGTGGGTGGTTACTGTCACCCTTGAAGAAGGGGATGGGTGTGTGCGTGTGCGAAAAATCACAACCTTGCCTTTAGATCGGACATAATGAGCTCTCAGCTCTCTTCTGGGAGGGTAAAAAACTGTCGATCATGACGACCATCACGTGATCCTGACCGACCCGGTGAATTACACACACACACACACACACACACACACATGTTTATACATGTAAAAATGATAGAGCAGAGAGGAATGAATACCAGACTTTTAGATAGAAGAGCAGTTCGACTATTTTGACGCTGGCTTACCGATCACTGACCTGTCTTATCGATTACCTGAGTTGATGAAAAGTGTCAGCGCAGTGTTTTGAGTGTAGTGGCGTCAGAACATTGGTGAAAGGAAGAAGTTTAGAAAAGCAATTACATAAAGGTTGCATCAGTATGATGTAGGTGAAGTTATTGAAGAGGAATTATTAAGGTTTGAACCACTTCGATACGATGACTGTTTCATCATGATGTCGGCAGAAGGTTTCATTCGGTTTACGAGAGATTTTGAGCCAAAGATTTCAGATACAGCCATCGACTCCCTTCGCTACAAGAGGTCCTTCCCAGACTGGTGGAGGCTGATTACACTGAAAAATACGTCATCGTACTGAAAGGGTAGGGTGGTTGTATGTGCAGGACATACTAAGTAGAATGAGTGAGGAACAGAGGCAGGATCAGGATGACGGTTTGTGAAGTGAGGTTAGAGAAGCGGAAAGAGACGCAGTAAGGAAGTTGGAGGACAAAACTGAGACAAGCATGATCTGGAGGAGTGATGCGAAGGGGGAGGCAAGGAGAAGTCGGAAGAGGTTAAGTGAGGGGCATTAGAGGCATCGGAGTAGTAAACTGTGAAGCAATAAGAAGCTGTTTTGGAAGGAAGTGACGGCAATTAAGGAGGGAAGTTTGAGTGGCGCTAGACAAGTGAAGGATGGGATGGTAGAGGTTAACATCTTCAATCCAATGACGTCTTTTATTTTGTTCTCGCTGCTACCAGACGATTTTATTCAGCTGAAGCCACCTGGTACTGAAGGCGTTAATAAAGACCGTGTCTAAGTTCTCCAATTAAAAAAAAAAATTACCCTTAGGTTATTAAGATCGTCTGAACACAGCAAGAAAACAACAAAAAGCTCTTTCCAAAACTGAAACTGTAAATGGAAAATGTTACGTGCTGGGAAAATGCAGACAACATTTCTAGCAGTTGCTAAAATCCCATAGGGTCATCTTTAAGGTTAGTTTCTAACTAAATCAATTGGACGAAGAGTCATCGTGAAGAAACAGAGATTAACAGTGAAAGACTGGATGCTTGCCTGGCAATGGAAAACTCAAGACAGGAAGAAAGTTGGGGTGAAATGTACGTTTGTGTTGAGAACTGCAGTTATGAGGAGTGCCGAAAGCGACAGACTGAACCTGGCATATGTGTAGAATAACACAAATCAAGCGAGAGCGCCTAATGGCTGCTAGAAACGTAGGTTCAATGATGAGTTAAGTGAGAGGACATGTTGCCGATATCTGCTAATAAGTTACTGCAAGAGCTGTAAGAAAGTGTTGATTAAGAGGATGAAGGAATGCACGGATCAGAATTTGTCCCAGAAAGTTGTAAAAAAAAAACAAAGTAAACGAAGGGTTGACAGTTTGGACAATTCACCTGCTAAGTCAGAAATCATGCATACTAGATGGTACTCAAGAGCATACTGAGTGCAAAGTACATCAGTCGCGGCCCTGTTAAGAGTACTGTACGTATCATGGAGCAAGAACAGCAAGAGATTGAAGGTAGACAGTGTGAGGCAAATCAGAGTATGTATGATGGGAAGGGAACAACTAAGAGAATGAAGGTAGATAATACGAGGCTTTATACAGTATATATGATGCAGAAAGAGCAACTAAGAGACTGGGTGGCGCACTGAGTGAGAGGTTGGTCTGTAATACTGGTTTGAAACATACTGTCATGTCACCATGGCTTTTCATTACCTGTATAGATGGGGGACGGAGAGGGAAATAAGCAAGATCACATGGGACTGGAGTGATTATGGGATGAGGCAATGAGTGATAAGCTAAACGCTTTCAAGCTTATCTGTCTATCTATTCATTGCCATATACGCCTTAATCCAGTAAGGGGTGGCCACAGACGGATCGTCTCTACGTCACCCTGTCCTATATTGTTTGTTTGACCTCCCTCCAGTTCACAACCCTTTCTCTCATGCATCTCTCCAGTCCATCCCGCCATCTGATCCTTGGTCTCCCCTTCCTCCTATCCTTCTCCACTCCACTGACATACACGCTTCTAGTCAGTCTCTCATTCCTCATCCTACAACCCAAAGATGCTTTTTATGTATCATTCTTATTACCTTGAAATTATTTTATTCATGTTAATCCCTTCAATCCGAGACAGTACGGTTATGTTATATTTATACGCCCATCTGAAGTAGCAAGAATGAACTAACCTAATTCGTCATCTTACAAAGGAAGTGGTTGAGAGTGACTTTTAGAACTGGAAGAGTTATAGTCTTCGCCAAGCACCTGCACTAAGAAATGTTCTTCCAATAAAATCGTGAGGGTAGTAAAGACAAAAAGGAAAAAGACATCCTCGGAGTAAAGAGTTGAAGGATTATGAGGTACTGACAGGCAATCAGAAGAGGGGAATACAAGCCCTGGAATGGGAATTTGGTACTATGTTAAAAAAAAAAAAAAAAAGCCTGAGAAGTAGAATAAACAAAGTCTGAAAAGCAAAGTGAGTGCATCTGACTAAACATTAAAAATATGAAAAGCATATGCTGAATGAGGAAGTGCTGAAGCATTTCAGCAGTGCAGTCTTGTTAATAAAAATTCTCTTAATAAAATTTTTTTGTATGCTTTATTTTATATATTGGCTGGTGAAATAGACAGGCCGACGTTGTTTACCGAACTGACTAGACGATGTATGTGTGTGTGTGTGTATGTATCCTGTTTTATATATATATATATATATATATATATATATATATATATATATATATATACGCTCCTGACTGGGAATCGAACCCTGGACCTCTTCGATACAAGTCAGGCACTAATACCGCTCGACCACGGCGTGAAAAAACTATGACCTGACTTTTTTTTTTTTTTTGACGAACCAGGTAAATCCATTATGCGAGGATATATTTCAATCACGACACATTAGGATCATTTCACAGCCCCACGCAACTCGGCAAGTGATAGAGCAGTTTTAATCCATCCCAGACACAACACGAGCGTCTTTAGAGGTTGGAGAGACACATATACACGCGTGTGTAAATACGCCGTGGTCGAGTGGTATCAGTGCTTGACTTCTATCTAAAGGATCCAGGGTTCGATTCCCGGTCAGGAGCGTACAAATATATTTATACACACGCGTGTAATGTGTTTCTCTCCAACATCTAAAGACGCTCGTGTTGTGTCTGGGATAGATTAAAACTCCTCTATCACTTGCCGAGTTGCGTGGGGCTGTGAAATGATCCTAATGTGTTGTGAGTGAACTATATCCTCCCGTAATGGGTTTACCTGGTATGTCAAAAAAAACAAAAAACAAAAATCTGATCACAGCTTTTATGACGCCGTGGTCAAGTGGCATCAGTGCCTGACTTCTATCTAAGAGGTCCAGGGTTTGATTCCCAGTCAGGAGCGTACAAGTATATTTGTACACACGCGTGTAATGTGTGTGCCTCCACTATATATATATATATATATATATATATATATATATATATATATATGTAATGATCCGGGGTCCCTTGATATATATATATATATATATATATATATATATATATATATATGTCATGTAATGATCCGGGGTCCCTTGTTATAGACAGCCTCTCAGCAGAGTCGGACAAGGATCCTTCCCACTGCGACGTGCAGGGAAATATCTGGATGTTTGTTTCCCGGGTGTATGCCGCAAATGATTCACCCTGGGTACACAGATCCACCACGTGTAGGCTCCTCGTCAGCGCTGCTGTAACCATTGTGTACCTCTCAATGTATCCAGGTTCCTTGCAGGGATGGACTAATGTCTGCGGTATGCACGCATCCAGGTTTCTTGGCCAACAATACTCACAAGAAACAGATTTTGTGAATTAGTATAGCGTATCATGAGTATATTCAAGGAATTCCTAGATGCTTAAATGAGACATTACTATATGCTTATTATTTTACCTTTGTCAGAAAGGCTTTGGAATACTACAGCGAAAACGCAAAGACAGGCAAAGAAGCAGACAACAAAAGAGCGAAGATGACTCCCCCCAAAAAAAAACAAAAAAAAAAACAATTTTTCTATCCCTCTCCCCCTCCCAGGGTTCATGTAAATAACAGAGAAAGTTAACGTAGGTCTTTTCAGCCAAAAATTTCTCAGGACATTCTTAGGCTACTTTATACTTCGTGGTAAAAAAGTTAAAGGTAATTTGAAGGAATTTTCCATTGGTTATTTTTCAGAGGTGTTTGAAAGTTGAAGGCGGGTGTATTAGGGAGGAGGGGAAGGAGGGGCAGCCTATGCCGGAAACTTGCTTAATTCTTGCAGTCCAACGACATATAATTTTTTTTAATTCTTGCTACGTATCTCGGGATGATTTCATTAAGTTTTGGAGAGAGAGTATCAACTGGAGGGATGAAATACACTATATATATATATATATATATATATATATATATATATATATATATATATATATATATATATATATATATATATATAGGCAAGAGTGAATCACAGAAACATTTGAAATCTACTACTGTCACTATTGATTCACTTGGTCGAGACAGCTCTAGCATTTTATTCCCGATTTCAGCTAAAAGTACGCTATAAGAGCCTGGGTATTAAATAAAGGCCATCCACACCTAACGAACAACACACGACCCATTTAAGACATGGAAAAAACACGACATCCAGCCATCTTCTCGCCATAAGCACCTTCTGTCAAATGATGTGTTTTCATATGTAAATGATGTGTTTCTTTTTTTATTCCTTCTATACTCTGATGACTTTATTCATAACAGGTGTAGTATTATTGAAGGGATTATTAACACTGTGCTGAACTTTCACACTAAGATGAAAGTTCGTCAGGAAATGGCAACAATGAAATAAAAATAATGCATCTGTATCTGTCTATAGCCAGACGCATTAATTCCGTAAGGGATGGCCACAAAAGAATCGTCTCCATGTCACCCTGTACCCCGCCATCAGGCTGCCATATCTCCAACTCACATCCGACTCTCAGATTCCTCTCCATCCCATTCTCCCATCCCTTCCCGAGTCCTCCCCTCCCTTCCTCCATCTCACTCATATACACTCTGTTAGCCAGTCTCGCTTTCTCCATCCCTTCCACCTGGCCAAACCATCTTTGCCTAATGCAGTACAGCACATCCACATCAGGATCACAACGCTCCTCCATCTCCTCGTTTGTCTGTCTGTCTGTCTCTCCTCGTGACTTAACACGCTTCTCTGGGATAATTCATTTCCATTGCTCTCACCCTCAATTTCTCTCCTTCCAGTAATACAAACTCCATTGTATTGTGGGAATTAAGGCACTGGGCCGTAGTCTCGTCGACACGGTAGAGTTAGTAGCATTTTTTTTTTTTTTATTCAAGTCGATTACATTCTTTATGCTTTACTACAACAGCGCTCGCACAACAGCGCTCGCTAAGCAAGAGCTGGGTACTGCTCTAGTGTGTGTGTGTGTGTGTGTGTGTGTGTGTGTGTGTGTGTGTGTGTGTGTGTGTGTGTGTGTGTGTGATGAAAGGATTGAGAACCAGCAAAGGATTAAGTCTTGTCTTTCGAGAACCATAGGTCAAAGATCATGGTTACAGGACAAGGTCAAAGTTCAATCTAGCAGGATCAACTTGAGCAGTTTTTATCCGATTTAGACCAAGCAAGAGTTGACAATACAGCAAGAATGAGGAGTTAATTTTGTCAACGACCAATCAAAAAGGTCAAGGTCTCGTGGTTAAGACAGTTTAAACGTTTTATCCGATTTAGACCAAACTTTGTGGAAGGGCTCAGGGTTACGTGTGAATAAAAGAATTCGATACTGAAAACAATTACGGAAAATGTCAAAGTCACAGGATATGATAAAAAGTAGAATCACATGGCAAGGTCGATTTAAACAGACTTGGTCTAATTTTGAGTAAACTTTATGACAGAGTATGGGGTAAAGAAAGGAGTAAGGGATTCGATTTCGAGAACACTTCGTAAAGCAAACGTTCTGCCCTATAAGTCAATTTAATCTGAATCGACCTGGACCAAAGTTTGTGGAAGGACTAAGGCAATCAAAAAATGAAGATATCTAGGTCACAGGACGAGGTGAGGTCAGGCAGTCTCGATCCAGTTTAGACCAAATCTGGTGGACGTGTTAAGGGTCAGACAAGAATGAAATTATTTGATGTTGAGAGCAATCGGCCATGACCAAGGCCACAGGGCTAAGCCAGTTTCTCCAACAAATACTTCATTCTACTCTCTCCACTACACTTCATCATCTCTTGACATTCTTTTCATCATCACCTGCTGCCTTCCCATTCTTCAACCGCTTCACAGCATTCTTTACGTCTGCGATGTCACATTTCCCGACACTTCTTTCCCTCTCTGCTCTGATTTCACTATTGCCATTCAAAATATTCTCTCCATCTGCTCCTTAATTCACATCGATTGGTTTGTAATATTTCACTTTATCATGCTATACACAATGGGCTCTTAGACCCACTGGTGGGCTAGGATGTTGCAATAATCTCTGAGTGTTCCATCGTGTTGTTACCATTTAACGACCTTGGTCAGCTTAGGGTGAATCTCCCGATACTGCTATGGTTAATAAGGGCTACATCTAACCCCTCAGTAAGTCTCTCTCTGGCTGAATACAATCGTCTGGCAGCATGATTTGAATATGATAAGCGTCACCGGACTGAAAGAGTTAATGACTGATTTTGTCATTAACTCTTTCAGTCACGGTCAGACCATTAAATATTTCTGTCAAATTGATATTTCCTATACTGGATCCCTCCTCCACCGTGATTGGGCGCGTAACAAAAGCGGCTTTGGAGGGCAAAGAAATGAAGTTAATGCCAGCTCTGCCTTTCTCTGGATGAAAGGGTAGGAGGAGGAGGACGCTACATACTCCTTCAATTACAAGGGATTACTGTCAGCTTTTCTCCACGTGACTAGGTCAAAAATAATGTTATATCCCTCGATGTTCACATTTCGTTTAGGATAGTTCAAGCACCTCTGAGCCATTTGTCTACGGCAAGTCGTGCTGAGGAGAGCAATTAATACATCCTCATTCAATTAAAAGGTATTACTGCCAGCTTATATCGAAAATGCAAGCACCCCCCCAAAAAAAAAATATATATATATATATTTTCATCATCGCTCACATTAAAACGTATTTTCCAGGGACAGGCTTACACAGTGACCTGATATGAACGACTGTTAATAATTTACCCGGAAATAAGTTGTCATGTATACGTTTTCTAATCTCTGATGAATAATTCGTTGATGTGTCGAACCCTGTGATATTAATATAAACTGACGTTTGTTATGTTCCGGTAGTTGTCAGTTGCCCTCAAACATTACTGGAAAGACTTATGACTCTTACTGAAAATAACAAGATGATGAGTAACTTAACAATGGGAATTCGCAATACAGAAATCTTCAGGCCACCCGGCTGTTGATTTCCGTTCCATTAATTTTCACTTTTTCTTATCCAGGAAAGTCTAGGAGATTAATTTTCTTAGAACAGGTTAGGTTAGCCTGTTAGTAACTTAGGTTAATCAGTTAGGTTAATTGTTGAGCAGGGCTAGGATAGGTCAATTTAGGTTAAAATTTAAAAAAAAATGAAGAATGATCATCTTGGGGAAATCAGACTTAGAGCGTACTGCAAAAATGGTAGACAGAAAGGAAATTTGCCACCCGGTTTCATATATAGAATTATGTTGGATTATTGTTAACCGTATACCTGGAAATTAATCCCTTCAGTACGATGATAGCTTTTTCGTTTTTCTCCCCATCGCTAGACCATTAGTATTCAGGTTAAAGAAGACCCGTAGCAGAGATAAATTAAGATAAACCCATGTCTTAAATCCCACTATTTCGAAAAGTCTCAAATAGGCTACATAAAAGTCTTCTGAAGGTAACAAGAGCGAACTATAGAAAGACGTCATATCACTGAAGCTGTGTTGTCCTTACAGATTTTTTTTCTTAATGCAAGGAAGAAGGAACCAAAGAGCAGGAGCCCGCAAACCATTCCTTCCAAGAAAGAAAACAAAACCAATACAAAAAAATACCAAAGTCAAGGTCCGTTCGTTTCGAGATGCCTGGACACACTGCGTTTGAAAGACGGGAAATTATAGGAAGTAGGAAATACAAACAGAAGGAGACAGTTCCAGAGTTGACCTGTTGCATAAATGAAAGACTGGAAGTAACGGTTAACTCTTGCATTAGAGAGCTGGACAGAAAAAGGATGAGAGTTTTTGCTAGACGGGTGCTACGCGCCCGTCGTAGAGGTGGAGGGATGCAAGTAGACAGTTCATAGGAGCAGTGACCATTGAAGTAGCGACAGAAAAGAGATAAAAGATGTAACAGTGCGGCCAAGAGATAGAGGTTGAAGGGAGTCACTAAGAGAAGGAGAGGTAATGATACGAAAAGCCTTTGACTCCATCCTATTGTGAAGAGCTGTATGTGGAGAGCCTCCCCACAAATGAGAGTTGTACTCTACACAGAGGCGAAAAAAAACCGTGTATAAAGTCAACAACCATGCAGGAGTAAAGAAGGTACAGAGTCGGCTTAGTACACCTAATCTCTTGAAAGCAGATTTTACAAGAGATGTAATATGATCTTTCCAAGATAAGCCCCGAGTGAATGAAACCCCAACCATGTTCAAGGATTATGCAGAATTGAGCTGGATATTATTTAACATTAGTGGGAACTCCTGTGGAAGATTTTGTCGGGTTGATAGGTGCAAGAACTGAGTCTTTGATGCATTAAAAACAACAAGATTATTTATACCCCAGTCAGAGATACGAGCCAAGTCAGACATTAGGTGTTACATAGCCTCATCCCTTGTTTGTTGATGTAACTGCTGAGATGGATGTTGTGGGAATCGAATGGAAAGGTGCAGGGTGGAGTCATCAGCGTATGAGTAGATAGGGTTAGATGTACAGCTTAGAAGGTCATTGATGAATAAAAGGAAGAGAGTTGGTGATAGGACAGAGCCGTGAGGAACACCACTGTTAATAGATCTAGGAGAAGAACGATGGCCGTCTACAACAACAGCTATAGAACGACCAGAAAGGAAGCTGGAGAAGGCAAAAATAGAAGATAGAAACCGTAAGAGGGCAGTTTGGAAATTGAAGATTTATGCCAGACTCGATCGAAAGCCTTTGAGATGTCGTGCAATGGCAAAGCTTTCTCCGAAGTCTAAAAGGAGGATGACCAGGAATCTGAAAGGTAGGCGAGAAGATCGCCAGTGGAGCGTCCCTGATGGAACCCATACTGACAATCAGAAGGAAGGTTGTGATAGGAAAGATGCATCATTTTTTTTCTGTTAAGAAATGACTCGAAAACTTTTAACACACAGGATGTTAGAGCAACTGGACGATAGTTAGAGGGTTGGGAATGGTCTCCCTTCTTTGGAACTGAATGAATGAGAGCAAACTTCCAGCAAGAAGGAAAGGTACAAGTTGACAGACAAAGGCGAGTTTACCTAGGCAGGGTGTAAGTACAGAAGCAAAGTTCTTGAAGACAACAGGAAGGACTCCATCAGGCCCATATGCCTTGTTAGTATTGAGGCCAGTTATGGCAGAAAATACATCGGCTGGAGAAATTTTATCATCAGCCACAAGGAAGTCAGAGGGGGGAAGCGATGGAGGAACAGCACCTGAATCATCTAAGGTGGTATTGGAGGAAAAAGTCTGCGCAAAAAGATCTGCTTTATCAGTAGAAGAAATAGCTACAGAGCCATCAGAGTAGAAAAGAGGAGAGAAGGAAGATGAGGTAAAGTTGTTAGAAAGGTTTTTGGCAAGGTGCCAGAAGGAGCGGGAAGAATTCGAGTTGCAGAGTTCAGAGCATCTAGTACGGATGAAATTATTTTCAGCAGAGCGAAGTGTACGAAGTAATGCCAGAAATTCAGTGTAACGCTGGATACTTTATCTCACCGGTTGACACCAGTGTAACGGTAAGTATTTTTACTATCACCACCACCGTTATTCTTCATCCAGTGTAATGACGGATATTTATAATCTTACCTGTTGTTGGCACTACACGGCTCCCACATTCGGAAAACAAATTTTACCCAAGTCAATTTTCTATGACATGTGCATGGATGGAATGTTGTTACTCTTATAACTGCTATGAACACTTTGAATTGGAATTCTTTTCCCCCACAATCGGTGGCACCTGTCGGTCCACATTAAACACCTGATGCGTACCTCGGAAGGTCGCTTACTCACTACATTAGGAGGTATGATCACTCCTTACTTGAGATGTTATGAGGGAATTTATGCCCCAGTCAGCCTCAGGTTTTGGAGGATAGCTTGTCACTCACCTGAGCTCGACAGGGTCTCTCGAGAGTGAGATCACCACGGGAGGCGCTTCCTTCCATTCTTCCTTTCGCAATCACATTCACTCTGTCCTTTTGTTTCCAGTTTTCCGCCCGCAAGAGGTGAGCGCTCATTCTGTCCTGAAGACTCCACTACCTCACAAACCGTGCTATCTGTAAGGTGAGGGGATTAGCTACTCCCCTCGAAGTAAGGCACTCCCGGTTCCAACAGGAACTCTTCTCTCTTTCCATTTTTTACACCCTCTCCTCGGGGATGAGTCCACCCGGAACATAACTTTAAGCAGTTATGTTTCACAACATTCGTCACATGCACTTATCCACTTTTCTAACACTCCTCTATGAGCCTCCGAGGGGCATTCCTCACTCGCGGTGGTAATCGCTCATCTTCAGGCTCCGGGGCGAGCTCCTGTTGCAACGGTTCTAAGAGCCATTCCTCGGTACCGTAATATGGTTTTACCTTTTCAGCAGCCCTTTGTATTTTTTTTCCACTAAGTATATTTTCAATGATATAAACACTTCCATCTAGCAGCACTTCAATCACTTTATACGGGCCGTCCAATTTGGCATTCAGTTTTCTACAGGTACCCGGCTGTATGGTCTCTTTTTTCGCCCACACCAAGCTATTGACTTCAACCTTCTGTGCTCTACTCCGTTGTCCAGGACGATACCTCGTGACGTTCCAAAGTCGATGAAGTATTGCCCAAGACAGTGTATGATGTTTTGTGTATGTTTGTCTCTGGGTAATATTTGTCTAGCAAACATGTAATTACCTAACCCTTAACATTCTAAGCTAGAAGGAAGGAAAGAAAAGTGAAGAATTAGCACTAAGCTTAGGAAGCATGGAAATATCAAGAAGAGAGGTAGGACAGAAGAGCAGAAGAGGACAGTAAGGAGACAGACTGGAGATAAAAAGGCCCCCCTTTAGTCGCCTCTTACGACAAGCAGGGATACTGGGGAAGTATTCTTTCCCCCCTTCCCCAGGGGTAACCGTATCTAGTACACTATTTGAACCTCATTACTACCAGGATGTTCTGAATATAGCGTTGCGGAGGTATTTGGGAATGATCAACCAATGCTACCCTTAGCATTCTCACTTCTCTTTGCTCTTCACTTCCCTTCACTTTCTCACCAGCGCCACTAATTTGGGAAAGATGAATATCCCACCGCTATTGCCACCAGTGTAAAGCTGGAAATGTTATCCCACCGCTGCCACCAGTGTAATGCCAGAAATTCAGTGTAACGCTGGATACTTTATCTCACCGGTTGACACCAGTGTAACGGTAAGTATTTTTACTATCACCACCACCGTTATTCTTCATCCAGTGTAATGACGGATATTTATAATCTTACCTGTTGTTGGCACTACAGAAGAACAGACCTAGCACGATTCCGGGTAGAAATATAAATAAGATGTGATTCAGGGGTGGGTTGGCTCTGGTACCTTTTATAGGCCCTCTCCTTGTTGTGGACAGCATTAGAACAAGAGTGATTAAACCAAAGCTTTCTTCCATTAGTTAAAGGATATGAGAAAGGAATGTATGCTTCCAAGCCCGAAAAAATAACCTTTGTAATGCACAAGGTACACTAAGATGGCTCCCAGTCATGGAAGCAATAATCATTCCAGGGAAAATCAAAGAAGTACTGCCTGAGGGCCTCCCAATCCGCAGCTCCAAAGTGCCACAATCGTCTTTTCTTCGGAGGGTCCACAGGCCGTACTGGAGCGATAATCAGGTTAAGGTAATAAGGTTGTGATCGGAGCAGCCCAAGAGAGAGAAAAGATTAACAGCATATGCAGAAGGATTAGTTGTAAGGAAGAGGTCAAGTATGTTGGAGCTCTCTCCAAGACGGTCAGGGATATGGGTAGGGTGCTGTACAAGCTGCTCTAGGTCATTAAGGATAGAAAAGATGTAGGCTTCTTCACTAGGTGGATCAGTGAAAGGAGAGTAGAGCCAGAGGTGGCGGTGAACATTCAAATCTCCTAGAATGGAGATTTCAGAGAAAGGAGAAATGGATAGAATGTTTTCCATCATAGAAGTAAGATAGGCGAAGAATTTTTCATACTCAGTAGAATTAGGGGATAAGCAAACAGCGCAGATATATTTAGTCAGAGAATGACAGGAAAGCAGAAGCCAAAGAGTAGAGAATTCAGAAAAATCAAGTTCAGGAACACGAGAGCAAGATAAGTCGTTGCATACTTATACACAACAGCCACCGGTGGCTTTGAAATAAGTATAGAGACACTAGGAGAATACAGAAAAGGGTTTGCTATCAGTTGCCTCAGACAGCTGAGTCTCAGTTGGGAGGAGAAGGTGAGGTTTAGGGGAGAGGTGGTGCTCAACTGAGCGAAAGTAAGAGGAAAGGCCGCGAATGTTGCAGAAATGAAGTGAGTCAGACAGTGGTTCCAGACATCTCGCTTGGTCGTCACCGGGAGAGGGGCGGATGGTGAAGGAATTTATGGTTCCCCCCCCCGGGGACTCCGAGGCTCGGTTATTAGTTGCCATTTTTCTTTTTTTTTTTATTTTTGAAAGGGAAGTGTAGTGTGTACTGTGCCTGTAGTTTGGTGTTGACAGTTAGAGAAACTTGTATTGGAGAGCATGCTGGCCTACTCTTTGTGTTACTGAAACACTGAAAAAGTTCAGTAAAGGGGGATGGTCAGGAACTAGTCCCAAGGGCTGATGAAATGGGAGCTCCAGCTCTCCCTGTCATCAGCTTTCCATCCACCTTGGAAGTCCTGCCTTGCTTGACTGGTGCTACAGTGTACTCACTGTAAATGTACATCGGGAGTCAATAATCCCTTTACACGTCTTGGGGTTTCAAACTAACGAAGCTAAGTTCCATCCCTTTCAACCTGCTGAAATACAGTGGCCCATATATTACGCTCAACTCTCACTCCGTCTGGCGATTTGTCATGTGTTGGAAAGGCTCATTCAGTGATTTCAGAATCTACCCTTCATCATTTATTCATCTGATACTCCCACTGCCATAATCACGCCCACACTAAGTGAGAGAGCCGTCCCTGCAACACGTAAGATATAGCCAGGTGAGTTTCTGGTGGAGCGCTCTTCCACCCTGTATACCTGACTGTCTCGAATATAATCGTTTACAGGTGGAAAGAATAAAACATTAATCCTTTCACTCCAATGACGTATAGGCTACGGCTAGTTATTTCTGGCGCTGCCAGGCTATGTTATTTAACTAAGGAGAGTCCTTGGTATTGAAAGAGTAACTCAGGTTCGCCTCTATCCCTCCAGCTCATAAAATCTCGCCACAGCTGAGTGAAACTGTGTAGTGGTAGTATAAATCAAATTTATAATAAGCCATCGTCGTGGAAGTGAAAGATAGAGGGATGGAATGAAGAGATCTATGAGAGAGGGGATGTGTCAGTTGGAGGGAGGGCGGCCTAAGGCAGAAGACATTGCGACGTGGAAGTGATTTGTTTGTGGCCACCCCTTACGGGATTGATGAGTCTGGCAGGAGACAGACAGACAGACAGACAGACAGATAAATAAATAGACAGATAGCAATGTATCAAAAGACGTACAAGGGCTGAACGGGTTAAATACTAGAGACAACCTCACGATTTCGAACGGTAATAATAATAATAATAATAATAATAATAATAATAATAATAATAATAATAATAATCCATCTATCCATCATCCAATACTACGTTGCCCCATGAGGAGTGTAGGAGCGTCCCCATCTACCACACTATAATAATAATAATAATAATAATAATAATAATAATAACAGTAATAGTAGTAGTGGTAGTAGTAATACACATTATAAGCCTCCTGCTCCTCGGACTGTTCAGAGTTCAATATGAGGTACAGGAAAACTGAATACAGGTATAATATCATAAAATATGACCGCAGTTTTCCCCAGCCGTGTTATACCAACGAAAGAATAATTTTTTCCCATTTATCATAGATTTTAATTCAGCAGTAATACCCACTCTATCCCAGGGTCTGATTGGACAACTGGTCCGTGCTTAGCAGGACCCGAGAGCCAGGTATTACTGAAGGGATTTTGGGAGGTCCACATTCCAGAGAGCCACATTTAGGACAGAAACATTAAAGGGAACCACATTCTGGTGAAAGCCTTATTCTATTACCCTGAAAGCCAAATTTTAGAAAGATGCATCCCAGTGAAAGCCTCATTTCACATACAGCAACATTCCAGAGAGCGATACTCCTGTGAAAGGGACATCCCACAGACAGCAACATTCCTAGTAAAAGCCACATTCCAGAAAGCCACGTTACGGTGAACAGACAGAAGCACATTCCGATGAAAGCAAATCCCATAGACAGCCATACTTCTATGAATTCCACATTCCAGAAACAACCACATTCCTGAGAGAAAAATTCCAGATACAGAGCCACATTCCAGGACGAAATTTGCCTGTGAGCAACATATTACTCCAGACAGACACACCCTAGATAGACATTTACAGTTCATAAAGCCATATTCCAATAAGCCACATACCGGACAGTCCACAGAGCCACATCCCAAAAAGCCATATCGCTGTAAGCCACACCCCAGATGGCTACATCTCAGGCAGCCACATCCCTGATGGTCACATAAGTCTATAGATCCATGTCTCAGACAGCCGTATCCCTGACGACTATATCACAGCCCATAGAACCACATCTCAAAAGCCACATCACTGAAGGCCATAACACTGTCCACAGAGTCACATCCCAGACAGCCACATCCCGGACAGCCACATCACAGTCTATAGAGTCACATCCCTGACAGCCACATCTTGAACGGCCACATCACAATTCACAGAGTCACATCCCAGACAGCCACATCCCGGACGGCCTAATCACAGTCCACAGAGTCACATCCCAGACAGCCACATCCCGAACGGCCACATCACAGTCCACAGAGTCACATTCCAGACAGCCACATCCCGGACGGTCACATCACATTTCATAGAGCCACATCACAGACAGTCACATCCCGGACGGCCACATCACAGTCCATAGGGCCACACCTAAGAAAGTTACATCCCGAAGAGTCACATCGTAATCGGTAGGGACACATATCGGAAAGTCACATCATATTTCGTAGTACACATCCCAGACACCCAAATCCCGGAAAACAACTAGTAAATGTGCTTCCTCAGTGGCAGCAAACCTCTCCTCTCGGTAAACAGAGACTAATATTCATGTTAGATACAGGGATGTTTTTCTCCTCGGCAACTACACAATCATTTTTCGGTAGCTGCTGAACTTTCTCTTTCTCAAAGTTAGAAAAATATATATATATTATTTTTACTGAAACGCCAGCCAGATCTAAAGAACAATAAGGGTACTCATGGCTTTGTAAGCGAAAAGGCACATCGCTGAGTCTGTTCCAGATAAAGAACGCTTAATTAACAATGGCTTTTCACCAGTCAATTAACTTCTAATCTACATGAGACCAATTCAGGCTGTTTTTAAAATTAGTTTATGAAGGGACTAACATTTATTGCTACACTCAACTATTACAATATCTTGTGCATTCAAAAACCATTGTGAAAGACGAAAAAGGGGATGAAATGGAAGGCTGAAAATTCTCCCTCAAGCTAGACACATCCCTCCCCCACCACCCTCCTTGCTTTAGACGTCATTCTTCAATCCCCCCCTCACTCACATCTTCACAATCACATAACTCAGCATCCACCCCCCAAACTATCTCCACATACCCTGTCCACACTCCCTCCACCCCATATTCAACCTCCATTACCTCTTGCTCACACAAACCTCTCCACAATTCCCCCACCCACACCTTCCCCTACAAAACTTCACCCACCCACAGCCCACTCCACGCCCCCTGCCAACACTTCTCCCTCCAACCCCCCTTCTCGCTCATACCTCCCACTCCACAACCCCACACTCACACCTCCTCTACAACCCCCCATACCATAATCTGACACATCACAAATCATCTCGTTCATACCCCTCTCTCCACAATCATCCACAACAACACCTCCCCCTCCACAACCCCCACAACCACACCCCGCCTCCACAACACCGACACCCACACTCCCCCTCCACAACACCGACACCCACACTCCCCTCCACAACCCCTACACCCACACTCTTCTTCCACAACCTTTACACCCACACTCTCCCTCCACAACCCCTACTCCCACACTCCCCCTCCACTACCCCCACAACCACACTCCCGCTACACATCCCCTAGATCACACTCCCGCTCCACATTCCCTACACCCACACTCTCCCTCCACAACCCTCACAACCACACTCCCCCACCACAACCACTAAACCCACATACCCGCCTCTACGAGCACTCATATCCCTCCTCTCCCTCTACAATCCCTTCACCCACACACACCCTCCACAACCACTACATCCACACTCCCGCTCCCCATCCCCTACACCCACACTCCCCCTCCACAACCACTACACCACACTCCCCCTCCACAACCCCTACACCCACACTCCCCCTCCACAACCACTACACCACACTCCCGCTCCCCATCCCCTACACCCACACCCCCCCTCCACAACCACTACACCCACACTCCCCCTCCACAACCCCTACACCCACACTCCCCCTCCACAACCACTACACCCACACAACCCCTCCACAACCACTACACCCACACTCCCCCTCCACAACCCCTACACCCACACTCTCCCTCCACAACCACTACACCCACACTCTCCCTCTATAACCACTACACCCACACTCTCCCTCCACAACCACTACACCCACACTCCCGCTCAACATACCCTACACCCACACTCCCCCTCCACAACCCCTACACCCACACTTCCCAACCACAATCCCTACACCAACACTCTCCCTCCCCAGCTCTACACACCCATTCCCCCTCCACAACAACAACACCAACACTCCCCCCTCCACATCACCTACAACCAAACTCCCCCTCCACAACCACTACATCCACACTCCCCCTCCACAACCACTACATCCACACTCCCCTTTCACAACCACTACATCCACACTCCCCCTCCACAACCACTACACCCACACTCCCCCTCCACAACCACTACACCCACACTCCCCCTCCACAACCACTACACCCACACTCCCCCTCCACAACACCGACACCCACACTCCCCCCCACAATCACTACAACCACACACCCCTTTCACAACCACTACACCCACACTCCCCTTACCCACTCCCACGCAACCACTACACCCACACTCGCCCTCCACAACCACTACATCCACATCCCGCCTCCACTACACCCTACCCAAACTTCCCCCTCCACAACCCCTACACGCACACTCCTCCTTCAAAACTCTACACACCCACACTCCCCCTCCACAACTCTACACACCCACACTCCCCCTCCACAGTTCCCATATCCACAGCTCACACAGCCACATCCCGCCTCCACAACACCCACACCCACACCCTCCCTCCGCTACCACTACACCCACACTTTCCGTTCCACAACCTCCACACCTACATATCCCCTTCAAACGCCAAAATTCCATTTAACCTCTTCAATCCCATGGCCAGTTTTCTTCTCTGTTCTCAGACGATTTTATTCAGAACTGGAGAGGTTTCCCCAGCTGGACAGGTTAGATAATAGCCCCCAGTAATCCTTTCACTGCCAGACGACTCAACAAGGTAAATAAACTCGTCTAGCAATGAAGTCGTCTAGAAAGAAACTGTACAACGTCGTAGTGAACGTGTTACTTAACTGGACAGATGTAAACGAAACGTAACAAGTACATACAATTGGACAATCATTTAATCACTGGGGAACTAGATTTTCACGAGCTGTGTATCCGTCGTATCACGACCTTAAGAATCTGGCCTACAAAATCATTATTTGACTTTCACCATTTTTTTCCACTGATGTGCACAGCCATATATGGATGATCTGACAAAAAATATTGGACTATAAGGATTAAATACGACTTGTAATAAACTTTCCTTAATAATGATGGTCCTTTGAACATTAGGGCAGCTTGAGTTTTACTGCTTTAACTTACTTTTACTGCCGGTTACTCCTGAAAATGGACGCTTAAAGACCAAAGTATTGTAATAAAAGAAACTTTAAAACATACCCCATTTCCCTGTGTTGTGTTTCCTCCTGTTTCCAAACATTTTTCGGTGTATAGTTTAGGCAGGATTGAATATATATAAACTTCTCTACGTCACGTCATGAGAATTTCACATATTGTTTAGTCAGTTATAATTAACCTACGTATTCAGTCTCTGGTTCATATATCCCTCATGAAAATCCCTTCCATCAATCATACTGTTCTCCATTCCCGTTTTCTAAGGAGAGGAATGGTTGCAGTAGTACTGGTTACAATCCCAGATTCGTTTGAATGTGGACCCAGGACGGCAGTCCATCTTCCTCCTGTTGGGGAAGAGAAAGGGGATTGAGCAACGTTTGCATAACTGGGCTACTCTGCCGTCTGGTTATATTGGTGTCACTACTTGAAGGCGTCCCTCTCCAACAAATGGCAAAGATTTCGTAATATCTACAACTCAGCGATATATTTTGCCTTATCACATCCTGATACCCTTTTGTTTCTTCCTAACGCAAGCTCTCAATAGTGAACGAACATAATTGACGTGGGAAAATATGTGAAAAGAAATAGGAAAGGAAAAAGTATTATAGAATTTATTTTACCAACGAAAATCCAGCCTCGCTCTCCCTTAATAGGAGCTGCGGTGTCTCAGTGGTTATTGTACCCGTTCCGCGATTCGTGTGATGCGTGACTATAACAGTGTTCACACTCAAACAATCGCGGGTATTAAAAGTGCGTGCTGGTAGTCTGCACTTTCATATACTTTCATTATGTTTGCATCCTGTCGCTTCAACCGATGAAATAATCTGACTTTGGGGAGCACACACACACACACACACACACACACACACACACACACACACACAGATGTAATACAACACTGACGTTCACATGCATGCGTTTTCCCACAAACACCCATTCCTCATTAGGACTTTGCCAACATGAATGTGCAGTTCCTTACAGTCGACTATATGACTGAACTATTCCATTACAGAAGGCTACAACCAGTAAACCTTCCCACGCTGGGAAATGGTTGATATTGGTGAAAAGAGCTTGTGAGACATTTGGTGTCTGGTGTGTCTGAATCAGTCACTCACTCGTGTGTGTGTGTGTGTGTGTGTGTGTGTGTGTGTGTGTGTGTGTGTGTGTGTGTGTGTGTGTGTGTGTGTGTGTGTGTGTGTGTGTGTGTGTGTTATGAATCTGTAATTTCTTCCCCTCAGAACACGACCTGACAGTCATTTTACACCCAAATTATACTAACAATCCCACCGGCCTGAGATCCAATTCCAGATCCTCTCACCTGCGAAGCGAACGTTTGTCACTACAGGAAAGGGTTAAATTCTGTGTATCGTTCTTCCTCCGGGGAATACATCCTGTCGTAAAGTGGAGGGCAACATGGACTGATACAAATGTAAGGAGAGATTCCCGAGTCTCCTCCACTGCCAGCCGTCCATATGCAGTCGTGCTGTGTGGCCGAATGCAGAGAGGAGGTAAACGTGCAGGCTGGTGCGGACCCCAGATATACATTGCAGATGAGGTGGTTGCATACACAGTGATGGTATAAAGTTTTTATGGCAACAAGCACATGCATGCGAAACCAGAATTGCTGATATAACACTGTGAGGCGATGGCGAGGTTTAGTATTGATGGTATTGAATTTCTAGAGCATCGAGCATAAGCAGGTGAAAGTTGGTACATAAACTACAGTACATTACTACATTAGCCGAGTGAGGCGATGCTGAGATTTAATAGATGTAGTGGTTGAACAATTATTACTTAAGAAGTTTGTGACGTGATATTTTTCGGACTTTTAGAGCGTACAGAGTGTGTATTCAGCCACTCTTAGGTGCGAAGACGTCTTATCATTTTGCTTTTGGTGTTTGCAGACGATTGTATACAGCTCAAGAGAGACTTTTCAAAATGCAGACGTTAAATAGTCCTCACAAACCTCACTACTAAGTAAGCTTTGTACAAACTTGAGCAAAGTAATCTTATAATGGTTAGAAATACCTATAAATGACGTCTTTAGGTTGAAGGGGTTATCTAATGGAGGAATAATTTTTAAAGAAAATTTTTATGCCACAGTTAAACGAGTATGCAGATGCTTAGAGGATAGGTGTGCTTGTGATTAAACGGGGCAGCAACGTGGAAGCAACTGATATGGAGAATGTAATGAAAATAACATGGACTAAGTACGTCACACTCATGGTAGATGGTCATACAGCGGGCCGAGTAGATTATTTCGTGGTAATGATAATACCTTCATTACGATGATGAATCTTATTTGCCAATTTTACAATCACTAGATAATTCTGCCTTGATCAGGAGAATTTTTTTCTAGCTGAAAAAGTAAAATATAGCCTTCACAAATCCTTCACTTAAAATAAAAGTCTCCCTGAACAAAGAGAAGTCGTTTTGAGGTACTAAGAATAACCTAGAACTGAAAAGGAAGGAAAACTAAGAGAGTACAACACTCCCACCCACCAACTGGACCGAATATTTGACTCCTTCCTTCGACAGATTACCCTACTCTCAAAATCATCTTAATTACTTCTTGTCTAAACCTTAACCATCCCATCAACTTGGTCTAAATTGGGTCTGAACTGACTCACTTTGCTCAGTGATATTAACCTTTGACTGATTGTTCTCAAAATCGATTCTCTTTTTCCTTGTTTTGACCTGAACCCATCCAGAAACTTTAGACTACATCGGATAAAGACTTTTAAAGGTGACTTTGCCAAGTGACCTTGACCTCTGATATACTGTTCTAAAAAACAATAGGCTAATCCCTTCAGTGATCCTCATTTCATAGACCAAGGCTGAATCAAGTTAGATAAAACTGTTTGGTATTTTGCCCACACTCTGACATAGGGATCGACTTTGACTCTGTCTTTTGACCTTGACCTCTGAAAGTTTATCAAAACAGAATCCCTAAATTCTTGCCTGACCCGTAACACTTCCACTAGGTTTCCTTCAATTAAAGCTTGTTGAATTGAATCTGCCGTGTGACCTTGGCTTTGACCCTTCCTTGTGACCTTTGTATTCGACCATTCCATGTGACCTTTACCTCGCTGATTGTTCTCAATATCGAACACTTTTTATTTTTGTACCTAATCTCCAACACTTCCACAAAAAATGGTTTCAATAGGATAAAAAACTTAAATTGACCTAACTCTGTGACCTTGGCCTTTGACGTATTGTTCTCAAACCCTCCCACCAAGCTTGACTAAATCTAATAAAAACTGATAATATTTTGTTAGCACAAACGAAGGTCGATTTTCGATCTTGCCTCTAACGATTACCTCTGAAAAATGGTTCTCAAAACGGATCACTTCATACTTGCTTTACCCTCAGCCTTTTCCCCAAGTTTGGTCTAAATCGGATAAAAAGTGTTTAAACTGATTTTGCAATGTAAAGTTTTGACTTAGCCCTGTGACTTTGACCTCTGATCTCTTGCTCTTAAAATTGGTAAGTTTCCTCATTGGCTGTTCCGCTGAGTTGGGTTAAAAGCGGATAAAAATTATTTTAGTTTCTCTCTCTCTCTCTCTCTCTCTCTCTCTCTCTCTCTCACACACACACACACACACCCACACACACACACACACACACGCACGCACGCATGCGAGCACACATGCACACACACAACCCTTCTACGGTACACACGCCCGCACGCGTGCTGCTCAAAACAAAACACTCGCTCTTAATTCGCGAAGGCAGGTGTATTGAAGGCGTTATTGACTGTCAATATGGAGACCTACGACGATTCAGGACACAACAGTAGAAATAAACTTGTGCAGGAATGCACAATATTTGCTGACAAATCAAATAAGTACTAGTACATTAGAGTACATTCAGGCCGACCTTTTACCTTACGCTGTAACTTTGACCTTCTGCTGGTTGTTCTGAAAATCGAGTTTCTTCATCCTTGTCGTATACTGAACCTTTCCCTCAAGTTTGATCTAACCTGTATAAAAACTATTTGAGGTGACGTAGCCTTGTAAACCTGACCATTGACCAATTATTCTAAAAAAAATAATACGTCAAAACCTTGAGTGACATCAACATCACCAATAAGTTTATTCACACACAGACACACAAGAGTCAAACTTTGACCTTGCGCTGTGATCTTGACCTTTGACAATTCTCAAAATCGACTTCCTTTCTTTTTTCTGAATCCCAAACACTGTACCAAGATTGGTCTAAGGCGAACTCAAACTGCTTAAGTTTACTTCTGTCTATGATCTTAACGTCTGACCTATCATTCTCAAAAACAATAATTCAAGTCCTTGGTTGTCCCACAACCCTTTTAGTACGTTTGGTTTAAACTGGATCAAAAGTGTTGAGAATTCCATGACATTACCAAAAACTCTGTTCTTCTCTGACTTAACTTTAACTCGTTCCCATAATAACGTGCTTGCATAATCAGTGCCAGAGATGCCTTTAAGCATCTCAGAATAGAAAAAAACAGATGAAGTCCTCGGAGCAGTGTATATGACAACGCAGCATTTACTGCTTATAACCTGGCAATATCCAGCAGTGCTCTGTCCTACCTCTCAGGTGTTTTTATGACAGCTTCCCAGTCTCTTCCTTTGGTCTGTGGATTCTAACCACAACTTATGACTAGAAACAGTTACAGGTTAAAAATAATGGTAAAGATGATAACATCGACGGCGATGATGATGATGATGATGATGATGATGATGACCAAAACTTAAATAATAATTTTTAGTTATGTTCGCATTAATCACCTTTCATTTGAATACGTATGAAACAGATACTGCAGGCTCTCATGAAAATGAGCCTTGTAGCAGAAAACACTTGACCCATACAATATGATTCAGTATTGTGGTAGGTTGTGGCGACCATCTTCCACTCATCTGATGAAGTGATGCCTACTTCTTCCTTCACCTTCATCATTCTTTTTCTATCTGCTCTCCTCTCTTCCTATTTCTCCCATCTTTCCTGTAATTTTTTATTATTCATCTTTCTTTTTCATGTGTCTTTACGTTGAGTGGGAAGCCTAATGGCTTCCTGTAAGCCAGGAAACCATTTACAGAGCTGGGTGGTAACCATATAACCAAACCATGCGTGTTTCCTGTGTTTCAACAAGTGGGTTGGCGGTGGGTTAGTGTCCCTCCCTTTAAAACAACTAACTCAGTGACAAGCGGCCACCCTTTACATGATCATGGAGTCTGGCTATAGACAGATAGATAGATAGGTTTTCTTCGCGTCCAGGACTCTCCATCAACGCAGCGAGAATAATTAAACACCTTCATTTACAGTATCATTCAAACTGCATTATCTTTCGTTAAATTGTAATCATTTAAGGTACATGTGAAACTATTATAATAAAATTATTCTACTTACTGTGAAAGAAGCATAATGGTAAAAAAAAATGTTATATTCTTTACAGAAGCACGAACAAATACTAAAAAAATATTCCACGTCCTATGATAAAAACATAATGGTTATTAGAAAAGGTTGAAATACCTATGTAGCAATTACTATTCCAAAAGTAATTCCATTTACCTAGGCATCTCCAGTACAGTTTCGTCACATAAGAATTCTAATACTGGAATTTACCTATCCCTGTTATAAGCGAACAATAGAAACCATGAGAGTCTAGTGGTTGCCGTGTCCGTCCTGTAATCTCAGTGTGCCCTTTGTAGTTCGAAACGCAAACCTCAGGGGCAAATTTTAGTGTGTTAGTCCTGAGTACATTTTATGTTTGTATATGTCTGTACCGGTCGGTTCAGCAACACAGACACTGACACACAAGCAGACTCGGTTAGCATTATACTGACAGCTTCATATGCACTGCTCTGCTCTCACTACAGACATCATATCCTGCTTCAAACTAGGCTGGCGTAGGAAAGGGTTATTATTTTAGTAAACATTTTCCCTACAAAAGAAGATACGCCTCTGCAGTGAACCTGAGACAGGCTTATATAAATTCTGACAGAACGACTGATATACAGAAATAGAAAAGTAATTATAGATATAGACAGATTGATAAAGAGTGTGTGTGTGTGTGTGTGTGTGTGTGTGTGTGTGTGTGTGTGTGTGTGTGTGTGTGTGTGTGTGTGTGTGTGTGTGTGTGTGTGTGTGTGTGTGTGTGTGTGTGTGTGTGTGTGTGTGTGTGTGTGTGTGTGTGTGTGTGTGTGTGTGTGTGTGTGTGTGTCTTAGGATGGTGGCGATTATAGCTCTCATATGAAGTTCTAGTGGCTTAATCGGTCGCGTACTGTACTCGTCTTGCGTTGCATTTGCAGTTTAGTGTTCGAACCCAAACCGTGGCGGAAATTGTAGGTTCTTACATATACTTGCATGTGTTCACACTTGTAGAATCTATTGATGGTTTATACACACACAGACACAATAACGGCAGCACATCTACTTTTACATACATCACTCTTCCTACAGACACCCCTTCCCCATCCGTACTTTGCCCGCAAAGGAATGATTAATTCTGGCTATCACTCTTTCTCCCAAAAGATGGCCCGATTATGCTGTGGACCTAGGATGGGCTGATATAAATACATAAGTTCTCCATTTGAAAAAATAACTTTCTACCTTCACAGAGAAAAAATAATATTTTTGTAGGAAATACCTTGCCGAAAGTCGAATATATAAACAATAATAATATTGTTCCACTGTCCAGACCAAAACCAACAACAGCCATCCAGTAATCACCAAATCCCTCACTCCACCACAATAACCCAATTACCGTAGTGTACGTAGAGAATAAGTCAATAATGAAGCTTATTGCCTCTTCATGTAACTCCCCCACCCCTCCACCCTTATCAATCAATCTATCAATTATTCAGTTTGTCACAGCAATAACTGCAAGTAATTACATTTTAAAACTCCTATTGCGTGTTACCGCAGCATCAACAAACAATTATTGTAGTTCGTCAGCGTTTTGTGCATATGGGTTTTCATTCTTCCTTTTTGATTCCATTTCATTTCTTTTTTTTCCTTCGTTTTCCCCCTTTTTTCTATATGATGAATTTACAGAATGGAATAATCACAATACACACACAGGACGGTTTGTGATCTCACAGTTTAAAAGCCCAAGTCGAAATGTCGGCCATGCATAGGTTCAATCCTCGAGAGGTGACTGGAGGCTTATTATTGCTCATGTAAGTCCGCAAGGGAAATATGGCATGTTCTTTTTTCTCGAACTTGGCTCAGATTTTTGCCCGTCTTCAGCTTACGTTATTTCACGTACCTCAGTAACAAAAAAAAAAAAAAAAAAGATACTATAGCTTAACATCCTTTCTAAAGCACTACCGCTTGACCATCAATATATTGTAGTGATACTGTACTGTTACAACCCAGTATTCAAGATGGAGATGGCAATTTTGGGCCAAGTTAAATTAAAAAGAGACTGGTCATCTACCGTACAATGTACTGGATTACGACAGTCTAGGCTTGGGCCCTTATATGTCGATGAGGGTAAAACGCGATTAATTTACTGTTTACAAGCAGCGCATGAGATTAAATAAATACTAAGTAGGGATGGAAAGACTGATCATCCCCTTCATTACGATTGCCTTGTAGTACATTTTTGCTGCTACTAACCTATTTCTGATTCTAACTTGAACTAAATTTTCCATCCTTCCTTCTTATATGTTGAGCTATAATTATACATTAACAATTCAGTTTTAGTCACGAAGAATGCAATGAAAAGGATTGTAAGTCGTAGTACTGTCTTTTTCTATCATAGGGCACGTGAAATATGCTTCAAAAGGTAAAAAAAAATCTAGGCGAAGATAATGTAAAAAGGGTATATGTGATTTTATTCAGGTTAGGAGAGAGCTCAGCTAGTGGCAGGATTACAGAAACCCACATCCAAAAATTCCAGTTTGTAAAGACTCTCCTAAGCTGAATAAATTCGTTTCGAGATACAAGAACAAATTAAATTCCAGTATCTACAATTTGTGAAGTTTCTCCTAAGCTGTATAAATTTGCCTAGAGACGCAGGAATGAAATATAAAGTATAAAACGTCCAGTCAATGAAGGAGTCAACAATCACAACGCCCAAAGCCAATGACACTCAGGCTCTTACGACAAATTCACAGCTAAGTAAAAGCAGTCTGGCGTTAGAAGGAATAAAGTACTAGACTGATGCAGACCATAAGACAGGTAATGATGACAGTATCAACACTTCCAGGTTCCTGTACTTACTCAGCTGAATAAAATCGTCTGGTGATGGTTTGAATGGAATACTAAACTTGTCCTTATCATCAGAAGATTAATAGCGACGGTGTTAACATGTTCAGGCTCCCGTAATTAAGCTGAATAATATCGTCTGGCGATACTAGGGAGATAATACTAGAGCTGTCGCCACCATCAGAGGACTAATGATGAAAGTATTAACACTCAGGAAATGTAACTCAATCTCATCGGAGTTAAATCGTCTGGCGTTACCTGAAATAGAATACTAGAGTTGTCTCCACAGTGGGCGTGTTAACATGCACAGTGTATAGGGTCTTTCAGTAGTTTCTGATTAGGGAACAAGAGACTGAGTAAATCCCTAATCATCATCAGCAGCAGCAGCAGCAGCAACAGCAGCAGCAAGCTACGGTTCTTTATCCTTTCCGTGGCACTTCTTCGTGACTTGCATTACATATTAGTGTAAATGTATTGTTACAACCCAGCATCTAAGAAAGAGAGATGGTAATTTTAGGCCAGGTTGGAGTAAAATGAGAATAGTGAAGGGGTTAAAGAACAAGCCACATCTACCCCCTCCGGTTCCAAAAGTCACTCAAGCTCCACAACATCCCCTAAACACTGAAGGATTAAGATGTTGTAGTAAAGGGGTACTCACTCACACCGTTTAAGGTTTTTAAATATTTGTTAAGTGTAGGTGCTGGAACCCTGATTAACCTTCTCGTGATCGGAACAACTCAAGTATTTCATTTCGGCTAGCATCAGACGATTATATTTAGCTCTCAGCGAGTAACTGGGATCTGAGCATTGCTACTGTCACCATGAGCCCTCCCATGCCCAGAACAGCTATAGTATTATATTATATTCCAGGTAATACAAGGTGGTTTTATTCAGTTGAGTCATAACATTCTGGGTAATACTTGTCACCCATATCCCTCTCATGCTCGAAACAACCCTAGCATTCTCTTACAGATACTGACAAACTATTTTATTCAGCCAAGAGTGGGTCATAGGATCCTGAGAGTGTTAGCAGTGTGCGTGAGGAAAGGAGTATAGGGTGACTGGAAGTAGAATAAACCCGTCGATAAGGCAGATAAGATAGGAAAGGGTATGATGGAGGTTGATTTGCCATAGGTTTAGGGGCTGGTGTTTTGAGACGACTATTCATTACCCAACACAGCCCATGAAATCATTAAATCGTTACTGAGTAGGGACGGAGGGACTGACTAACCTCTCCAAAAATTTTATTCAGCCAAGGAGAGGTTCGTACTCGTCATAAGGGCTGTAACTAACCCTCCCGTACGAAAAGTTTAAGAAAATAGTCTGTAAACAGCAATATCACAGGGAAAAAGGAAATAGTTTTGACCGGGTTTACAGAGAGAGAGAGAGAGAGAAAGAGAGAGAGAGAGAGAGAGAGAGAGAAAGAGAGAGAGAGAGAAAGAGAGAGAGAGAGGTGAGAGAGAGGTGGTTGATAGAGGAGAAAAAAGGGAAAATAAAATGGGGAAGCAAATGAACGTGGGTGACTTGACATGATGTGTGGAAAGGTCATAAAATGGACTTTTTTTTTTTTTTTTTTTTATATACACAGGAGCATGGCATTACTAAACAGTTACTGGAAGTGGACGGAGAAAGTGATAAACGCTCTCATGATTTGCACAACTCTTGTACTCTGCTCTTTCTAGCGCCAGATCATTTTATTCAGCTAAGAGCGAATAACAGGAGTATGAAGGAGTTAACACTGCATGACTGAATGGTAGTGGAATGAAGAGAAAGAAAGGCAGACAAGACAGGAAAACATATTATGAAGAAGGGTGATTTGTATTGAGGGAGGGATGTTGTATAAAAGAAATTATTAATATGAAGTGCATGAGGTCATTAAATCGGTACTACATAGTTACAGGGAAATTGGTTAATAATATACATCCACTGAAAAATGTCCAGCACTACTGTACACGATACAGAATGACATGGGCTAAGGTTTCCAAATTATCAATCCTGCCAAATGAACTCTGTTTCACTTCTATGAATCATTTCAAAGTTCATCGCGTGCATGGGTGTAGAATATTTTTATAGTGGGTGTACACACACTCAAAAAAGTTTCGCTACACCTTCTGCTCGATACAAACTGACGCCACGAATGAAACATTTAATAACAGCCTTCCTCCAACCCCACCAAGACAGCTGGTTTGTTAACGACCGCCTTTACAAGGAGGACCTATATTGTTTTTGCCCTCCTCTGTGTGTGTGTGTGTGTGTGTGTGTGTGTGTGTGTGTGTGAGAGAGAGAGAGAGAGAGAGAGAGAGAGAGAGAGAGAGAGAGAGAGAGAGAGAGATTTTCATAAGGAAGAATATGGGAAGAGAAAGGAATAACTCTGGATATGAAAGGAGAACAAAAGAGGTGGATATGTAAGGAAAAATGTGGAGGGAGAAACAGCATGTGCGACAAAATGGAAGAGAAACAGAGTAACGAGAGAGCAGTAAGGTTGTAAGCGAGCGGATGTTTGTTTGTAAATCATGGCTCAACCGTAGAAGTATTTACCATAGTAAGATTTTTGTTTGTATTCATACTGATTTTTTTCCCATTGCTGTATTAAATGTATGGAAAAATGACTCCATGAAATTAGGTTACAACATGAAACAAGGAAAACAGTGAAACTTGTTGAATGTGAAAGTGACGAGAAGAAATTGCAACGACGTTGAAGCTGGAAAAATCTGAATGGGACTATAATAAAACAGGTAAACCACAGTGCCCACTCCACCTCTACTATACAGTGTTGATTTGTGTGAAGACGTGTGGACACCCAACTAATTATGTGAACATCATTTAGTTATTACAAGACCTTATTCTCTTGCGCTACCATTGTGATTCCTGTGTTACCTGCTGTTATGTAATTTTATTATTCTTCAGTGTAACATATCAATACTGTATCATTCTCTTATGCATGCACATTAATTTTGATACTCTCCCTGGTAACTAGCATACTCCTGCTATTATTAAATATATTGTTCTATAATTTTTCCATCATTCATTTATAAGATCAGTGTTGTTTTACTATTTAGATTGCCTAATGATAATCTCTGCATCAGTAAAAATGTCGGGAGGCATCTTATTAACGCAGGGGAAGAGAAATGTAAGCGAGCGGATGTTTGTTGCTTGTACATTATGACTCAACCGCATTGGTATTCATGAGTCAGCAGAGGCCAGCTGACTTCTTGCCAGTTCTTCCGAAGAGACAGGTCTATGTGTAAACAGTGTAGTCGTGACGCTCGGCTACACACACAAAGGAAACTCTACCTGTGTCCTAAAATAATGTATGAGGGTTAGAGATCAACTACACTCCGTGGGTGTAAAATCAAAGCTCCCAGTAAAGCATCCAGCAGCTATACTGAGTTTATATCAACCTGAAAGCCTGATGGTAAATCTACGGGCTCAGATCTCACAAGGCGTTCAGAGAAAAAAGTTGCAGGAAGAGATAGATAAAACGCAAACAAAGACGAAAAATTGAACTGCGTGAGAAAAGAAAGAAGCTAGAAAGGTGAGCAGCATTATACACAGATGTAGATAACACAGAAACAGATGGACGATAAATAGATAGGTATGTGGAGAGAGAGAGAGAGAGAGAGAGAGAGAGAGAGAGAGAGAGAGAGAGAGAGGGAGAGAGAATGAGAATATGGAGAAGTAAATGAACGTGGGTGGTTTGCAATGATGTGGAACGGTCATTTTTTCTTTTAGGAAATACACAGGAGGGTAGGATGGTTAAATATTTACTTGGAAGGGGCAGAGAGACTGATAAACCCTCTCACGATCGGCACAACTCTAATATTCTGCTCTTGCTATTGCCAGACGGTTTTAGTCAGCCAAGAGCGGATAACAGGAGTATGAGAGAGTTAACATTGAATGACTGCATTCGAGGGGAATGAAGAAAATGGAAAGCAGAAAACTCGGCAAAGGATATGAGACGGTGCGTTATGTTGAAGGAGGGTCGTTATATAAAAGAAATTATTAATACGATGCGCATGAGGTCACTAAATTACTAAGTACTTACGGTGAAACTGATTAATAATGCACACACACTAAAAATTATCCAGCACCATTGTGGCGCGATACAGGATGACACACGGGAAAAGGTTTCTAAATTATCAGGCCTACCAAATGAACTCTGTTTCACTTTAGCGAATCATTTCAAAGTTTATTCATTGAGGGGAGCAGTATACTATCACAGTGGATGTACATGAGGAAGTGAGGTGATTGCAACAAGAGTAGAGGGAAGTAGAGGCAGACCACAAGATGGATGGACAAGTTGGGGATGTATGAAGGAGGGAGCTTTGTCATATGAGAAGGGGTCGTGAATGATTATGGATAAGAATACCCGAAGGCCTTTTTGATGAGAGCACACAATACAGGAAGTTGTGTTTTTACTGGATGGATTCCGGAGTGAATCAGTTATTACCCCACACACAACGCGACGCCGTAACAACAGGTTATATGAATGGAGAGATGATGGATTGACCGCAGTAATGCATGATGGTGGAGGGGTTGGAAGACGACGACGAAGTGGACCAATAACAAAATGGAGGGTTGATGTGCATGAGTATAAGGAAAAGTGGCGTATCGTAAAGGAAGGATCGTTACAGAGTAGGGACGGAGTGAATAATGATGAAAATGTGTGAGGGTGGGGAGGGGGAGGAGGAGGAGGGCCAGAACAAGAAGATTATTCCAATGAGATTCGTTAGCTTTGTAACAACTCTTCCTCAGCGATTTATTTTCCATATTACACTTCCATATTCTCTTTCAGTCTGCATAGAATCTTGTTAATATTGATGTCACCTGCGTAAAGAAACTTATACAGAAAATAAAAGCGAAATTCCCAATTCTTTCTTAAAATAGTACAAACATATGAGGAATGGTGGTTTCTTGTGCGACGGAGATATTGACAATACTTTTTTTTTTTTAATTCTTACTTGGCCTCAAATTGCACCCTCCCCATCTTGAATGCTGAGATGTAACAACTGATAAGCAATGGTGCACGATGCTAGTCTGGAAGTGCTATGAAGAGGAAGCAGATCCAATGCACTGTCCTTTTTTGCCACTGAGCTACTCGAAATAAGCAGCAAAAGGGAAATGTTAAGGTAGAAGGACCATAACCCCTTCATTACTATAATGAAATTTGTTTTATTCTTACTAATACCTGACAGTTATGTTAAATCTCAAGCAGTGAAAGACTTAATGAAGACTGCTGTAAATCTAACCCCTCCATTTCGAAAAAGTCTTGGGTTTATGTAATAGCATCTGAATTTGGCAAGACTAAAATTTACGTCATCGAAACGAAGTGATTTAGAATGTTTGCGAATATACTGCAAATGGAAGTAGAAAAAACGCACAAAAATTAATGCAAAGATAAGAGAGGATGGATGAGGGTGGAAGGTGCGCTGTGGGAGTTATTACTGATTAGGGAAGGGGAAAATGACAGTATGGACGAAACTCGAGTGGTTGCAAGAAGAAACAAACAAAAGCATGATGGAGGGACACAGTGTAATAATATATCTAGAAGAGTGATGTTACCAGAGAAGAGGAGTCGCTACTCAATCGGGACGGACACACCTGGAGTCCTCTAAGTGCGCGTCCACACGTGTGCTCAAACAAGTGCTGGCAACATGTATGCAACACAGTAACAAACACGCTGCAAACATGTTGAGAACAGCAGCGTCCAGATCATGTTGGCAACATCATGATGAAGTCTCAGCTGCCTGATATGGACACTCATATCCCATCGTCTCTGCTGCCAGAATTCCAAGCTACACTGAAACATGTTTGCATACAACTGTTCAAATATTGCTGCATACGTGTACCCAAACATGTTGCCAACCGTGTTGTCAACACATGTTCTAGGACACGTGTGGACGCGCATTTAATCGGATCCACCTCTTACAGGATAAGGTGTCAGGCAGTAAATAGTTAAATGGCCTCACGACGTGGAAAAACGTCTTATTTCTCTGCTGTTTGACCTGGTCTAGTGTGGGAGGTGACCGACGTGTATTTGTATTTGCGCGCGCGCGAACGAGCGAGCGAGCGAGAGAGAGAGAGAGAGAGAGAGAGAGAGTGTGTGTGTCCCCGACTCTGGGCATAGGCTTAACAGTCCGTCCCCTTAGGTCCAGCAGCCATCCTGCAAACCACACACCACTTGTCACCATATCGACGTAAACACCCACCGTCCATATTGAATACAAGCTAGGGCTGTCCCATAGTGGACTGGAGTATTGGTATTAGTGGTGGTGTTTCTACGACATGTCAGTGAGTCTCAGGGCAGATAAATGACGTCCATTATTACGAAATTCAAATCCTGAAAGTGCTCCATAACCCAGCCGGGATTCGAACCCACGCCCACTGGGACGGCAGACTATGTCTCTACCATCCTGGCCACCGTCTTCCCCAAGTAATTACTAAGGACCACATTCTACGTGGTATGGAAGACTTCGAAAAACCTTTTTCCTAAACGATTAATTATGAATATGAAACCTTGATATTCTCTTTATGTTACTATGCATTTCTAGTACCAAGAAAGTTTGTCTCAGTAACGTACAGTATAAGAGAATCATATTATAAAATATATAAAATAAATAAAAATCTCCGATGTCCTATGACGTTTCCTTCGCCACCTAGAAAACGGCCCAAAGACAACACTTCTAGCAACACATCACCCTCCCTCAGCGACTCCCCAACATTATAATCCTTCCTTCGTCTTGACTATCTTCCCAGTTCCGTCTGAAGAAAATTTACAACTGGCGAAACACAACAAAAACTCCTTCTCTTCTGGTGTCTGTTTCAGATGTTCGATTTTTTTCGGTAAAAAATTCCTCAAGCCTTGGCAAGATAGCCTACCTGTGTCTCTCTGTACTAGTGATGGTCCGAATATTCGCCTTGGTTTTCGGATTCGCAAATATTCGCATATTTTTCGATATTTGCATTCCCATGACGTCATCCGAATACTGTGCAAATATTAATAATGTAGCTTTATAAAGTTTATAGAAAATCAAATGAAGATTTAAAAGCATGAGTTGAACGGGTGCTCCAGGCTAGTGTTGCCAACCAAGCAGCTGTGCCAAGCTAGCTAGGGCTGCTTGCTGCATGGTGCAGTGTGCCAGATTCCCAGAAAAGTCTGGATTTCGCCAGATTTTTTGCCTAATGACCGATTTTCAGATTTTCTCCTTAAAAAATGGGTAAATTTCTGATTTTAGCTCATAACCACAAAAAGTACTCTAAATCTCAAGAAGTTCTAAGAGAGAGAGAGAGAGAGAGAGAGAGAGAGAGAGAGAGAGAGAGAGAGAGATCGTCTGTCTGGCGTGATGTTCTGGGTTCGTTCGCAGTTCGTCAAGGACGGGTCTGACATCCCCGGGGGATGTATGTAAGAGTTAGGTCCTCGTCCCACATCCTGGTAACGGAGAGAAATGATAGAAATTTGTTCATTCAATTTTCTGTGGCTGAAACTCTCAGCGAAATTAATTAGTACAAAAAATATATAAATAACTCACTTTTCTATGTCATTACACAGAATGTTCGCATTCTCATTTGCGAATATTGAAAATCCACATTCGCATTCGCATTCGCGAATGTTGAAAAACATTCATCCGGACCATCACTAGTCTGTACCTCTCCGTGTTGCCACACTCGCACATCCCCGAAGTCTGTCATTTACTTTCCATGATACACCAGTTTCCGTCATATCCTCTCCCTTTATACCTTCATCGTTGTTCTCGTCTATCTCTCTTTCCAATCAACACATTCATATACTCTCCTAGTCAGTTTCTCATACTTCATAACTTACTCTCCGTCACAGCTGTGCTCTTCAGTATCGTTCCGGAATCTTGGCCTTTGTATGCTTATCCTCCTCCTTCCACTCACCCCCCCCCCTATTCAAACACCTGCGTCGTCACTATTACACCCTGCTTAATACTTCCATGTTCTTCATAATTATTTCCCAGCCAAATAAAATCCTATGGTGTTAGCTGGAATCTTATATACTATAATCGTGTGTGTGTGTGTGTGTGTGTGTGTGTGTGTGTGTGTGTAAAAAGTGCAGCCAAAACTGGAGAAACTATTGTCATGAAATTCTGTATCCCTGATGGGCCAGCATCATGTCGACTGACATTTTCTGAAAGGGCGTTTTGGCCCCTAATAATTGTCCGCATTAGTGTTACAATACGCGGACGTGTGAGAGGCGGCGGGGCATTGCCGTGGAGTTTGATGCATCTTTTCTGAGAGAGAGAGAGAGAGAGAGATTGTATATCTACAATCCAATATCTTTTACTTCACTGATGCTACAAACCGACGGTTTCATTCAGCAGAAAATGATGGTAGTTGTGGTGGTAATGATGGTGGTGGCTGCGCTGGTGGTTATGGTGGTATTAGCTGTGATGGAGGTGGTGGCAGTGGTAGCTGTGACGAGGATGATGAATGCAGCTGTGGTGTTGGTGGTAATAGCTGTGATGATGGAAGTGGTGATGGTGGTGGTGGTAACTGTAATAATGCTGGTAGTGGTGGTAGCTGAGGTGATGGTGGTAGCTGTTCAGAAACGGCTTTCCTCTGGGCAAGTGCTTCAGAGACGACGTGTATTTGGACAAGTGCTGAGCGGTCCGACATTGTAACGAGGCTGTTGTAATCACTAGTTGTTCTGATTATAGATATTATTAACACTTGCAGGATCATACGACTCATTCTTAACTGCAATAGAATAACAGAGTTGTCTTAAACACCAGGAAGTTAATCTGTTTACAGTTAATCTCTTCCGCCCGGTGACTCATGTTTTATTATATTCTTTCTGTACCCAGACGATTGTATTCAGCTTCTGCGAGTCCTCTTGCAAGAGAAGGGGTAAACAAAGGCGATGTCTAACCCCTCCTATTCGAAGAGATCTGAAGCTATATATTATGGTCTGGGAGTGATCGGGAATAAAAGAAAAAAAATGCGTCAGTGAAGTGAAAGGGGTTAACAGCTATCAGGGGTAACTGCATTAATTTACCTCCGTTTTCCCCAGCTTACATATCAAATTTCTATTTTTACACTCGCGTTCACAAAGGAACAATGGGTGTTGTTTTGCTAGCTGTGTGTGTGTGTGTGTGTGTGTGTGTGTGTGTGTGTGTGTGTGTGTGTGTGTGTGTGTGTGAGAGAGAGAGAGAGAGAGAGAGAGAGAGAGAGAGAGAGAGAGAGAGAGAGAGAGAATGTCAACAATTGAGTCCCTACTGTAGTTATCGCAAAATCAGGAAATGAAGAGATGGGGAAAAAGGGGGAGAAGGAAAAGTGTCGAGGACGGCATACTGAAGAGGGAAGGAAAGTTGTGGAAGGGAGAAGAGGGCAGAAGTGTGAGGACAGGGGAACATTAATGCAAGTACAATTATGAGAAAAAATGGGGAAGAAGGAAAAGTATGGAAAGTCTATGTACAAATGGCATAAAAAGTCCTGTCACCTTTCTTGCTTTTCCGTCAATCGATTTTGAAAATCATTGTGGTAGAGCAGTAGTACCTGGCCGTCATGAATTTCTTTAAGTATACGTCAGTGTCATCATTGATGGTTGCTGCGGGTTCATCCCAGTGATTTTCAAAGTTCAGGGAGAGAAAAAGGACGAGAGGCGACAGGACTTTTGATGCCTACTGTACTGTAAATTAACAGTAAAAGTTGGCAGGATAAAAGCGTGAAGCATGATGAAAAAATGTGGATTGCTATGAAGTGGAGGGATAAGTAAAGGAAAAGGAAAAGGTAAAAAAAAGTATTGCGGTAAGGGATGGAAAAAGGTAAGGAGATAGAAATAAGTGAAAGGGGAAGGGAAAAGATGAAAAAATAGGAATAATTGTGGCGGGAGACGAAAACTGATTAGTAGGTAGGAACACTAAATGGGTGAGATAACATTCTGCGGCCTGGGTGAAGGAAAGGTGAAGAAGTGTAAACGAAGGGAAAGACTTAAAAGGAAGATGAGAATAAAAAGTGGAAAGGTAAGGAAAACCAGAGAGAGAAGAGGGGAAGAGGAGAAAATGTGATAAAATGGGAAGAAAACTGGATAAGGCCGAGGGTGAAGTATGTGGAAAGGCTGAAGGAAATAGAGAGCACGTTAATATACAAAGGGGACAAAACGAGAGAGAGAGAGAGAGAGAGAGAGAGAGAGAGAGAGAGAGAACACGGACGTCAACAACTGTGGCCCTAAAGCACAGCAGATCCCCCTTCGCATTGTGTGGAAAGGTAGGGACGGAAGCGAGGGAAAGCGGAAAAGGGGACGGAAAAATAGAAAGCTTGAGAAAATGTGGAGCTGGAAAGAAAACAGAAAGATAAGGATATGTGGAAGTTGGACATAAACTACGGTGGTCAAGAATGTGGACGGGAAGGGAAAATAAAAGAGGTGAAGTAATGTGAAAAGCAGGAAAAATAAAGAGGAGACGCAATGTGGAAAACAAGAGATACTAGAGAAGTGAAGGAATGTGTGTGGGAGGGGGAAGGAAAAACAAGAGGTGAGGAAAAGTAAGTTAAGTAGAGAGGTGGGGAAATGCGGTGGAATAGAGGTGGGTAAATGTAATGGACCTGAGAGATGGGGAAATGTAAGGGAACAGAGAGGTGGGGAAGTGTAAGGGAACAGAGGTGGGGAAGTGTAAGGGAACAGAGGTGGGGAAGTGTAAGGGAACAGAGAGGTTGGGAAGTGTAAGGGAACAGAGAGGTGTGGATATGTGGGAGGACACAGAGCGATGGGGAAATGCGGAGGAATAGAGAGGCGGGGAAATGTGATGGAGTAGAGTAGTGGTGAATTTGTGGGAGAAAAAAAGTGGAGAAATGTGAGAGAACAGAGGTGGTGGTGAAATGTGGGGGAACAGAGGTGAAATGTGGGGTGACAGAGCTGAGGCAATGTGGTGGAATAAAGAGGTGGGGAAATGTGGGGGAACAGAGAGGTGGGGAAATGTGGAAGGAAGGAAGGAGAGAGAGAGAGACGAAGAAACACTGTGAAGGGGTCGGGAAGGTGAGGAGAAATGCAGAAAGCAAAGGCAAAGAAAAATGTGGAAATGGGTTGAGAGAGAGAGAGAGAGAGCAGACGTCAACAACTGGTGCCCTAAAGTAGTTCCCGTGCGCTTGTTGTGTAAATGAGGGCGGCGGCTGAGGCCAATAAGGTTTTCTGGGTCGACCCTCGGGAGTATAGCCACAGTCCGCCCTATCCCTCACCCATTCTCTCCTTACCCCTTTTCTAGTTCTCGCTCTCAGCCTCTCACGCTCACTTCCCTCCCCTTTCTAGCTCCCACTCACCCATTCCCCCATAGCCCTATTATAGTTTTCCCTCTCGCCTCCTCCCCTCTTCTTCCTCTTTCCAGTTTCATCCCCTCCCCTCCCCCTTCCCTTTCTCCCTATTTCCAACCCTATGGAATATTGCCAAGGTTTGTTCTCTGTCCCACTCCTCTCCCCGTGTCTCTTTTTCCCTGTTCTAAGTCTCCATCTCACCCTCCTCGTCTTTTTTTCCTTTTCAAAATTCCTTCCCTACCCCTCCCTTCCTCATTTTCTGTTTTTCACGATTACTCTTCCCTTCCTTCATCTCCGTCATCCCCTTCCTTTTCCCCCCGTCCCTTCTTCTTCTCCCTCCAGTTTCCCTACTTACACCTTAACCTTTCTTGCTTTCTCTCAATTTCCATGAATACCTCCTCCTTCCTCACTCTCTCCTAGCTCTTCCTAATCTGCCCTCCCTACCCTTCTCCTCCCAATCCCCTCCTACATCTCCCTCCCTCCTTTCACAGTTAATTCTTTACCTTCTCTTCATTTTCCTTTTCTTTTTCCTAGTCCCCTCCTACCTTCCCCTCTTTACTTTTCTACTCCCATCCACCTAGTCTCACCTATTTCCATGGATAGCCATCTCCCTTTGCCGTCCTCCTCCCCTCTTTTAGTCCCCCCACCTCTCTATCCTATTCCCCTTCACCGTTCCCCTCCTCTTCCCCAGTCCTTACTCTTCCTATTCCCTCACCTGATCCCCCTGCAGCCCCATTCCTCCCTGGCTTTGGTCCCCCCGAAATTCTCCCACCTCCCATAGTCTCCCCACACCCTTACTCCTTCCCCTCCCCTGCGTCTCCTTCCCACTCCCCTTCCCTGGTCCTGTACACCCTCTCCCGCTCGAACAATCTCCCTACCTCCTCCTGCCTTCCCAATACCCCCTGCACCCTCCTCCCTCCAATCCTGGTTCTTTCACTCTCCCCTCCATCAACCACCCTCACCAATTACCTCTACTCCCTTACCCCATCAGGTCCTCCGTCACATTCTCCCTTTCACTCTTGCTTCCAACTCTTTTCTTTTGTCTTGATACACTCTCTCTTTCTTTCTGTAATCTTGCATTTCGTTTCTCTACTTTTTTCCCTTCTCTCATATCTCTCTCATCCCTACATTTCCCTCCCTATCGGCTTTCCTTCCTTACCCTACTTCATTTTCCTTTCCTTACCACTCCTCCACATTCCTCTTCGTTTCTCACGTCACCTTCCTTTTGCTTATTGTCCCCCTTCCCCCTTCTTTAATCTACCTCTCTTCAGCCCTCTATCCCTATCTTCCCCTCTCGCACGCCATTTCCTTATTCCCCATTCTCCTTCCCTTCCCCCTTTCCTTTATAGATCCTTACCATCTCCATTCTGTAACAAAGTTGTAAACCTATGGAACAAATTGCCCTCCAGCGTAGTAAATTGTGATACAGTACTAACCTTTAAATGTCTCTTGGATAAGTATCTGTCATCTATCCCCCAGCTTAATATGTTTACTCCAGGATAAAACACTTGTGTATATATAATATCTTTTTTCAGAGCCCGGATCAATTTATGAAATGCAAATAGAGTATAAGCACAGACTAGGGTATGCACAGATAGCCCAGAGTTAACGGTCACTACTCTTACTTTCGACCTGTGATGGGCTGTGGACCACTGAGAGTCTCTGTTAATGAAGTGACCACCACTGGGATTTTTTTTTAATGTACCAGGGGTCACTGCTTCAGGTGGAAACTTGGTACTTGTCCCACATGGGAAAGTTCATTGTCTCAGTGAAGTGAACCGAGCTGGGGCCTGATTGATTGCTGCCTACCTTAAGAGCGACAGGCAAGGATGCCGCACCCCCCTGAACATCCTCACTGTGCACGGTGCAATTTCCACGCTGTGTCTACAGACGTCCCGTTAACTCAACGTACCCATACATGTTGTGCCTTAGTTATTTATTATTTGATTATTCATTTTACTTTACTACTTTCTCTTTCAGGTTATTCAAACTGATAGCTTATAGATAAAGTATTATAAAATGTAGCGTTTTCTTTAAGTTTTTCCTATAAAATTTCCATAGTCTATCCACGCTGCATGGTGGTTTTTCTCATTTTTTTTCCCTGCCACTTTTAATTGGAGGGTTTGGAGGTGGGGGGGAGGGGGAGCCTTCTTACTTTCCTATCTTTATCCTTCGGTATGTAGAATTAGATCTCGTGGTCACAGTCTACTCTGTAACAAGCAGCCCCGAAAGGAGGGTAAGGTCTGTTGCTATTTGCTTTCCTTTGTACTCCTTTGTACTCTCTCTCTCTCTCTCTGTCCTTCAGTCTTCTTCTACTCCTTTCCTTCCCTCATACTAGCTCCTCCATCACACTAACACCAATCGACTTCTTCCCTCATGCAAAGCCTCTTTCCCTTCTACCCTCATACTAGCCCTTCCTCCCTCACTAATACCAGTCTCTTCCTCTTACTAACTTCTCTACCCTCCCTTGATACCAGCCCTTCCACCCTTCATCATATTATCCTCTCCTGATATTTCGCCCTCCTCCCTCCATCAGTTGTTGCTGTTTGTTTTCCTTTGTTCTCCTTTGTACTCATACCAGCCCCTCATCCCTCCCTCATATCAGCCGCTTCTACCTCTGTCACACCATCTCTTCCCTCCCTCATTCCAGTCCCTCTTCCCTCTCTAGTACCAGTCTTTCCTTTCTCATACCAGCCCCTCTACTCTCCCTTTGTACTCCCTTGTATTTCCTTATACTAGCCTTACTTCCCGTCCTTATACCATCCTCTCCCTCATACCAACCCCTTTCCACTACCTTTTACTAGCCTCACTCCCCTGCCACATACTAGCCCTTCCTCATTCTAGACTCATTTCCTCTCCTGATACCAACCCCTTCCTCATATTAGCTACGCATCCCTCCCCCAAACTTGTTCCATTCATCATAGTAATCCCTTCTCCGTCCCTTATACCTATCCATCCTCCCTCTTCCCTCCTTCATACCAGCTCCAGTTCTCACCCGCATACATGTTTCCCCCTTCATACTAACCCCTTATCTCTTCCTAATACCAGCCCTCTTCCCTCCCTGATAACAATCCCTCTTCCCTCCCTGACAACAGTCCCTCTTCCCTCTTTACCCCCCTCATACCAAACCCCCCTTCATACTAGCCCTCCTTCCCCCCTTCCCTCATACCCCTTCCCCCCCTCATCCCTGCTTCCAGCCTCATACCGGTATCACTCTCTCCTTTCTCTCTCAAATCGATCAAAATCACTTTGGTTCTCCACTTTTCTCACTTCTAAAGCACTTGGCCTACCATACCATTCGCTTTCCAGTCACTCCAATCTTCATTTCTTACTCACGTCCCGTCCCTCTCCTTTCTCTCTCTCTGTCATATTCTTTCTGTCTGTCTGCCTCTGCTTTTACTGTTTGAGTCTCTCTCTCTCTCTCTCTCTCTCTCTCCTGTGTGTGTGTGTGTGTGTGTGTGTGTGTGTGTGTGTATTCTGTCTTTGTCAGTTATTCTTTCTGTCTGTCTTAACGTCTGGCTGTCTGTCTATCTATCTCAGTCTTCGTCTATATTCCTGTCGCACCCTCCGCTTTACCATTTTCCTTTTCCATTCCCAGCTTCATCCATCTAGCCTTCCACTCGTTATTCGGTCACTTCTTCTCTTCCTCTTGTTCTTTGTCGTTTTCTATTGCTCCTTTTCTATTCTGTCCATTCCTTTCGCATGTCTTTAATCCTTTTTTATTATGACGTTCTTAGTACTTATATCTTTGCTACTTCTAGATTTTGTTCTCCTTTGGGGGGATATTTTAAACTCGATTAATTTTTTACAGCCGATATTTTCCCTTCACACTGTGGGGGAAATATATGCTAGTCCATTCATTCAGGCCATAAATAGGATGACGCCTTAGTTCAATCATCTCCATCTCCAGACGATTGTACTACATTTTTGGGAATCATCATTAATTCCTTAAAACGATGGCATTTTCCTCTAAATCCGGTTCTAATATCGGACTGATTTTTATCTTCTGGAGACTCCTCATGGAGAAAAGGAAAGCTGTCTTAAAATCCTTGAATACGATGATGTCTTTTTTACGGCAATGGTAATTGCAGAAATCACAACGGCAGAAATATCCACAACAGATTCTCGGAACATGAGAACACATTCGAGATGCCTCACGACATTAGGGTCTTTTATTGTCAGTCGCGTTTGTTCGTGACCTAGTACAGGTAACCGAGACAAAACAGTTGTTTTTCTCAGTCACCACATACAGGAAGCTTGGACCACCTACCGCTCACGGTGTTATTCCCTGCACTAATTCTTGGGCCATCTTACACCAACATCGTCCGCTAAAGTATATTTCCTTTTAGGCAACCTAGTGTCAATCCTACTTCCCCATTAGGCCACCATCCGCCCCAGAATCACCCAATTCGTCTCCAGCTTTCACGCCGCTTCAGGCCCATTACCTCATCGGGCCATCTCACACCCACCAGGACGCCCACTGCTTTACTAGATATGCCAAGTGACCAGTCGGGTTCTTCTGTGTGACGAGGGATAAACCTCGGACACTGGTTAAAGACAGAGGGTCGCATTCCCGATGGCATGACTCACGCTTACATATTAATATTACCTCTAAATAGTATGTCTTAGTATTCAAATAGTATGTCTTAGTATTCTGTCTTGTGTTACTAATCTTTTTCAGAATCGTTACTGACTGTATGAATTACATACCAGAAGGTCATTAAAGTGTAACATGTCGAGTATATTGATAAAAATGACCACAATTACTTCTCAAACGTCAAGTAGAAAATGGCACAAATCACTGCACTTTACCCAGAAACTCAGCAGGCTTTATATGAAGCTCTGGTACACTACTGGACACTTTTGGGAGAGATAGTATTTGGCATAAAATACACACACACACACACACACACACACACACACACACACACACACACACACACACACACACACACACACACACACACACACACACACACACGCACGCACGCACGCACGCACGCACGCTCTCTCTCTCTCTCTCTCTCTCTCTCTCTCTCTCTCTCTCTCTCCCCAGATGCTGACTGACACAAAAATACAGCTTGATGCACATATGAGTACATGAGCGCATGCACCCCCACACAGCCTCTCTCACTCACGCCAATAAGCACAGCCTCGCACATATCCCACTCAAACACAACTGCATCGTTATTCTCTTCTGACTGCCGCCTGAAGATTATGTTTATCATGGGGAAATCCAGGGGTCCAATTGTCTTATTACCTCTCCCAGTATTTTCATTCAGATCCATTTATATCGCATCAATTTATTATGATTACATTCATTTAGGCCATTCTATTCAACAACAGAAAAATTTGAGTCTGAAGGGGATGTATAAATACATGTAAACACACACACACACATACACATGCATCTACATTTTCCTCTTATGAATCGTGAGTTTAATTCTATAATAATGTTCACAGATTCAGAGATAAAGCCAAGGTCAACAGTCCCTTCTCACCTCTATAGTTCCAAAATAAGAGAGGATTTTTTTTACCCATGATATTAAATTTGATAAACGCTCTTACTACGATGTCGGCTTCCATAGTAATGCTTGTTACCACTGGACAATTTTACTCAGGTTAGGAAACTCACCACTTTGTGAAAAGGTCAATGAAGGCCATACCCAATTCCTCCCATTGGAAAGGTCTCTCCATAGGTTGAATAAAATCGTCTTCAGGAGGCATGAATCAAGACATTTTTCCATTCAAAGGGTTTAATTAACAGGATGTAATCAAGTTCTGACACGGATATAAAATGGAAAATGATTGTCTGACTCCAGCTGTACTGTATAATTCGTGACTTTTTATTCTTTTCTTGTTTGCCACGAGGCGATTTAATTTAGCTGGAGGGGTTGAATATATGTTCACCAATCCCTTAACCACTGAAATCCTTTAACATGGTGACGAAGCACGAATTGACTATAAAAATAATCATCTTGAAGGGTTAAACAGTTTTGGCAATCACAATATTCTACAATCGTCAACAATAAAACAATACTCCATCTGTCAGAACTGTCATCAACACCCGCCCCAACTAACAAACTATCGAATTCCCCTCCCTTTCTCACCACTGCTGTCACAGAATCATTGTTATCTCAGCTTTTACAGGGATCACAGCCTCCTCTACCACAACTACCACCGTCACCTTGTATCACCATTATTGCTACTAGTGTATGGCTGTTATTCACTAGTACTATCATTATAAACATATCTTCACCACTATCACCATTACTACATCATCATCACTATACTTTCTCGGCTCTACCTTGGCCTAAAATTTACATCTCTACCTTGAATACCGAGCTGTAAAGAGATTAATACTAGAATACGATGCTATTCACGAATAAGTGCTAGGGAAGGGGTGCTGAGCCGTAGTATCTTCTTATTTCTTCCAATGAGCTACGTGAAATGTGCTACAAAAGGACGAAAATTTGGGCCAGATAAGGTGAAAGAACTACAGCACTATTTCTGTTATCACAATACATTCAGTACAACTGCTACTGTTGTACTGGATGTAGTGTGTATTGTGTACTTCATCCAATACTGTTGTATTGGATGAAGTGTGTGGTACTCGTAATCATAGGGGCATCTGTCTTCTTAGTATAATAGGAAAAGTGTATGGGAGGATACTTATTGATAGAGTTACAGAAAGAACAGAGGAATTAGTTGGAGAAGAACAGGGAGGCTTTAGGAAGGGAAGAGGTTGTGTAGATCAGATATTCATTCTTAGATCTTTAGTGGAAAAATTTCTAGAGAAGGGAAAGAAGCTGTATGCGGCTTTCATGGATTTGGAGAAAGCATATGGCAGGGTGGAGAGACAAGGATTGTGGAAAGTATTAAGAATATATGGAGTAGATGGGAAGTTGTTGAATGCTCTGAAGAGTATGTATGATGGTGCGAAGGCTGCAGTGCGTGTGGACGGTGAACTGAGTGAGTTTTTCTCTTTGAAGGTTGGGTTGAAACAGGGATGTGTCATGTCTCTATGATTGTTCAATCTGTACATGGATGGGGTAATAAAAGAGGTACAAGGTAGGGTAGTGGATGTTGGAGTGGCCCTGATGAGAGAGGGTGGTGCTTGGAAACTCCCTGTACTCTTGTTTGCAGATGATACTGTGTTGTTGAGTGAAGACGAAGGAGAGCTGAAAGGCTTGGTGGATGAGTTTGGGAGTGTGTGTAAGAAACGGAATCTAAAGGTGAATGTAGGGAAGAGTAAAGTTATGGTCTTTGAGAGAGGTGAAGTCAGTGAATGTACAGCGAGGTTGGATGGTGAGGAATTGGAATATGTGAGAACGTTTAAGTACTTGGGGAGTGTGATGAGTAAGGATGGAGGTCTGGAGGGTGAAGTGCTTGAAAGGGTACAGCAGGGAAGAAAGGTTGCTGGTTCCTTGAAAGCAGTGATAAGAAGCAGGGAAGTGAGCATGGAAGTGAAAAAGTTACTACATGACAGTATTGTGATACCAACTCTAACGTATGGAAGTGAAGCTTGGACGTTGCTGGAAGGACACAAGTCAAGAGTGAGAGCAGTGGAAATGAGTTGTTTAAGAGGAGCCTGTGGAGTCACATGGAGAGACAGGCTGACAAATGAGGATATAAAGGAGCGTTGTGGTGTGGATATGGATGTGATAGGATGCGTTATGAGGAACACACTGAGGTGGTTTGGCCATGTGGAGGGGATGGAGGATGAAAGACTGACGAAGAGAGTGTATGTGAGTGAGGTGGAGGGGGGAAGAGGGAGGGGAGGGGAGGCCGAGGATGAGATGGAGGGATGGGGTGGAGAGATATATGAGAGAAGGGTGTGTGAGTTGGGAGCGGGGCAGTGAAATGACGGGGGACAGGGAGACGTGGAGGCGATTTGTTTGTGGCCACCCCGAAAGGAATTGAGGCGTCTGGTAATAGATAGATAGATAGACAACTGCTACTGTACGACTGTCCTTCATCTGTACAGTCCACTGTAATACTTCACTTCAGGCATCTGTATCATATCGATCGGTATTCAAGAAATGTATGAGTAGGCAGAAGTAAAGCAATAACTCAAGTAACCTGATTGATGGTGTTAATCAACTACCGTATCCTCTCTTTTACTGCAACATGACCCCAAACTGCCACATCTCCATACTGAAACCGGAGCTGTAGCAAGCGACGAGCACTAGCATATGATACTAGTTATGAAGAAGTCCTGCGGAAAGGACGTAGAGCCGTACCATCGTCTTTTTCTACCAACAACTTGAGAGATGCAAGATGGAAAAGGACGAAATTTTGGATCAAGTTAGAGTAAAAAGAGTATAGACATCTAAATCAGTCAATTCTGCACCAGAACTTTACCTGACAACCATCTCTTATCATTATGTTTGCAGCGGATTTCTGCTGTTGACTGTACCATCATTGTCACCCACTCTTTCTTACCACTTTCACCCCTACAACCTCACCACCATTGTGCATTACCAATGGTCTTACTACTTAACCATTCTCAATCACCTGCACAGTGCTACGACACGATGCCCTTTTAACTCTGAACTTGGCCTAAAACTGCCATCTCACTAGAGTGAATCCTGCGTTGTTGCAACAGATGACCACGAGAATGTGATGCAAATCATGAAAGCAGTGCTACGAAAAAGGATATTGGGTCTCAGTCTTGTCATTAATAAGCCAATGAGTTACGTGAAATAAGCTGCAAAAGTACATCTGGGCTAAGTTATGAGGCAAAATGACTATATCGCTACTTCTCTACCACTAGCGTCTTACACCCTCACCATCATTATGTACTGCCATGGGCCTCACCACAAAACCATTCTCATTCATTACAAACACTGTTTTCATTATTCATTATTATAGTTCTTTCACCATAACCTGACCCAGATTTCAATCTACTGCGACTTATATCACGTAGTTTATTGTCAAAATAAAGATAACACTACGATTCTACATCCTTTCCATAACACTTTCTTTTAACTAGCATCATATTCTAGTGTACATTCTTTTATCAGATGAAAACCGTATAATATCACCATCCTTACCGCCTCCCTATCACCAACAACTATGGGAGGGATTAGTTTAGAAAAATACGATCGATGCCTTGTAATTTATATTTGTTTTTGCAGTAGAACCGCATTCTCCACTGACATTTTTTTTCCCTGCACGGAAAATCAGAGGGGCATTTGTCTTCTTAGAGTAATAGACAAAGTGTACGGTAGGATACTTATTGACAGAGTCAGGGAAATAACAGAGGAATTAGTTGGAAAAGAACAGGGTGGCTTTAGGAAGGGAAACAGGTTGTGTAGATCAGATATTCATTCTTAGATCTTTAGTGGAAAAGTGTCTAGAGAAGGGAAAGAAGCTGTATGCAACCTTCATGGATTTAGAGAAAGCATATGACAGGGTGGACGGACAAGGATTGTGTTAAGTATTAGAATATATGGAGTTGATGAGAAGTTGTTGAATGCTGTGAAGAGTGTGTATGAGGGTGCTACGGTTGCAGTGCGTGTGGATAGTGAACTGAGTGAGTTTTTCTATTGGAAGGTTGGGTTGAAACAGGGATGTGTCATGTCTCCATGGTTGTTCAGTCTGTAGATGGATGGGGTTATAAAAGAGATACAAGGTAGGGCAGTGGATGTTGGAGTGGCCCTAATGAGAGATGGCAGTGTTTGGAAACTCCCTGTACTGTTGTTTGCTGATGATAGTGTGCTGTTAAGTGAAGACGAAGGGGAGCTGCAAGGCTTGGTGGATGAGTTTGGGAGAGTGTGTAAGAAACGGAATCTAAAGGTGAATGTAGGGAAGAGTAAAGTTATGGTCCTCGAGAGAGGTGAAGTCAGTGAATGTTCAGCGAGGCTGGATGATAAGGAAATGGACAATGTGAGTACGTTTAAGTACCTGGGTAGTGTGATGAGTGAGGATGGAAGTTTGGAGGGTGAGGTGCTTGAAATGGTACAACAAGGAAGAAAGGTTGCTGGTTCCTTGAAGGCAATGATAAGACATAGGGAAGTGAGCATGGAAGTGAAAAAGTTATTAAATGACAGTAGTGTGATACCAACTCTAACGTATGGAAGTGAAGCTTGGACGTTGTTAGAGGGACACAAGTCGAGAGTGAGAGCAGGGGAAATGAGTTATTTGGGAGGAGCCTGTGGAGTCATATGGAGAGAGAGAGACTGACAAATGAGGAAGTGAAGGAGCGTTGTGGTGTGGATGTGGATGTGATAGGAAGCATTAGGAGAAACACACTGAGGTGGTTTGGCCATGTGGAGAGGATGGAGAGTGAGAGACTGATGAGGAGAGTGTATGTGAGTGTGGTGGAGGGGGACTGATGGAGGGGAAGGCCAAGGATGAGATGAAGGGACGGAGTGGAGAGGTATATGAGAGAGGGGGGTGTGAATTGGGAGTGGGGCAATGAAAAGGCGGGGGACACGGTGACGTGGAGGCGATTTGTTTGTGACCACCCCGTATAAGGGATTAAGGCGTCTGGCAATAGACAGATAGATAGACGGAAAAGATATAGCCCAAGACAGTTTTTCCCCTTATAACTGAGATTTGTTTTTCCGTGAGGTACAGAGGACATGGTAAGATTCTGCTCTTTCCTGTACTTGTCTTTGACAGCATAGTTACGACTTTGAATTGATAGTAAGTTTCTTTGTGAATTTGGTCTCATGACACCATCTTTGCAATTCGTAGACTGAAATACACCATCGTCTTAAACAGTTAATAAACCCTAACCTTATCACCACCACTATAAACACCGTAACATAGATCAATATCATCTTTTCAGCATTAGTATCATTACCATCACAATGCTTTTACCAACAATTCCCAGTGTCACCACAAGTATATATTCTTGCCACATACTTCCACTACATTTCCACCATCACCGCAAATACCACGCATATTCATCATTGTTATACCACCACACTAAAACTACTACTAACACCACAGCTCTCCTGCGCTCCTCCGTACAACTACTTATACCACTAAAATCATAAATCTCACCACATTTTAGCACCATTATTGTAAGTACATTTAATAAAGGAAAAACAAACACGCATCTGCTTGGCCGTATCATCACAACAACAGTATAAAAATTTCAGAACCATAACTATCGCCATAAACCCCGACAGTAATACTATCTTCACTACCAGCATTATAATCCAATACTACGCATCGTCAACGCCACTACCACCGATACCACCTACACCAAATTCCATCTCCAGCACTAATCTCCACGCCAAGGCTATCGCCACAGCCTCCACTCCTGTACCCTGTACCATGTAACACACACATTTTCACCACAAATTCCACGCTCCTCGTTCAAGGCTACCACCACCACCACAGTTATCCCCAAACCTACAAATATCTTACATATCTATCACTATCACCACTACTACCGTCACAATATTTCAAACCCTCACCGCAGTGCCCTCTGCCACCAGGACTACTACAACATTACCCATCCCAGCACCACCACCATAAACAACTGCAAAACACTGTACTTTCGTTGCCTCTATCGCGACCATCACTATTATTGCACTATGCACAATACTGAAAATTCACCGCATTTTTCTTACACCATCAAGGCCCGTATTCTTCTTGGTTACAGAAACTCCCTAGTATCTTTTCCAAAGTGATTTAATTTGCATACCAAACCTTGCTACTCTTTTGTATACAGTTTATATCCATACATTTCCAAGACAGATTACATAAATAACACAGAAGTTACTATTAACCGCCTACATGCACAAACAGGCTGCTTAGGAGGAGGTAATGGAGAGCTTACTTAATAAATAAGAATATGAGGCCAGAACTCTCACCACAACCATAAATTCTTGCCATACAAATTTACACCAACGTCCCAACCAACCCCACAATCATCAACTTAACAATGTTCCCTGGATGTTATCGGCAAGATTACCACCACAACTCCTACACCAGTGCCACCACCATCACAAATTTCTGTCACACATTTCTACTACCATTGCCTCAGTATACCCCAAAACTCATCATAGTTTTCTCTATCAGCGAGAATACCACCACAACTCCCACACCAATATCACCACAGTCATTATTGCCACAACTACAAATACCTATCACACACATTTCCAACGCCACCTAAATTGCTATTACCTACATAGAAATCACACTCCCAAGAAACCCACCACAATCTCCTCTCAGCATCAAGACTATCATAACAACCCTCACACCATATATGTCACCCTAACCACAAATTATTGCTGAACTTTCCTCAGCCATCATCACATCCACCACTGTCTCCACAACTGTCAACTTTTGTCAAATACATTTCCACCACCACCATCACCACAAGAAGTCACCAGAAACCCACAACAATCTCATTTAGCATCACTGTTATCACCGCAACCCTTACAATAATAACACCATCACCGAAAAAAAAAATGCACCTCCCTAACAACCACAACCATGAAAAGCCCAAAACTCTACCACAGTCCCTCCAGTCAGCAAAACTATAGTCACACCTTATACAGCTCTATCATCAAAACAGAACATCAAGAATATGCGGAATTTTCTCCAGTACCATTGCTGTCACCAGAACACCACACAAATACTACCTTCACCACCACTAATTTTAACTCTCAACATCATGCACTTTGATCATCAACTCTACAACCACAGCCAAGAATCCACCACAATCTCTAGTTGTGAAAATACTATTGCATCGACCCCGACAGCAATAATTACATCTTTAATTTTAAACATATTTCAACTTACCACTTCAACGATAAGAATTCACCACAGGACTCACCACAACCCTCAAACCAATATTCTCACTACACTCACATTTTCACCATACATTTCCACTATCATCACCACAACCACAACAATCCTCCAGAACCCAGCACGATCGCCCCTAGTACCGATCCTATCCACACACCAATACCACCACCTCCATTCTCAACTCCCTCGCCTGTAGTATCGGGATTATTGCTACTTTTACGACAAAGTTTGGTATAAATTCCCGACACTTTTCTCGGGAGGATTTAGGCAATTCGGGGGCGGGTGCGTCGGTGTATTCAGTATGCCGTCGACACCATTACTTCCACGGATATCGTGACTCTGCCTCGCTGAACGTGAAATTTTGGGCTCTCTCCAGCTTTGTGAAATCTTAAAAATTATTGCTCTTCTGTCAGTGTGTCAATATTTATTGCGGAACACCAGCTATACTTTGTGTATTTTCCCGTTTCCCTTATGTTTTCATTAAGTATTTTCCTGATTTCCTCGCTTTTCTCTAAGTTTTCCAGTTTTTATTGATCATTTTCGCATGAAAGATGGTGAACTCGTCTTTAAACTATTACTGCCTATTAATATTAGGTCTAAATTCTCAAGGAACATCAGCTTAAGTTTGTGTATATATCTAATTTTCCTTCTTTCCTTTACTTATCCTGCTCTTATTCATTTTCCCTAATTATAAGTAACGCAAGCGTTTTCAAAAATACCGTTCTTCCGTGAATGGTCGAAATTTATTGGGAACACCAACTTAAACCCCGTGAAATTTATTGTTCTCCCTCTTTCTTGTACGTCTTCCTGTTGTTACGATTCCTTCCGGACAATAACTATAGTGATTGATGTGTTTTTACTGCTTTCGGGAGCATTAAGTTAAAATCTATTCTGGATCATTGGCTTTATTACCAGCAAGAAAGCGCAGCGAACGAAGCGATGTTTACGTTCAGTTGTGAAATGAGCGGCTCGTCACGATCCCTCCTGGCCCGACACGACAAGGCACGTCCACGATGGTTTTCAGAGGCTAATAACTTTTCTACTACGTGAGATAGAGAAGAGATTCTTTCAGCAAGTAGTACTTACATTCAATAAATTTTGTTTTTAGTTGTACAGTATATTCACTCATGAGACCAAAGAAACCCCTCGGAATCCCAGCTTTCCAAGGGAATGTACCGAGGGATTCAGTTGACATGGTCCACTATGATATCGAATTAAAAAGGATTTCCTGTTGTAACACTAAGTTTTCTTGCATGAATTCTAACAATAAATATCAGATACTACGCTCATAATATTACATGAACGTTTTTTTTATGCTTAGGGGATGAAATTAGCAAAGGTAATCACCCTATTTCTGAGTTTCATCATTCGATCAATAGCCAAGCGTTTACCAAGTTGGGAGCTGAGAAATGAGCATTGCATGTGTGATAAATGCTACGGCGCCTCGCTATATGTATATCCAAAGAGAAAACGTGAGAGAGAGAAAAAACGTGTGAAAATAAATATATCAGCTCAATTATTCTTCTGTTATTGTTCAACTACCTCACCAGAAATGTTTAAATTTTACACTAAGACGAAATTATGATGATAGGCGTATGTACAAACGCTCGCTCGCTCGTCAATGCGCCCTGTACTGGTTTTGTATATTTTTCTGGTGTTCTTTCCTTTCTTTCCATCCTGGTGCTATACGTCATTTCTGTCACGTTTTGAGCATTAAAAGTACTCTTAAAGTAGTTGTTTCTCCGTGAATAAATCGAGTTTTATATCGGTTAACTTTGCTTGTGTGTGTGTGTGTGTGTGTGTGTGTGTGTGTGTGTTACCAATTTCTTCTAATTCTTCCTATTTTTTTAGTATTCCATTTGCGTTATAAACAGTGATGCAAGTCGCTAAAGTTATATCCTTCCTTCACAGTCGAAAAATATTTGAAACACCGACTTAATCTTGTAAATGTATCTTGTGTTCCTCCTTTTCTCTAAGTCTCCCTGTTTGTACTCATCATTTTTGCATCATAAACAATGATTTAAGTATTCTTATATTAATATCTCTTCGTCAACAGATCAAAGTTCACTAAAAACATCGACTTTGCCCTGTGTATATTTCCAGTTTTCCCTCTTTCTTATACTTCTTCGTGTTTTTATTCCTCATTTTTATTCGGTTGCAATTGCTGAGAGTGTTCGCTGCAAAACTCTGATAGGAAGAGACAAACTGCATCGGACACTGACATTTTTCTTATCAGTGAATCCGGTTCTTTCATCAGCTCTAGTTTCCTGCTTGACTGAGAAAATATGAGCAGAATTGTAATGAAGGTTTTGAATGCATATACGTTACAGCGTGTGATTATTTCGAAACAAACAAATTTACAGATTTGAAAAGAACGCCTTAGTGGCATTTTTTTTTTTTTTTAATGTAATCCCTAGGCAGAATAGACAGTTCGTTTCCTGAGGCCCAGTAGTCCTCTTATTTGAAGCAGATGGCAAACATTTCCTCACAACGACCATTACATTTTATTCTATGGTGTTTATACTTAATTTGCCTCTTCTGTATGATGACGCATATTTTTTTTTTTTTTTTTTGTACCGCCAGGCGATTTTATTATGCTAAGAAAATTTTAAGTTACTGAAGATGCTAACAAGATGTACCGGTTTAAGATGGATTTGGGTATTCTTTTTCTGGTATGACAGCTAAAGTGATTGGCCCTCTCATGGTCAGAATAAGTCACTATAGTCATTACTCCAGCTGACGCCAGACGATTTATTTCAACTGAGAGTGAGCCAACGGAGCCTAAGTGTTAACACTGTTGCCATAAACCCCCTCAAAAGTGGGACCTCTCGAGAGTTCTATTCCCTCTAACACCATGAGATCATATTTAGCTGAATGAGTCGAAAGAACCTTAGTGTTAACAAACTGCATTTCACGCATTACCTAACAGAGCACACATTAAAGTAGCCAGCTGCGATAGTAACTAGATATTGAAGGTTTCATTTTATTAATCATTAAAGGAGAAACGGTAAGATACGAAGACTTTTTATTATTTTTTGTAAGGCAAAAAGACACGCTTTAATTAAGTGATATAGTGCGCCGTAGGCGTGCGACTCGCGCCTCTTTGTAGCAATCAACGCCCCGATAATTGTAAATTTCTGACTAACAAAGCCTCAAAAACTACCTCATCTTAAAGTATAATAGCATTAATTAAGATTGCCGAAATGAGGTGGCCCGTCTATTTGGTGAAGAAATGGATTCATTTCACAGGGGCTTATGCTTATTGTTACAAAAAGCTAAAGACTATTTCATTACAAATGTACAGTGTATGTATGCATATTACTTATCTATCTATCTATCTATATCTATCTATCTATCTATCTATCTATCTATATCTATATCTATCTATCTATATATATATATATATATATATATATATATATATACATAATTATAATCTGAGTATCATTATGAGAGTATGTGGTGGTACTTGCAGTATATACTGTCTTTGAAGATGAAAATGGTGGCGGGGTGGAAGAAGTATGGCTATGGAGGGGGTAGGTAAGGGAAAAGAGAGGGAGGGGAAAGTCTAGAGAACGGGGAGGTGATTGGAGGTGGTGGTGTAGCACCGGAATGCGAGTAGGAGACGATGGGAGAAGAGGAAAGGGAATGAAAGTATCCGATGTTTTAACTGGGTTATTATAAGTAATAGTGATATTATCCTGTCTCGCTTCGGTCACTGTCTTATATGCCTCTAGGGGGAGAGGAGTATTAGTTTATGGGGATATCCAGGTCCTAAAATCTCAAAAGGCCATAGTAGTGGTAAACTATTGGGTTTTCGTATCCTTTCAGTTCAGAAGCTGTTTTGCTGCTCATTCTCACTTCGTCCTGACATGTAGCCACCACTCTCCTCTTGAAAGACAATATATACTGCATATAATACCACATACCCTCATAGAGATTCCTTAAGATATCTCCTCTGTGGTTACTAAACCTATGTTAATATGTCGATTTATTGTATCACTAAAACGAAAAATCTCTTCTGTTGCTTCCTACCCACACAAGTAGTGCGCCGTTGTCACATGAGCAAGAGCGTGATGGTAGGGGGTAACACGACTCCCGGAGCCAACTGTACATTGAACAATATTTTGAAGGCTTAAAAATTCAGATATATCATTTTCGTTCCCAACGGACAGGCAAGTGTAGAGAGGAGGCCATTTGTTGATAATATGGTCACTTTGGGAAATATGTGACCAGTAAGACGTAGGCCTCACAGTGTAAAAGGCAAAATGTCGGCACCGAAGTCTCTGCAGCGAAATGTGAGCAGTGAGATCACGGAGCTATGTCTGTGTCGATAAACACAGGTAGTGAAATGAGAGTGAGAAGTCTGTGCAATGAAACACGAGAAATGAGATGAAAAAAACCAAGTCTGTGCAATTAAATATTATTAGTGAGGTAAATGGGTGCATTTTATTTAGTGAAATGCGAACAAATAAATCGAAGAGCGAAGTTGGTGCGGTGAAATGTAACCTGTAAAGGTACCTGCTGAAATGCATGTAGTAAAGTTTGATCCCTGGAGTACATGAATAAATTCTAACTGCAAAATATGGTCAAGAGTTCGACCAATTCTTTTTAAACTGAATATAAATCTAACGGAAGCAATAATATACCATAAAAGGAGTCAGCGTGAAGACAAGGTTATTTGCCGGACAGCATTATATTTCATTTATCTGCCATATTCGCGATGAATTATTAATAGGGTTTTTATACAGTGGGCCATTAAAGGATCGAATTATACTAAACCCTTCATTGTATTATCATTATTAGATGCATTTTTCCATAAAAACAATACAAAGCGCATATATAAAGGGTTGAGGTGAGGGATATACAGTAGAGGCGATGACAGATGAAGATGGAGATGGAAAGGATGAAAGAATGGTGCGAGCAAGATGAAAACGAATAGGGAAAGAGTAAAGAGAAAGGAAAAGGGATTGAGAGAGAGAGAGAGAGAGAGAGAGAGAGAGAGAGAGAGAGAGAGAGAGAGAGAGAGAGAGAGAGAGAGAGAGAGAGAGAGAGACAGACAGACAGACAGACAGACAGAGAGTAAAGAGAAAGGAAAAGGGATTGAGAGAGAGAGAGAGAGAGAGAGAGAGAGAGAGAGAGAGAGAGAGAGAGAGAGAGAGAGAGACAGACAGACAGACAGAGAGTTGGAAGGAATATAGATACAGAGACCTAAACATAAAAACAGACAGAAACAGAAACATGAATAGAGATGGGAATGGAATGAGGTGGAGTGGGTGGGGAGAACAGGGTATGAGCCGGGAGATGGGAGACCGAACCCAAAATATCGAAATTATCCAATCTCTCTCTCATCTAGCCGTACCCCCACACCCCCACCTTCGTCCTCTCTCGTATATTATTCCCAGCATCATCAGCACAGGAGGCCCGCCCGGATATTGGACGTCTTTGGAAGGGGGTCGTCGAGTCTTTGGCATTTAGGTCGGCAAATTAGAGAGTCGCTGGATTATGCAGACAGCCTCGTCGATTATATTTGAAGGTGGAGGCTTGAAGTCGTGGAACTCTTTTTTTAGCCGTGTCCTTTATTCATCGGAAGAGAGTTAGGAAACTGGAGGAGTCCCCGAATTAAACTACGCGAAAAGCCTCGTGAAATAATAATTTGCTTTGTTTTGTAAAAGTTTTTGGTAAGAAAATCATAGAATGAATATTCTTCTTCTTCTTCTTCTTCTTCTTATCATCATTATTACTATTATTACTATATTATTATTATTATTATTATTATTATTGCCATATTTCCTTGGTTCACCGGAACGTGGTTAGGAAATTGGAGGGTTCGATGAATTTAACTACACGGAAAGTCTCGTGAGAAAATATTTACATTTAAAAGCAAAAGCTTACATTAGGAGAACTGTGCAATAATTCTTCTAACCTATTTTTAGGTTTTGCGGAAAGGCGTTAGAAACCTGAGGCAGTTTTTAACTCTCCGAATATTATAATATTATACTTGGAAGTGGAAGCTAATACTGAGCTCATGGAATCATTTCTCTTGGTCCCACCATAGGAGGGTGGTCGACTCTTGCATTTCAGTCAGCAGATGAAGAAATCACAAGTTTTATTCGGTAAACCAAGCGAGAAGATATCTGTATCTGAAAATGGAAGCTGACAATAAGAAAATAGCAGATTAACGCTTCTTAGGCTCGTCGGAAGGAGATTAACTCTGGGATCAAGTGTAAGTCGACAAATTGGCAGCACGAGAAAGATTATGGTAAGACCTTTGTGGGACAAGTGGAAGTTCACATTGAGATATTGGGGAATAAATGCTTCTAGATTATTTTTCTTTTTTGCTAGGCGTCAGGGAGTAAGTTAACTGGAGGAGCTGATGGGTGGTGTGGAGAGACTTCAGGGATAATAATTCTATCTGAGGATAGAAGTTAACATTAAGAAAAGTGTTTAATATTCTAGTGGCTGCATTTTCTGGATCCGTCAGCAAGGTTAGCAAATTAGAGGAGTGACTGGCTTAATGCGGAAAACCTCTTGAGATTATGTGTTTACTTAGATGTACAAGACGAATTAGGATAAAACTGTGGATAAATTTGTCACCTATATTCCTGGGCCCTTAAAAAAGAAAAAAAAATAAAGATCGTGGCAGTACTCCTGGATTCGGGGGGAGGGACTAACCCACTGGCATTAGTTCAGCAGATAGGAGGAATTGCCCGATTTTATCTAGAACGTCGTAAAATAAGAACCATATGTGAAGGATATGGTTGCATAAGGAACACCGTGTAATAAATATCTGAAGGAGGAATGTTACATTGAGAACACCGTGGAATAAATATCCGCAGAAGGAAGTTTACATGTCTAGCCACATTCTTGGGCTCATCGGAAGGATCAGCAGAGTAGTCCGTGGAGCACTGTATGTGGAGAACCAAGTGAGATAAAATGCCCATCCACTCACTGGATGTGGTGCAGCATTCAGGTGACTCTACACTTCGTCTAGCCTACACTTTCACACTCAAAGTTTTAGCCCTTTCAGTCCGATGAAGTCCAGACCATATTAGTCAAATTAGTGAAGATCCGTCCTCTATGTTACTATGATTATGAAACTTCCACATTTAGCTCCAGATTTCTCTTTAGTAGTGAAGGTTTAATGAAGGTTAAATCTAACTCCCGTAGGTAGAAAAGTATCTCGTAACCTGAACAGGATCGTACATGGAACAAAAAGGGTATAATCAATGAATTAACGTAAATCATACGCCTATTATACCAAGATGTCAGTGAAGTAACATTTGTAGAGGGTGAAGTACAGTTACGAAAGTAAATGCTTCAAGCGAAAAAGTCGTGGAACCAATTTTTTTAGTTATATTGCTTGTAGTTTTGAAACTCCTACTTAACACAAAAAATCTGCGACGTCTAAAGTTCGATTCAATGGATTTCCAATCACTGTTCACTTATTAGCCGTGAAAGTGGATCAATATACATGTCCGTAACTGAACTATAGCAATTTAGCGGAGAAACGTGAAAATAATACCTGGACTCAAGGACAAACACTGAGAACTTAACAGAATATGAAACAGGGCACTGGAAAAGGACTGAGCTGCATAATAATACATGGAGACAGAGATATGAAAAAAAAAAAAAAGGACAATTCTAGATGCAAACTACTACTGAAACATAATACTACTCGGAATGAGATTAATGCAGCATGAACCCTAAAGGGAAACTGCAGCTGGTGAAGAACCATATACAAAGGAACGGCAAAAGTGTCAAAACACACACACACACACACACACACACACACACACACACACACACACACACACACACACACACACACACACACACACACACACACACACTGAAAATTACGGAGTGTAATCTAAAGATTCAAAAACATTGATGTAGTTGTTTTACTTCGGATTCCGAAATTTCGGCTCTCCAGAGCGCTGAAGAGGTCTCTGGAGAGCCGAAATTTCGGAATCCAAAGTAAAACAACTACATCATAGATGACACCACAACAACCGAGGACATGGCCGCCTACGGAGAAATCATCGCTAGGCAAATCGAATTATCAGAAAATGAATATGCATTGAAAAAAAAAAAGTTATGTAATGTAGAATATGCAATGACGTTCTAAAAATGTTTTAGAGAAAATCTACTATTTGTATAAGATATATATACCGGTGTGTGTATATATATATATATATATATATATATATATATATATATATATATATATATATATATACCTTACTATTCAAGGCGCTCTCCTAAGCTCAGTGAAATCATTTGGTACTGGTAAGAATACCAGAATTAAGAAAGTCCATTTGGAAGTAATGCATTAAAGGGAACAAAGTTCATGAGATACTGGACGAAGGAAAGAAAAATAATAGTATTACCTGGACGTGAAGAATTCCATTAGTTATTGATTAGAGGGAAGGAAACATTAAATACTGACTGTAGGCGAGGTATTGATTGGAGGGAAAATTTATTAGGTACTGACTGTTAGGGAAGAATGCCATTAAGTACTGACAGGGGGAGAAAGAAAGTCATTGGTTATTGATTATCAGCTTCCCCCTCTCCCAGCATCCCTTAACTTGCCCCTCTTCCCAGTACCCATACATCTCTCTCCCACCAGCATCTCTTAGCCTTGCCCTTCCTCCAAGTGCCCTTACTTCTACATCTGTCACCAGTATCGCTTAATCTTGCCCTGCCTCCTAGTGCCCTTACTTCTACATCCGTCACAAGCATCCCTTACACGTGCTCCTCTTACCAGTGTGGAGTTTCGTGATCATTGGACGACACTTTCAAAATGGACTTGGATGAATGCACACACATTTTTATTTTTGTGTCTGTTTGTAAAGAAAAGTAAACAGAGGAAGTCTCTTTTTATTAGAATGAAAATAAGTCATCCCACAAACGGTGTCTTGTCTTACACTAATGGCAATTACTAAGTCAACCAAAGAAAATGAAGATATTTTCTGACAAAATGACCAAGACTCGATTCTAGGACAAGATCCCTTCATGCACAATATCCCCGAGAACAATATCCCTCCAGACAATATCCTGCCACGCAAAATATTCCTCGAAGAACAAACTACCCCCAGACAATACCCCCCTCATGCACAATATCCCCCGAGGACAAAATCCCTCTAGAAAGTACCTAATATATATATATATATATATATATATATATATATATATATTTGCAGAGGCTTCACTTCACCGTGAAGATATGCATGCAAACTAAGCACAGGAGAAATGAAAGGAGCGACAGTGAGTACTTTCGTATATTACATCTTCAGACAGAGTGAGACAGAAACGTAAAGGGTAGAGGTCTTTTATGCACACCCGCAGCAGGTAGTGGCACACAGAACAATGGATGACCTGAATTTTTACCTGCGGCTTAACTTATGGTCACCTGCAGCAGGGAGTGGAACACAACAAAGGATGACCTGAATCTAAAAATGCACATGACAAAGGAGGAGGGAGTAGGAGGGGAGGAAAGGGGAGTGGGAGGGAGGGGGAAGGGGGAGGGGAGGAGGAGAAGGGGGAAGGGGGGAGGGAGGAGGGGATAATTACTGCTGCTTAACTTGAGACCTAGGGGATTAATGCTTGGTGTGTCCCACACAGGTGTGACTACACCACCAGGAGATGACAGGGAACAATCACGTGTTAGTCTGGGGGATACCGCTTTAAAATTAATTCAGTTAACAATTTATCACACTTAAAATGACCATAGCTCATGTTTACATTCTTTTCATATGTGCCAGAAATTAGACAAAATTCTATTACATTTCTTTCATCTAAGCTTTTTGATCTTGCTAGAATCTTGGAGCCTGTCCAGTCAATATGGTGATCACTGGATGCTTTATGCTGAAATAAACCACTACTCTGTTGGGCTGTCCTTACACTGTATTTATGTTGTGAGATTCTAGTGTAAGGACAGCCCAACAGAGTAGTGGTTTATTTCAGCATAAAGCATCCAGTGATCACCATATTGACTGGACAGGCTCCAAGATTCTAGCAAGATCAAAAAGCTTAGATGAAAGAAATGTAATAGAATCTTGTCTAATTTCTGGCACATATGAAAAGAATGTAAACATGAGCTATGGTCATTTTAAGTGTGATAAATTGTTAACTGAATTAATTTTAAAGCAGTATCCCCCAGACTAACACGTGATTGTTCCCTGTCATCTCCTGGTGGTGTAGTCACACCTGTGTGGGACACACCAAGCATTAATCCCCAAGGTCTTAAGTTAAGCAGCAGTATTTATCCTCTCCTCCCTCCTCCCTCTCCCCTTCCGCCTTCTCCTCCTCCCCTCCCCCTTCCCCCTCCCACCCACTCCCCTTTCCTCCCCTCCTACTCCCTCCTCCTTTGTCACGTGCATTTTTAGATTCAGGTCATCCTTTGTTGTGTTCCACTCCCTGCTGCAGGTGACCATAAGTTAAGCCGCAGATAAAAATTCAGGTCATCCAATGTTCTGTGTGCCACTACCTGCTGCGGGTGTGCATAAAAGACCTCTACCCTTTACGTTTCTGTCTCACTGTCTGAAGATGTAATAAACGAAAGTACTCACTGTCGCTCCTTTCATTTCTCCTGTGGTTAGTTTGCATATATATATATATATATATATATATATATATATATATATATATATATATATATATATATATATATATATATGGAGCCTCTGTGGTACAGTGGTAAAGTGTGCGTTCTCGTATACTGAAGAACAAGGGTTCAAGCTCCGCCAAGGTAATAAACTTTGGGAGCGTTCTTCCGGTCACGTACTGCATTGGCGGATGAACCAGTGTTGCTATACTATAAAGTATGCTTGCACCCAGTCGGCTTGCGCGGGCCGATTACACTTGGTTCACAGATTACACACACACATCCAAAGCCACTCCAACACAACAGTTACACTTACAAGCACTTCTCACCCTACATACAATCTCTACTAGACAGCCTAAGCCACTTGGTAGAGATACATTGGCTGTATCGTCCCCACTTCGGCAGGGATAGGCCGGTCCTGCAGTGGACACTCAAACGGCTGATGAGATGAAAGAGATTATATATATATATATATATATATATATATATATATATATATATATATATATATATATATATATATATATATATATCCAGACGCCTTAATCCCCTAAGGAGTGGCCACAAACAAATCGCTTCCATGTCGCCCTGTCCCAAGCCATTTCACTGCCCTGCTCCCAACTCACACACCCCTCCCTCATATACCTCTCCACTCCATCCCTCCATCTCATCCTTGGCCTCTCCCTTCCTCTCCCCTCCTCCACCTCACTCACATACACTCTCCTCGTCAGTCTTTCACTCTCCATCCTCTCCACACGGCCAAACTACCTCAGTGTGTTTCTCCAAATGCTTCCTATCATATCCACATTCATACCACAACGCTCCTTCACTTCGTCATTTCTTAGTCTGTCTCTCCATGTGACTCCACATGCTCCTCTCAAATAACTCATTTCCACTGCTCTCACTCTTGACTTCTGTCCCTCCAACAAGGTTCAAGCTTCACTTCCATACTTTAGAGTTGGTATCACAGTACTGTCATGTGGTAACTATTTCACATCTATGCTCATATATGTGTGTGTGTGTGTGTGTGTGTGTGTGTGTGTGTGTGTGTGTGTGTGTGTGTGTGTGTGTGTGTGTGTGTGTGTGTGTGTGTACCTATATACCTATGCTGCTTCTCCCAAGGAAAGGGAGGTAGACGAGACAGACCGACACACTCTCAATTTACTCATCCACTCAAATACATTTATTCGCATCTTAGCCCCAAGGGGAGAAGGGACAGATCCTCGTCGCACCATACCGCACGGGGGTCAACTGTGTAGTGCAATCAGTGATATCATCAGCAGGGCCCGACAGCAGAGCTAGTTTTCACCTGCCACATCATAATGAACTCATCCCCTTACCCGGACCTGACCTGATCAGTTGATCAGACCAAATGCGGGAAAATATTCCCACAGGGTTGCGTCATCATTTATTCATTCACAATTTCTCTCCAGTCATTTCTATCACGCACAGGCCACCAAGTATATCAGGGAGCCCACCAGAGGTAATAATATACTAGATTTGGTTTTAGCTAATAAAGAAAATATCATTAGTAATATAGAAGTTGGTGGACGACTTGGTAATAGCGATCATGAAGAAATTAAGTTCAAATTTATTTGGGATGTCTGTTCCACTGAAAATACCTCCAACGTTCCTAATTTTCGTCTAGGAGATTTCGATGGCTTAAGAGCTTATTTTCGAACGGTATTCCACAGGGAGATTAGCTATTTGAGGGAATGCCAGGTCAGTGAGGAACCCCAGGTCATAGGTGTGCAGGAAACACGTGGGAATGTCCGTCAGGTGTCTGTGAGGGGGGAGGTGGTAGATAGGAATGTAGTCCAGGTGACGGGAATTAACTCGGCTCCAGTACCAAGCAGACGTTTGATCAGTGAGAAGTATAACGAGTTAATAAATATAATACACGGAGGCCAAGATAGATATATCCCTTCAAAACCGTTTAGAACGAATAATTCAGAACCAAGATGGTTAAACAACAGATTAAAATCTCTCATAGGCCAAAGGAAAGGAATATATAGAATAAAACGTGGAGAGGAACATTTACGTAACCGGTACACAATTTTAAACAGAGAAGTAAAGAGGGAGATAAGAAAAGCAAAGAGAAGTTATGAAATTAAGGTTGCTAGTGAATCAAAAGAAAACCCCAAGGGTTTTTATCCAATGTACCGTACGAAAAATAAAGATAGGATAGGACCACTCAGAACAGAATCAGGTGACATTACCAGTGAAGATAAAGAAATGTGCTCCATCCTAAATAATTATTTCATATCAGTATTCACCAAGGAAAATCTAGACCTGGTCCCTCAAGCAGCAAATATTTACGATGAGAATACGGAAAATATTCTTAGTAAAATAACCATTAGTAAGGAGGAAGTATTGAAAGAAATTAATAAGTTAAAACCTCAAAAATCGCCAGGTCCGGACGATATATATGCAAAAATTATAAAAGAAACCAAAGAAGAATTATGTCAGCCACTTTTCACAGTATTTAATGACTCTTTAAGTTCAGGAGAAGTTCCCGAGGCGTGGAAGACCGCAAACGTAGTGCCCATCTTTAAAAAGGGTGATAAATCAACTGCGTCGAATTATCGTCCGGTAAGTCTAACGTCAATAGTAGGAAAAATGTTGGAGTCAATTTTGGCAAATAAGATTAGAGAACACTTAGAAAGATTTAATCTTATAAACGAAAGTCAGCACGGATTCAGGCAAGGACGATCCTGCCTCACAAACTTCTTGTCATTCTACTCGGAGGTCTATGAGGCAGTAGATAGCGATAAAGCTTACGATGTTATTTATCTGGACTTTAGTAAAGCTTTTGATAGGGTCCCACACGAAAGGTTAGTTAGAAAGGTTCGAGCACACGGTATAAACGGCGATATCTTAAAATGGATAGAATCCTGGCTGAAAGGACGAAAGCAGAGAGTATTAATAAATGGAACTAAGTCGGACTGGGGATTAGTAACTAGCGGTGTACCACAGGGTTCAGTACTCGGTCCCTTATTATTTATCATATATATAAATGATCTAGATTTAGGAGTCAATAGCAGCATCAGCAAATTTGCCGACGATACAAAAATAGGGCGTATCATTAACTCGACTGACGATTGCCATAACTTACAAAAAGACCTCGATACATTGTCCAAATGGTCTAAAACTTGGCAAATGGAATTTAACGTTGAAAAATGTAAAGTACTTAACGTAGGCAAGACCATTGGAGATACTAAATACTGCTTAGATAACAAAGAAATCAGCAAATCGGAATGCGAGAGAGATCTAGGAGTTATGATTAGTAACGACCTTAAACCAAGGCAACAGTGTATTAATGCGAGAAATAAAGCAAATAGGGTCCTAGGATTTATTTCGAGAAGCGTGAGCAATAGATCATCTAAAGTAATACTGAAACTTATCTAGCATTAGTAAGGCCACATTTAGACTACGCAGTACAATTTTGGTGTCCTTACTATAGAATGGATATTAATTCGTTAGAAAATGTACAGAGAAGAATGACAAAAATGATACATGACGTTCGGAACCTGTCATATGAAGACAGACTGAAAAGACTAAGTCTGCATTCGCTAGAGAGGCGTAGAGTAAGGGGAGACTTAATTGAGGTGTTTAAGTGGATGAAGGGTATAAATAAGGGAGATATTAGCAAGGTACTTAAAGTGAGCATACAGGATAGAACTAGAAATAATGGTTTCAAACTAGAAAAATTCCGTTTCAGTAAGGAAATGGGTAGAAATTGGTTTGGTAATAGAGTAGTAGACGAATGGAATAAGCTACCTAGTAAAGTAGTTGCTGCCTCTTCCATTGAGAGTTTCAAGCATAGGCTAGATAAGCATATGACTAATAAGGGGTGGATATAGAAAAAAAAGAAAATCTTATAACCAATACTAATTCATAATTTCTCCTTTTCAGGTTACACTATGATAGTCTCTATTCTCCTTTCACACTTTCCTGTAAAATGTCCACGCCAGTTTTTCTATACGGCGTGGTGTTCTTTCTGACTTTTTCCTGCCGGCTTCGGCTGGAGGGTTTGGAGGGCGGGGGAGAGCCTTCTTCTTTGCTATCCTTATCTCATTCTAGTAGTTCAGTTACTCTTCTAGGAGCTGTCTAGCATGGGCCAACCGGCCTACTGCAGTTATCCTCTCTTCTTATGTTCTTATGTAACAGACATCCCTCTCGCATCCAAAGCTCTCTTCACACTCTCCATCCATCCTATTCGTGGTCTTCTTCTCCGCCTTACACCTCTCACATCAGATCTAGTTTTCTTTTTCACCAATCGCTCGTTATCCATTCTCTTCATATGCCCAAACCATCGCAACACCCGCTGCTCAACTCGATCAGCCATCTCCCGCACAACTCCAGTTCTCCTTCGCACTTCATCATTTCTCACTAGATCCATACGCGTCACTCCACACATACTCCTCAGAAACCTCATCTCCATTACATTCAAACTTTTCCTCTCTGCTACACCCACATTCCATGTTTCAGCCCCATATAACACAGCGCCTTCATACAGCCTTCTCTTTACATGAATTCTACGCAAACGATATCGAAACACTTTTTTCTTTCCTCCCAGCACCTTTCCTACCTCACAGATAAATAAACAAATATATATATATATATATATATATATATAGTATATACATACATATATATATATATATATATATATATATATATATATAGTATATACATACATATAAATATTTATATACCTAACCTACTGTACCTACCTATAGTAGCTGTGATCTGTAACCAGTAGGGGCACGGAGGTAGGGTACAGAAAAATAGGGTAAAATTTGCCCTCGGGAATATTGTGCATGGGGGGATATTATCCTGACTCCCCAAAACTCACAGCAGGACGTATGATGATTAGACATATGGGAGGAACCTCTTTCCTGTGGTTTGCGATGATTTGGAGGGCCTGCTGCCCCTCCTCCTCACTCCTCGTGAGCTCATTAAAGTCTGTTGCCAGCCTGACTCCACATTTGACCCGGCCTCAGTGCTCCCTGATGTCCTGGAGCTCCCTGGGAACTTTCATCTTCAAACACTTGAAGAAGTTTTGTGTTTGGATCGCGTGGAAATCAGCAATCTTCAAGTCCGTGGGGACTCGCAACACTCGGGGATCCACTTACCTCGTCCTCACCTTTTGAGGACGCTTCTGGTGAAGGCTGAGAAGCATCTGAGCTTTATTGTCCTCAGGCACGAGGTTCAAGAAAAAGCAAAAACATACAAGTTCCTCATTCAGGTACTAGCCATTGTTCTGAATTTTTTTTGAGCGCTGTGCTTCCTACTTCCTCATCTACCAGATTCTTGCAGATCTGTAGTGTCTTGAAAAGAGCCAGATCATTTGCGGATGCATCGATTCCAACTAGCGACGAGTATCAAGCTCAAAGGTACACCAAGACTGGTAAGATGTTTATCCGCTTCAGGGGTCGTTCCTCGTGAGGGGTGAGAGGAAACTGGTCTCGCAACAGGAAAATCTTCAGTGAGTAGATCCCCCGCCCCACCAATCTGACCCTGCTGTACGGTACAGGATGACGGAATCAGCTGTCTGAGCGCTTCCGCGTTTCAGGGAGTGGATAATCCAGGAAGCGGAGTGCAAGTTCGAGGTATTCCCTGTAGTCGCTGCGGTCATGGCCCTCCTGGAGTTTGTCGACAACGAAGGAAACCAGCTCGTCTCGGTGCTTTGAGATTCATTGATCTAAGGGTCGTAGATAGGAACGATCGGCCTGAGCTTCGTACGGTTTGAAAACCTGCTGATCGATGATACACCAGCGATCCTTGAACTGGCCGAACAGGGGGATTTCCAGGCCAGAGAAGGAGAAGAACGCACCAAAAATCCCGGCGAAAAGCTCGTGGATGTGGTTGCGGCATGCCATGAAAAGGACAGGTTTCCCAGTGGCGTTCTGGATGACGGTGCAAGCCCCGCTGTGGACCCCAGTAATGCTTGCGGCAGTATCAAAGCAGAGGTTGGCCACCCAGTCCACTACTTGCAACCTCTGCTTCACGATGTCTTAAACCGCTCTTCCTCTAGCCTCTCCAGTCCCAGAACTAAGTTTTGGGATAGCCTTTTGAAACGAATACTTTCTCATAATGGGCCAAACATGCACGCATTGCGGGGTGGGATAGCAACAGGCAGTTGTGCTTATATTTTGTGTAAAATCATTGCTCATCAAATGGAACTCAATTAGCATGTGTGCATTCATCGAGTACAAAATTCAAAAATCTGAAACACCCTACAACTTTTCTCTCTTGTATAACTTAATCTTACCCCTCTTCACAGTTCCTTTACATCTACCGCTCTTTACCATTAAACTTGTCCCTCTACCCAGCACCCTTACATCTACCTCTACTTACTCTTAAACTTGTCCCTCCTCCCAGTTAACTTACTTATCTACTCCCCTCAATAATATCCCTTAAACTTACCCCTCTTCCTAGCATCCATACATTACCTTCTCTTGCCAGCATCCCCAAAACAAATTCCTATTCCTTGCACCCACATATCAATCAATCATCCTTACCAACCAATACATTAAAATACAACGTGCCCCTGACGAAATACCACCTTCACCTGGAACCATTGATCGTCCTCCCGTGTGACCCACACGCACGCCTAACTCCTTTGGTAAAATCTCTCCACGGAATAGACTCCCACCCACTCCATGCATCTAAAACACTTGTCAAAAGGAACCTCTATATGCACCATATCTTATTTTCCTTGTCACCATATGATCAACTCAAGGAAACTGACAAAAACTTATCCAACATACACCCAACTCCCTTACATACACCGGTCTCCTACAAACACTCACATCCCAACATCAACACGTATCCGCCACATATTTCATATACAACCAGATCCCCTATCCCAACATCCACATCCCTACATACAACGACATGTCCAACATACATCCACATCCGCAACGAACAGCCATATCCGACACATACTCCCACATCACCCAAATCCCCCCACATGCAATCACATCTTCAACATACAACCAAATCTCCCACATACACCCGAGTCCGCTGGAAAAACCAACATTCACCACATCCACCCACATCCATCACATACATCCACATCCGCCACATGCACCCACATCCATCACATGTATGCACATCCCCAACATGAACCTCCCTCTCCAACATATACTCATATCCCTCATATACGCCCAACTTCCCTACAGACACTAGTACATTGATCAAATATCTAAATATTTTAGCATACTTTTAACATTTAAAGTTCTAAATAGACTGAAATGCTGTAGCAATATGTTCCAATATGTAAGTGACACCCATGATACAAGGGACAGTGAAATAAATCTTATTATCCCAGCAGTTACAACACTCACCGGCAAACGTCACGTATACTGTGCGGGACCAGTTTTGTGGAACTGCCTACCTTATCACCTTAAAATTAATAATAATCTTAACTTCTTTAAACAGGCAATTAAACATAAAATTATGAGTGTTTTTTTAAACATTAATTAGGAATTATGTTGTATATAAATTTGTTTCCTAAATTTATAATTTTTCATTGTCAGAGACAGATGAATCAAGATATTTTTAAAAGCTTACTAGGTTTGTCCAAGGGCTAATGGCTCAACAAACCTGACCAATATAGTTTCTTTCTATGTATGTTCTGTATATGTCTTGTTACATAGCCTGTGATATCATCATCCTTTGTGTAATTTTAACGTACAGTATGCTGCATGTTTGATCACGAGCATGTTCTACCTCACTCCCCCCGTCCTCCCTTATAGTAGAGTAAGTCGTTCTTTCTGTTGTTCAGAGCAGGATTGTCAACTCTTTGTCCCCATGGCTTCATTTGCGCGTCCTTCTTACAAGTTGTATCAAGCTCTGCCGGCCCCTACATAATGAGCTTAGTCTCTGCATTATTGCCACTTAGATCTACTCCTCATTTTGCTCACATCTCTGTCCTCCCCTGTACAGTTGTTATTATTGTGAGTGCTCAGGAAGTCTCCAGCCATCTAACTGCTGTGTAATTTGAGTATGAGTGTTATTGCATTTTGTTCTTGTACTGTATAGCATAAGTTGTTAATTTGTAGGCCTAGTGAGGTTTTTGTAATTCATGGAAGGTTCTTATTGTTAGCCATTGTTCATAATAGTTTGTATCTGTAATAATTTATCTTGCATTAACTGAGCATTACCCAGTGTATTTTCATTTTATCAGGGCTGACTTAGGTAAATTTACTCTTGCTAATTTCGTGTTAATAGAGGCTATTGCAGTTAACCATATATTTAACCTGTTTTTTGCCATTACATTATCCTTATGAGTCCTGAATGTTTTGTTGTTAGTTTGAGCATTAAACTTTAACTTGTAATTTTACCTAACTCTTTTGTTTTGAACCTGGAACTTTACGGGACAGTAGTGATTTTTAGTATTCTCACTTAAAGTGTACATTATCTTTCACTGTTCCGTAACACAATATTGGCGACCTCGCCAGGATATTCAGGATATTATCATAAGGATATTGCTTGATATTTTGTGACTGTGATTTATTCATGATATCTACTATTACTATGCTTGATGAAGCCAAAGATTTTTTGTCAAATGTGCAAACAGTGTGTGATGTAGTAAACAGAACAAAGAATGAACTTAAGCTTGTTGCTCAACAATTGGGAATTGCTGTTCGCTCTCATCATTCTAAAGATCAAATTGTTGACATGATTAATGAAAGCTTGTTTAATGTAACTCCTCCAAATGAGCAAACGCAGATTGAAATAGCTAAGTTACAGCTAGCCCTGCAGGAGGCTCGTGTGAAGGAAGCTGAATTTCAAGCACGTGCTAAGGAGGCTGAGTCTCAGGCTAAGGAGGCGGAGTCTCAGGCTAAGGAGGCGGAGTCTCATGCTAAGGAGGCTGAGTTTCAGGCTCGTGCTAAGGAGGCTGAGGCACAAGTTGAAATTGCTAGGATTCAGGCAGACCATGAGTATCGCATGAAACAAGGTGGAACTGGATCATCTAGCTCTGATGATTTTGATGTGGCTAAAAATGTTAAACTTGTCCCTCCTTTTAATGAATCTGATTTAACAAAGTATTTTCAGTTGTTTGAGAGGGTAGCTACAGGTTTTAATTGGCCAAAAAGGTATTGGCCAGTACTCCTTCAAACTGTTCTCACCGGTAAAGCTCAAGTAACTTATGCATCTTTGCCTCAGGATCAATCTGATAATTATGATGTAGTTAAGAGCTTGATGCTTAAGGCCTATGAGCTTGTTCCTGAAGCTTATAGAGTAAAATTTAGGACAACTTAAGAGCAAGATAAGCAATCCCATGTTGAGAATGCAAAAATCAAAGAAGATCTGTTAGAGCAGTGGTTAAATTCTAAGAATGTGGATTCTGATTTTGGTAAATTTAAGCAGATGATTTTGCTGGAGGACTTCAAAAGGTGTATTTATAAAGATGTAAGCCTATATCTCGATGAGAAAAGAATAGATAATTTGTCTGATGCTGCAGTTTTAGCTGATGAATATGTTCTCACTCACAAGAGATATTCTAAAGAAAAAAGGAAAGCTGAGAGTAAGTACGTTGCCTCTACTCAGAGTACAGGTAACAGGAAAGAGAATAAAGATGATGTTTCTCAGGAAGTAAATACAAGCTTCACCTCTAGATTTCAGAAAAGTAAATGTACTTATTGTAGTAAGCTTGGTCATACTACGGAGAAATGTTTCAGGAGACAGCGTGATGTGAACAAAAAGGAGTCTTTAAATATTCAGTCAATTGGTCTAGTGTCCACTCTTGAGAGTTCCCAGAATTCTTTAACTGAGTTAACTGAACCTGCTTTGAGGGGTAACTTAAATTCTCATGATGGAGCTCCTCTTTTGAGCAGTAACGTGGGTGACACTCTCAAGAGTTCATGTGCTAATTTCCTGTCTGATGGTTTTGTCAGTCCTCTGGACAGTAATGACAGGAAATCAGTTAAAATATATCGTGATACAGGTGCTTGCCAATCCCTTATGCTGACCAGTGTTCTAGGCTCTAATGTTAATTCCTCTGATGAAACTGTAATCTTACAAGGTGTAGGGAATAATTACTTCTCTGTCCCTCTGTGCAGAGTGAATTTAGAGTCTGGTTTTGTTAATGGTTCCGTTATGGTTGGGTTGGCTGAGACACTCCCAATGTCAGGTGTACCTTTCTTACTTGGAAATGATATTGGTGGAAGTCAAGTGTGTCCAGCTCCTCAGTTGTCTAGTGAGCCAGTGGCTGCATCCCAGGATTGTGATGTCCCTGATGTGTTCCCTGCATGTGCTGTCACTAGGGCTAAGTCTAAAGTTACTGGTGATTTAGAGGATAATGATGATGATGATGTTATCCTAGCTGACACTTTTCTTGCTGATTTGGACCACTCACCAGATGAGGCAGTACCCCGTAGTGTTGATAATTTGTCTCGTCAAGAGTTGGTTGAGTTGCAGGTTGCTGACCCTGAGTTGAAAGGTCTAGCTAACTCTGCTTACAGTGAAGAAGAGTCAGCCGGTGCTTCTACTTGTTATTATATAAAGTCAGGAGTACTTATGAGGAAGTGGAGACCCCCAACAGTATCAGCTGACTGTGAATGGGAGGTTGTACATCAAGTTGTCATCCCTCGTGTTTGTAGGCAGGATATCATTAGAGTGGCTCATGATTCCAGTTTGGCAGGACACCTTGGAGTGAGGAAGACTGTGGCACGCATTTTGAAACACTTCTACTGGCCAGGTATCTTCAGGGATGTTTCCTGGTATTGTAAGTCTTGTCACACCTGTCAAGTTGTGGGGAAGTGTAATCAGACCGAAAAGGTTGCACCTCTAGTTCCCATTCCTCCTTTTGAGGCGCCTTTCACCCGTGTGTTGGTGGATATTGTGGGCCCTCTTCCTAAGACTTCTTCAGGATTTTCTTATGTGTTGACCCTGATTGATATGGCTACTCGTTATCCTGAAGCCATTCCACTTAGAAATATCTCAGCAAAGAACGTGGTTAAGGAAATGCTAGGGTTCTTCACAAAGTTTGGTCTGCCCAAGGAGGTACAGTCAGACCGAGGAAGTAATTTCATGTCAAATGTTTTCAAGCAGTCTCTGAAAGAGTTGGGCATCACCCAGATCACGTCTTCAGCTTACCATCCCCAGACTCAAGGAGCGTTGGAGAGATATCATCAAACACTCAAATCGATGCTCAGGAAATACTGTTTGGAACATCAGAAAGACTGGGATAAAGGTCTTCCATTCGTTGTATTTGCCGCAAGAGAATCTCCAAATGAATCACTGGGCTTCTCACCTTTTGAACTACTGTTTGGCCATGAAGTAAGGGGACCCCTTAAGCTATTCAAGGAATGCTGGCTGTCAGAGGAAGATGACGTCAACCTGCTGGAGTATGTGATGAAGTTCAAAGAACGGCTGTCCACTGCTTTACAGCTGGCGAGAGAGAATTTAGGAGCTGCTCAGGAGAACATGAAGACTTGGTATGATAAGAAGTCCAGGTTACGCCACTTTAAGCCAGGAGATCAGGTTTTGATTCTGCTACTGGTTCATGGGCAACTTCTTCAAGCCAAGTTTAGTGGTTCTTATTTCGTGGAGAAGAAACTCAGTTATGTCAACTATGTCATCGCCACACCAGATCATAGAAAGAACAAGCAACTTTGTCACATCAACATGCTAAAGTTATATCACAGGCGGGACGAAAATAATCCAGTCTGCACTGTAGCTGTTCCACCCGAGTCTGCAAGTGAAGTTCTCCCATGCAGCATGAGCCTGAGTGATAGTTTGGGGAAGAATCCTGATATCATGAATGATCTCCAGACTAAGCTTTCTCATTTACCTCCCGAGGAAAGGCAGGAGTTTTCGGCATTACTGCAGGAGTATCTGCAAGTGTTCCGTGCCACTCCAGGAAGAACCACTGTGTTGATGCATGATGTCGATGTTGGAGACGCAAAGCCAATTAAATTGCCTCCTTACCGTGTGAACCCAGTGAAAGTTCCTCTCATCCAGAAGGAGCTTGGCTACCTGTTGGACCACAAGATGATTGAGCCCTGTCAGAGCGAGTGGAGTTCTCCTGTCACTCTAGTCCCTAAGCCACGTGGGTCACAGCGGCTTTGCATCGACTACAGATGTGTTAATCAGATAACCAAAACAGACACTTACCCTCTCCCTCGTGTGGAAGATTGCATAGACAAGATCGGAAAGGCTAGGTACATAAGTAAGTTTGATTTGTTAAAGGGATACTGGCAAGTACCTATGACTGAACGTGCTAGGGAGATCTGATGTTTTGTAACACTAGGAAAGACTTTTGCATGTTCTGTAATGCCATATGGTATGAAGAATGCACCAGCCACATTTCAGAAGCTCATGAATGTTGTAACAGAGGGTTTGGCAGGGTGTGTTGTTTATATTGATGATGTATTAATCTTCAGTGACAACTGGAAAGATCACCTATGCCATGTCAGTAAATTTCTTGAGCATTTGGTTCAGGCTAATCTTGTAGCTAACTTATCAAAGTGTGAGTTTGGTCAAGCTAAAGTTCAGTACCTTGGTTACGTAATTGGTGATGGACATGTTGCACCACCAGGAGCTAAGGTTCAGGTTATAAGTGATCTTCCCAGACCTAAAACTAGGAACTAGCTACAAAGATTTTTGGGAATGGTAGGTTATTACAGGAGATTTGTTCTTAACTTTTCAATTCTTGTATCACCACTTACAGACCTACTGAAGAAGGGAGTTAAATTTGTCTGGACCGATAACTGTGAATCCTCTTTCAACAAACTTAAAGCTATCCTATTATGTCAGCCAGTGCTCGCTACTCCAAATTTTGCTAAGCCTTTTAAGATGGCTGTTGACGCAAGTGATACAGGAGCTGGGGCTGTTTTGCTGCAAGAGGATGATCAGGGTATTGAACACCCTGTATCTTACTACAGTAAGAAGTTCACTCCACCTCAAAAGAACTACTCAACTATTGAGAAAGAGCTTTTGGCCTTGATTTTGGGTTTACAGCATTTTTCATTTTATTTGTGTTCCGGTTTTGACCCCATAGTCATGTATACCGATCATAACCCACTGAAATTCCTTAGTAAGTTTAAAGATAAAAATCAGAGATTGACAAGATGGAGTCTACTTCTTCAGGAGTATTCATTAGACATACAACATGTCAAGGGGAAAGAAAATGTTATAGCAGATTGCTTATCTAGACTTTAGACAGATTGTTTTAGAGTAATAAGAAATTTCCTTTGTAAATTTCTTTTTCTTTGTGTGGAGGTGTTACATAGCCTGTGATTTCATCATCCTTTGTGTAATTTTAACGTACAGTATGCTGTATGTTTGATCACGAGCGTGTTCTACCTCACTCCCCCCGTCCTCCCTTATAGAAGAGTAAGTCGTTCTTTCTGTTGTTCAGAGCAGGATTGTCAACTCTTTGTCCCCATGGCTTCATTTGCGCGTCCTTCTTACAAGTTGTATCAAGCTCTGCTGGCCCCTATATAATGAGCTCAGTCTCTGCATTATTGCCACTTAGATCTACTCCTCAATTTGCTCACATCTCTGTCCTCCCCTGTACAGTTGTTATTATTGTGAGTGCTCAGGAAGTCTCCAGCCATCTAACTGCTGTGTAATTTGAGTATGAGTGTTATTGCATTTTGTTCTTGTACTGTATAGCATAAGTTGTTAATTTGTAGGCCTAGTGAGGTTTTTGTAATTCATGTAAGGTTCTTATTGTTAGCCATTGTTCATAATAGTTTGTATCTGTAATAATTTATCTTGCATTAACTGAGCATTACCCAGTGTATTTTCATTTTATCAGGGCTGACTTAGGTAAATTTACTCTTGCTAATTTCGTGTTAATAGAGGCTATTGCAGTTAACCATATATTTAACCTGTTTTTTGCCATTACATTATCCTTATGAGTCCTGAATGTTTTGTTGTTAGTTTGAGCATTAAACTTTAACTTGTAATTTTACCTAACTCTTTTGTTTTGAACCTGGAACTTTACGGGACAGTAGTGATTTTTAGTATTCTCACTTAAAGTGTACATTATCTTTCGCTGTTCCGTAACAGTCTGTATGTCACTCTGGCATATAAAAAATTGACTTTGGCTTTGACTTACACCCGCATCTCCAACATATACCCAGAACCGCCCGCATAAACCCAATTCTCCAATATACCGTACATTACTTATATCTCACACACAACTACAAAAGCTTTCCAGAAACACCACCTAGAAGCTTTCATGTAGACCCAAACCACCTACATATACTCAGTAACCTAAACATAACTACCCAAACCTTCCATAAACGAGAACCTAGAACACCCAACGTATCTTCATCCCTAATACAGTAAGGTCCGAACCACAAAACTCTCACACAGCAAGACTGAAATAATGTACTATATACTTATTCAGGTTTGAAACTGCCATCTCGTCATTTTCAGCTCTAAGTTGTAACAAGAATTTAACACTGGAGATGCTGGTCACAAAAATGTGCTATGGAAAGGTAAGTGTAGAAACATGGTATTGTCATATTCCGGCGCTAAATTTAAAGGAATAAGCAGAAAAAGGACGATAATCTCACCAAGTTAAAATGCAAGAACTATATCACCAACACGCACCCGTCACTGACAATCGCCCCAATCACCCACACGCTCCCCAATTACCCACATACACCCAATCACTCACAAACACCCCAATCACTCACACACACCTCAATCACTCACAAACGCCCCAAACGCCCACGCGCACCCAATCATCTACACGCACCCAAACACTCACAAACACCCCAATCACTCACAAACGTCCCAGTCACCCACACGCAGCTGTCACAACAAGCTCCCCAATCACCCACACGCACCTCAGTTGTACACACGCACCCCAATCACCCACACGAACCTCAGTCACACACATGCACCCCAATCACCTCCCCCCCCCACACACACACAGTCCAGTTACAGACTACCACCCAAAAGCACGCGAATGCATCCAAGAGCTCCCTCCTGTAACTATATCATCCATATACATCCTAATCACACACACACACACACACACACACACACACACACACACACACACACACACACACACACACACACACACACACACACACACACACACACACACACACACACACAACGGCTGCAAAAAGGACGAAAATCTCCCCCAAGTAAAGCTGAAGGAATTATTGCCGACACGCGCCCGAATCACCCGCACGCACAAAGAAATCAGCCACATATACCGTGAGGCGCGGCGCCCCCTCAATCAGGAGCCAGCAGGGGGTGTGATATCGGAGGGATAAGAGGGAACTTGTCCAACATCGAAGCTTCGAACCCAGAGCAACACACCCCAACTTTCTGTGTTCCCCGGAGCTTTATGGCACACAGGAGGATATGAGCAAAGGTTGGCGGAGGGGTGGGGGGGAGGCCTAGAAGGAGAGGGAGAGGGAGAAGGACAGGGAGAGGAGTGGGTGTGGGAGGGGAAGGGAGAAAGAGGGAAAGGAAGAAGCGAAGGATGGAAGATGGCGAGGGAAAAGGTGGAGGGGATAAAAAGTGATTGGGTAGTTATAACAAAGCAGGGAGGTGTTTACTGAGAGTAATGACTAGAGGGAGAGGGAGAAGAAGCGGGAGAGGGAGAAGAAGCGGGAGAGGGAAAAGGAAAGGGAAATAGAAAAGGCAGTGAGAAAGTGTGAGTGGGAGAGGAAGAAGTGAAGGATAGATATGGTGTGAGAAACCATGGAAAGGAGGCGGGAGAAAGCAGAGTTATGGCATCGCTGGAAGGGTTGTATTGGGAGTAAAGGCCTAGTGGGAGAGGGATAGAAGAAAAAGAAGGAAGAAGTAGAGGGTGGGAGAGGAAAATATAGCTGCGTTGGAAAAAGTTAAGTCGGGGAAGGGGGTCAATGAGCGTGGGAATGGGTAGGAATGGTTTAGGTTTATGATAGAAGTAAGATATTTAGGGGGATGATTGACAGCCATAATGGGAGAAGCAGACTGAGAAATGTGACAGGAGGGAAAGTCTAAATGAAACGTGTAAATGAAGGCTAAGGGGGAAGAGGGGCCAAAATGGGAGAGAAGACGAGACTATGGTAGGAGAGGGAAAGGGAGTGATGAGGAAAGATTGATGATTGCTGTAACACTGACATGACAGAGAGAGAGAGAGAGAGAGAGAGAGAGAGAGAGAGAGAGGATGCAGGTAATGATGATGAAATTCTGAATATTCGTTTGATTGTCTTTCCACACTCCCCGCCCTCCTCCTCCATCTTACCAACCTCACGAGGAGGTTGACTCATGAGAAATCATTTTAATACACCTGGAAGAGCTTCACCTTATATAATTAAATTTCCAAGGTTCGTGTCTTTTTTTTTTACCTTAGCACTACGATTACGGCTTTTCTCTTTAATTCAGTGTACTGCCACGCAACTTGGCGGAGATTATAACCCCTTTTCTACCAGCGTTTTCCTTTAAGTTTAAATTGAAAATATTGACTAACAACACCAATATTATACATCAAAAATCATCCTTTCAACCGTTCCTAGTTTACCATTAAATTTTCTACTGCGACACATTTATGTCATGCAGAATTACGTAGGTTGGCCACGAGACAGATGTTAACCGCGTAGTTATTGGATATCTTTTCACTCCGATGATCGTGAACTTTGACCCATAACCTTTACATTCGAACTTCCTTGATGTGGTCAACACCTAATAGCCTTAAAAACAGATTTCTAGGTCAAGGTTTTCAAACGTTCGAGCCTAAACACACACACACACACACACACACACACACACACACACACACACACACACACACACACACACACACACACACAACCAGCAGGACAAGCAGGGAGGATACGAAACATTATCTACAAGCTATTTGGGTAGTAGAAAAAAAAAAAAAAAAGGACACCTTTGATAGCTGCACGCACCCCTGACAGATCCTAAAAGCTGTCCTTCGTCTCAGAACACACCTCAAACACACCCCAGATACTCACCACATGCACCTCTGTCATCTCTTCGCTCAGACTTTGTCCTCCAACTTCATCTTAGACGATTCCGGTGCTGTTCCTCCCTCCCTTCCCCCCTCTGACTTCCTCATGGCTAACATTAAAATTTCTTCAGCTGATGTATTTTCTGCCATTGCTGGCCTCAGTACTATATAAGGCATATGGGTCTGATGGAGTCCCTCCTGTTGTTCTCAAGAACTATGCTTCTGTGCTTACTCCCTGCCTAGGCAAACTCTTTCGCCTTTGTCTGTCAACTTGTACCTTTCCTTCTTGCTGGAAGTTTGCTCTCATTCAGCCAGTCCCAAAGAAGGGTGACCATTCCCAACCCTCTAACTATCGTCCAATTGCTTTAACATCCTGTATCTCAAAAGTTTTCGAGTCAATTCTTAATAGAAAAGTTTTAAAGCATCTTTCCTATCACAACCTTCTTTCTGATCGTCAGTATGGGTTCCGTCAGGGACGCTCCACAGGCGATCTTCTCACCTACCTTTCAGACTCCTGGTCATCCTCCTTTCGGGACTTTGGGGAAAGCTTTGCCATTGCACTTGACATCTCAAAGGCTTTCGATCGAGTCTGGCATAAATCTTTAATTTCCAAACTGCCCTCTTACGGTTTCTATTCTTCTATCTGTGCCTTCATCTCTAGCTTCCTTTCTAGTCGTTCTATAGCCGCTGTTGTAGACGGCTATGGTTCTTCTCCTAGATCTATTAACAGTGGTGTTCCTCAGGGCTCTGTCCTATCACCAACTCTCTTCCTTTTATTCATCAATGACCTTCTAAGCTGTACATCTAACCCTATCCACTCATACGCTGATGACTCCACCCTTCACCTTTCCATTTGATTCCCACAACGTCCATCTCAGCAGTTACTTCAACAGGCAAGGGATGAGGCTATGGCACACCTAATGTCTGACTTGGCTCGTATCTCTGACTGGGGTAAAAATAATCTGGTTGTTTTTAATACATCAAAGACTCAGTTTTTGCACCTATCAACTCGACAAAATCTTCCACAGGTATACCCACTTATGTTTAATAATACTCAACTTAATCCTGCATCATCGTTGAACATGCTTGGGGTTTCATTTGCTCGGGACTTGTCTTGGAAAGATCATATTACATCTCTTGTAAAATCTGCTTCCAAGCGATTGGGTGTGCTAAGCCGACTCCGTTCTTTCTTTACCCCTGTTGACTCTATACAGGGGTTTTATCCGCCCCTGTGTGGAATACAACTCTCATGTATGGGGGGGCTCCCCACATACAGCTCTTCTCAATAGGGTGGAGTCAAAGACTTTTCATCTTATTAACTCTCCCCCTCTTGCTAACTCCCTTCAACCTCTGTCTCTTCGCCGCAGTGTTGCATCTTTATCTCTTTTCTATCGCTACTTCAATGGTCACTGTTCCTCTGAACTGTCTGAATGCATTCCTCCACTTCTACGACGGGCGCGTAGCACCCGTCTAGCAGCAAACTCTCACCCCTTTTCTGTCCAACTCTCTAATGCAAGAGTCAACCGTTACTCCCAGTCCTTCATTTATGCAACAGGTCAGCTCTGGAACTGTCTCCCTCTGTCTGTATTTCCTGTTTCCTATGATCTCCAATCTTTCAAACGCAGTGTGTCCAGGCATCTCGAAATGAATGGATCTTGAATTCGGCTCTGTCTTGTATTTTGTTTTTCTCTTGGAGGGAACAGTATTGCGGGCTCATTGCCTTTGGTTTCTTCTTCCTCACATAAAAAAAAAAAAAAAAAAATCCCGGACATGCCCTAGACCACTGAGCCCTATAATATGGAGGGGCTATCTCCACGGCGAGCGTGTGACTTTGGCCGCCATATTGAAACACAGCACTCGTCGCCTCCACAAGGGTAATGCAACTGGAACACTGACCCTAGCTTTGCTGTCTCTGTTTCGCTGTTGCTTTCGTATGCTGCACAGTGGACCATGGCACTGTTTTTTTTTTCGAATTCATCGGTTAATTTCAAAAGGCGCGGACGTCAGGTGAGGTGCGAAAACGTTGCTGTCACTACACCTGAAGATTGGGTCTATGAATGTGCGTGGATGTAGTACGATTGAGGCTAAAAGGGAGGAGATTGGGAGAATGTTTGTGAGAAGAAAGTTGGATGTGTTAACTTTGAGTGAAACGAAGATGAAAGGGAAGGGTGAGTCTATGTTTGGAAGTGTGAATGGAAGATTGTCAGGTGTTGATAGAGGAAGGGCAAGAGAAGGTGTGGCCTTGTTAGTGAGTCCGGAAGTACAGCAGTGTGTGACTGAATGGAAGGAGGTGTCATCGAGACTGATGTGGGTGAAAGCGAAATTTGAACGTGAGTTGTGGGTGTTTGTGAGTGCATATGGGCCTGGTAGTGAAAGGGATGAAGAAGAGAGGGAGTCTTTCTGGAATGATGTTGATGAGTGTCTGCAGAGTTTTCGAGCGAACGTGAATGTGGTAATGATGGGAGATCTGAATGCTAGAGTGGGAAATGTAGCAGTTGAAGGGGTAGTTGGTATGCATTGTGTGCCTGGAAGAAATGAAAACGGGGAGCGAATGATAGCGATGTGTGCTGAGCGAGAGATGGTGATTGGAAATACGCTGTTTGAGAAGAAAGATATTTATAAGTATACATGGGTGAGACAGGAGGGTGGAAGGGTTGTTGATAGAGCTTTGATGGACTATGTGGTTGTGTCTAGGAATGTAATAGGAAGATTGTTGGATGTGAGAGTTCTGAGAGGGGAGGGTGGAGGTATGTCTAACCACTACCTGGTAGAGCTAAAGTTAAGAGTAGGTAAGAGATGGGTGAGAGCTAGGAGGGTTAGGTGTGGCAGGGAGGTTTTGAAAGTGAGTGAGTTGGATAAAAGAGAGAAAAAGATAGAGTATCAGGGGAAATTGAAAGATGAGTGGAACGCAGTGAAAGATAGGGAAAATGGCAGTGTGGAGGAGGAATGGCAGTTATATAAGAGTGCTGTGGTGGGGCATGCCGACGAGGTGTGTGGTGTGAGACGTGTGGGTGGTGGTGTAAGAAAAGGAAGTGAATGGTGGTGCGAGAAAGAAAGTATGGCTGTGGCTGAGAAGAGACGTGCATATGAAGTGTGGCTGCAGAGGAAGGATGAGATGTCATATGAGAGGTATAAGGAAAAGAGGAATAGGGTGAGAAGGGCTGTGCGTGATGCTAAAGTGGCAGCAGATGAGAGGTGGGGTAGGCGGCTGACAGAGAATTTTCAACAGAATAAGAAAATGCTTTGGAAGGAGGTGAAAAGGGTGCGAAAGGGAGAGTCTGGGAAGGAAGAACGAGTAAAAGCAGAGGATAGAAGGATGTAAATTGAGATGGATGCAGTAAGGAAGAGATGGGCAGAGTATTTTGAAAGATTGTTAAATGTAGAGGAGGAAAGGGTGGCTGAGATTGTGGCGGATGGAAGGGTGCAAGGAATAAATGTGTTGGGAGAGTTGAATGATTCTTTGATCACGAAGGAGGAAGTGGAGAAGGCAGTAAAGGAGAAGAAAACAGGGAAAGCTGCAGGTATGGATGGGTGTGCTGTGGAATGCCTGAAGGGTGCTGGAGTGACTATTGTTGACTGATTAGTAAGATTGTTGAATTTGTGCTTTGTGAAAGGTATGGTGCCAGTTGACTGGGCAAGTGCTTGTGTGGTCCCGTTGTATAAAGGCATGGGTGATAAGTATGAATGTACTAGCTTTAGGCGTATAAGTCTGTTGAGTGTTGTAGGTAAGGTGTATGGTAGAGTGTTAATTATGAAAGTTAGAGAGGGTACAGAGGGAGTGATTGATGATGAGCAATGTGGCTATAGGAGAGGGAGGGGATTCGTGGATTAGGTGTTTGCGGTGAGACAAGTGTGTGAAAAGTATTTAGCGAATAGCAAGGATGTGTTTTGGGCATTTATGGATTTAGAGAAAGCGTATGATAGAATTGATAGGAAGGCTTTGTGGACTGTTTTAAGATTGTATGGACTTGATTGTAGGTTACTAAAAGGGGTGAAAAGTTTTTATGTAAATAGTAGAGCGTGTGTAGGAGTGGGAAATGTTGTGAGTGATTGGTTTCCTGTGGGAGTGGGGGTGCGACAGGGATGTGTGATGTCGCCTTGGTTATTTAATATTTACATGGATGGTGTTGTAAGGGAGGTGAATGCAAGAGTTTTAGGTGGAGGTCTGAGTCTGGTGAATGTTGATGGTGGAGAGTGGAATCTGAAGCAGCTGCTGTTTGCAGATGATACTGCACTGGTGGCTGATTCAGAGGAGAGATTGAAACAGTTGGTAGAGGAATTTGGAAGGGTGTGTGAAAGGAGGAAATTGAAAGTAAATGAGAATAAGAGTAAAGTGATGAAGTGTACGAGGTTGGTAGATGGTAGGGGGATGAATATAGTTTTGAATGGCGAGTTGCTTGAGGAGGTAGAGTGTTTTAAATATCTAGGGTCACATGTTGCTGTGGATGGAAGAAGAGATGGAGAAGTGAGGTTTAGAATAAATGAAGTAGGAAAGATGCTGGGAGGCATGAAAAAAAGTGTTTAGATGTCGTTCACTTAGAATGGACGTAAAGAGAAGGCTGTATGAGGGTGTTGTGGTACCGACTGCGTTATATGGGGATGAAACATGGAATATGGGTGTAGCAGAGAGGAAAAGTTTGAATGTAATGGAGATGAGGTGTCTGAGGATTATGTGTGGAGTGACGCGTATGGATCGAGTGCGGAATGACGAAGTGTGAAGGAGAACTGGAGTTGTTCGGGAGATGGCTGGTAGAGTTGAGCAGAGGGTGTTGCGATGGTTTGGGCATATGGAGAGAATGGATAACGAGCGATTGGTGAAAAAGATAACTAGATCTGATGTGAGAGGTGTAAGGCTGAGAGGAAGACCACGAATAGGATGGATGGACAGTGTGAAGAGAGCGCTGGATGCGAGAGGAATGTCTGTTGAGCAAGGAAGAGTGGCTGTGCGTGACAGAAATAAATGGAGAGAAGTTGTGAATGAATAAGTGATGACGCAGCTCTGAGGGGATATTCTCCCGCATTTGGTCTGATCAGCTACTTCAGGTCAGGTGCGGGTAAGGGGATGAGTCTGTTATGATGTGGCAGGGGTAAACCAGCTCTGCTGTCGGGCCCTGCTGCGGATGTCACTGATTGCATTGCGCAGTTGACCCTTGTGCGGTGTGGTGCGGTGAGGATCTGTCCGTTCTCCCCTTTGGGGCCAAGATGCGAATGAATGTGTTTGAATGGATGAGTAAATGGGGAGGGTGTCGTCCTGTCTCGGCTACCTCCCTTTCCTTGGAGGAAGCAGCCTAGGTATATAGATAGATAGATAGACATCAGCGCCGCGCTGGGGCCCTGACGGGGCACACAAACTACACGGCGCTACCCATGAGAAAGCCCCTCCATATTCCAGCTCAGTGCCCTAGACGCACATCAAACATCAACACCCCCACCTATCAACACCCCTTCTCCAAAGTCTGACGTTCATAAAACATTAAGACGGCAACTTGCTAGATTTCATTCTTCAGCAAGTTGCAGTGAGTGAGTGACACATTTCGGGACACACACTGGCTTTGGCAGCCTGTGTGTATGGTGCGGAGAAAAGAAATCGCCATTATTTAGACGTTAGAAATGGAAACTGCATGTATAATCCTTCACTATGTATGTCTTCTTAGGCTCAGTAAATTCACTTGGTGGTATTACGAGTATAATAAAACATCGCACCGAGAAGATAACCCACGAGCATCCATTTCATTAATATACCAGGATGACTAGTGGTAGGTGGTGGCGATCATCATCCACCCACTTGATATAGCGCTGCCTGCAGTACTTCTCCCTTCATCTTAGCAGTCTATTTCTGTGTCTTCCTTCCTCTCTTTCTATTTCTTCCCTTCCATCCTGTCACTTTTTAGTACTATTCTTTGCCCTTTTGCCGGATGTACAGTACATTGAATGACAAACCTATTGGTTTCCTGTAAGCCAGGAAACTATTACCAACGCTGGGTGGTAACCGTATAACTAGATAACGGGGTGATGTGGGGTGTCCTTGCTACGTGGGTGGAGAGAGGCAAATGCAATTATCATCAACGAACCAAACCTCCATATTTTTCTTCTCACTCCGCGCCGTGCGATAGCGAGGCGTCGCCAGGAGCTGTCAACGAAAAGGGAACATCATTTCACTACACGGGACGGCCCTATAGGGACGGTTATTTGTCTGCAGTTGATGAGTCTGCTCAGCCAGACCGACTGGGACTGAGCAATACCAACAACAACCAGCATGACTCCATTTATTTAAATCACTTCCTCACAAGTACGTTATTTGCATTTCATTCCTGCTACGAGATTATTAGATTATGCTTAGTAGAGTGCCCTCGTTTTGAAGGTCTCAATGAAGACCTAACCCCTATAGTTAAAACAGTCTCTCCTCAGGTGCATATAACTTCTAACAGCAGCAAAAATATTATAACATTATGTTGAGAAAGTTAAGCCAAGACCATTCATTTTACACCCTTCAGCCCGAGGACGCCTATATAGTCTTTCTAATTCTATATGATTTTGTTATGCATTTTTATTATGTTTACTAAAAACCTTTCCCACACGAGGGGTTCAATATAGTCTTGATTAAACCTTTCATTACCAGAGATCCTTCGTAAGCTGAATATAATCGTATGGTGGCAGTATGAATATTACACAAAATATTTCGTTGTCATGAAGAGTTAATGTATCAGCATAAAATCCATTATGTATCAAATTTTCCAAAGTGTGTGTGTGTTCTTCCGAATTCTGCTTCATGCCACTTCATCATTTCCATTTCAGTCTCAGTTACTTGTCTAAAGCTGAAGTGACAGGACTTTTGGAAATCAATCTTCCCCCCCTCTCCCTCCCTCCCTCTCTCTCGCTCTCTCTCTCTCTCTCTCTCTCTCTCTCTCGTAAGCTCCGGTTAGGATGATATATAACTGCAAAACATCCACGCTTATTCTCGGAAAGCGAGGATTGTGACCAGCTATGTAGGTACCACGGCGGTAAATGTCTATCTTCACCCAACACCTGTTTCCCGCACCCCATCGGCTTTGGCTGTGGCCTTGGCTCCGGCTTTGGGTCTGTTTGTCTGTCTGCCTGTCTGTCTGTCTGTTTGTCTTCTAATCTCCCGTCTATGGTAAAATATAATCAAGGCGCATCTACAGTATGTTAATCTTTCTTGCACGTGGACATTAAAAAAAAAAAAAAAATCTTGTCACTACAAGAAGTTACTCGGCTTAATAGAATACACTGTAATAAAAGAGGTTAATGAAGGATACAACTCGTTAAGTCACTCCTAAGCAGAATAACTTCTTTTGGTAATAAAGAATAACATGTCATCTTAGTGAAGATATTGATTCCGCTATGTAAGGACTGCTCTGTTATATAAATCCTTCTGGCTACATGTGCCTATCTTCATATAGTTTCTGAATCCTGTCATACACAATCTGACCCACTCTCTAAAGCCAGTACAGTTACATATTTTTTATGCCTTAGGCGGTGAATAACATACTGACATCCATATTAATCTTTCAAATGTGTTCTAGTATTCAGCTACGGCAAAAGGTAATCCAAGAGCATGTATAATGTACCTGTACCTCCGCCGTTATTAAACAGTATATCCATACCCTTCTGAGAGATTGCTTTAATAACCTTCCAAGATGAAAGATACTTTTCGAGCACCCAGAGTTAGTCCCCAGTATGCCACTACTACAGTGTTTCTCTGATTCCCTCTATCTACTGTATTCTTATATCCGTCTTATGAGAAAGGTAATCCCACCAGCATCCACATTAATCCTCATGTAAGGCCGCACTGGGTACCGCTGTGTAAATATTCCTGGGCAACATGAGTGCCTCCACCCAGCTCTGTTTCCTGTCACCAGAATGCCTGGCTGTCTCTCTAATGGGTTTAGGAAAGAGGTTAAAGCGAAAGCGGAAGGGATGGGAGTGAATCTGATCATCAGTGGTGAAAAATGGATGATTTCAAATCAGATGGATACAGATGATGATGTGTTGCATTTTGATAGTGAAGGTAAATTTTGTGGACTGATTCAGAGGAGTGTGCTTACCTGTGCGCTTTTTGCTCTGAATGTAAATGTATATAAGAGTAAAGACATGATTGTTAAAATATGATTCACACTGTGATGAGTTGGTGAACAGTGAGCGACTGCAGGTAGTGGAAGCGTTTAAATGTTTAGATGCAGCGATTCTTCAGTGACCGAAAGACAGCTTATTGAGTCAAGAAGTTAAAAATACTCGTAAAGCGGCTCCAGGAAGTAAGATGGATGTGCTATGAAGTTCTTGGAATACTTAACAAAGGTCTGAGTCAGAGGTTTAGGAGCATTACATGACTCATCACTATCCACATTAACATGTGTGTGTGCGTGTGAGACTTTGGAATGACAAAGTATTAAAAATCAAGAATGAGAGCATAAGAAAGGGTACTGCTAAGAAATGATTCAGGACTGTATAGGTAAGATTAAAGAAGAAATAAAGAATCGTCAAAAGGTGTGGTGTAAAGCAGTCTCTTGATGGCAGGGTGGAGGAGTGTATGCTTAGATGGTATCGCCACATAAACGTGAAATGGGTATACCTGAGTGAGCTTAACGGAGGGATGAGGTAAGGAAGCCCAGGAAGATGGCGAGTGGAAAATGTATGTGAATTTGTAAATAAGCGATGTGGGGAAGGTGAAGAAGCAAAAGAAGTCATAAGGAACAGAAATATGTGTGTGAGGTATGACGATGAATCCAAGGATGATTACACCCCTCCTTTTTTTTCTTTTTTTACCTGGCAATCAAGGGAATGCTTTATCCCACAGGTATCATGAAGGGTGACCGTGTTGATTATTTGATTTCTGAGATGAGGCCGAACATGTCAAAGGCTTGTTTGATGAATGGATGTTCTGCCTATTTTTTCTCTGCACTCTGTTGATAATTCTCCGGAGTTTTTTTTTTTTTTCTGTCCCGATTTCCGGATTCCTTCCATCCCACGGACATAGGGAACAGGATTAACCTCTTCATCTTGGTGTATTTTCTTTTTTTAATATTGTTGTCTCCAGATGGCACTAGAGTGATTCCCCCCCTCCCCCCCGGAACTGGAGAGGTTAGATATGGTTGTAGTTCATCCTTTTCACTGCAAAAGTTGAAAAGGATCGTTCAGTAAAGTTGTCTAGTGACAGCTTCATCAAAATGAGTAACTGTCTATCGGAGTGAAAAGAATAATATAATGAATGAAAAAAAAATCTGAAGATATTAAGAACAATATGTAAAATACTCGTATGTCTTCGGACCGAAGGGATTAATCTACATGTGCTGTCTTACTGATTTTTCTGACTTCCGGTCACTGTTTTCAATAAAGCCGTAGGAGATTTTATATAATCCAAAAGCATTCGTACTATCAGTAGTCAAGCAAGGATTGTGACTTTTTTCCTTCAGACAGTGTGTCCTAATTTCAAGCCTCAGTGAAATATAATCCACCAACATCCACATTCATCCATCTGTAAGCTATCATTAGGCCTGATTTCTCCTTCAGATACTGCAGTCTAAAATGAACTTAGGTCAAAAAATGATCCACCCGCAGATTCTGATGAAATGTTCTCTTCCGCGTGACTAATAACTTATATTTTTTATATTTAATTTCTGCGCTCTAATTTCGACTATGGTAATATGATATGCACTCACATCCATAGTAAATCAACCTGTGGGCTCTGCTATGAGTATTTGTTTCCTTAGACACTGTTTATATTATCATCTGAAGTGAGATGTGTTCCAAGCAAAGATTAAGACTGATTTACTTTTCTGTCAAACTCTGCTTTCCGGTTTTCAGATCATGAACAGCCACGTAGGTCAATGCATACGCCACGACTTTAGGATTTTTTTCCCCCTTCAGATATGTGCTCCAGTGTCTGACCGAGGTGACAAATACATCACACAGAACGGACTAGGTCAGATTTTGCTTCAGAAACTGTTTCCTATATCAGACTTGGGCGAAATACAAGAAATTCCACGTAGATAGGGTTACTTTTTCTTTTTCACAAACTGTGTCCCAATGCCACTCTTAGGTGAAATATAATCCACTTGGATCCGCCAATATTCCCTATGTAATCCAGAATCACGATTAGTAACGTAATTCCTCCAAGGTGCAAGATATTCCATGTAAGTAAGAGTGTCTGTTATTCCTTCAGACAACGAGTCCGTTTAATTAGGACATGGTGTCTGAAGGAGTCTCAGGCGAAATATAATCCACTCACATAGATCATTAGTCATGCGTAATCAAAGATGGTGTATTTTTACAAGAATCCCAAGGTTAATGGACTTTTATGTTTGCAAGATTGTCTATTTTTTCGCCAGATACCGTGTCCTAATGTTAGTCGTCATTTATCTCCGCGTAATCCAGGACCGCGCCGTGCGGTCCTGTCTTTCTCTCTCTCTCTCTCTCTCTCTCTCGGGTCTTAAAGGTGGTGATAGTGTTACAAGGGGGGTGGAGTTTGTCCCTACAGAAATGGTCCAAGAAATGCGACGCATACGAATACGTCCATTTTTCCTTCAGAGACCGTGTCCTAATTTCATTCTCAGGCGAGGTATAATCCACTCGCATCGACCATTAATCCGGCGTAATCCAGGACGGCGAGGCGTTACGTAAATCCCCAAAGGCGGCATGTCTCTAATACGGCCCCATAAAGTTGCCTCCCAGGGGTAACACGAACCCGGCCGCGTCTCAGGGACGGGCTGGAAGGGAAAACTCAATACCTCGTCGCCTGGATATTGACAGTCAATATTTACACAAAAATACGGGGAGTGAGAAGACACCCCCCCCTCTCCACCACACCCCCTTCTCACTGTCTCCCATGACCCCACCCCTCACGACCATCACCACTCTCCCTCTGTCTGTCTGTCTGTCTATCTGTTTCGGGTCTTAAAGGTGGTGGTAGTGTTACAAGGGAGGAGGAGTTTGTCCCCACATACTGCATATATAACCATAAATATCACCACTGAGTTGGCCGCACTGCTTGTCCTAGATACCGGGAGGGATTTTGTTCTATCCATTTCCGTATTAACCACATGAATAAGGTAACCCACTTTTTTTCGTTTATCCTTGGTGACTACAGGAGATTTTATTAAGCTTAGAAAGAACATCTAGTGATGTGGTTAGTGGATTTCGTTTCCATTCCTGCATTATACCCTTTTTAACTTACCTTTCTTGATATCCCTCCCTGAATGCCTAGTTGTATCAGTAGATCAAGACTAGATTAAATTACCTGTCACGAAGAAGTGCTATGAAAATGATGAGTTGCTGCATTTTTTCTTTTGCCACTGACAAACGTGAATTAAACAGCAAATGGTGGAAAATTTGGGCTAAGTTAAGGTGAACGGACTGCAGACATCTTTGCTCAGCTGAATACAATCAACAGTAGTGTTGGGAAGAATGAAATATGAAATACGTCAATAGTAATAAAGGAATTAATAACAATCTATATCGCCTTGAGATAACAACCATTTTTCCGACACTGTAAATCACAACCTGTATCGCCTATCTGTTGCTTCAGTTGTCCATTTAAATCGTCTTAGCCACAGTCTGTACCGCTCGAGATTTTAAGAGTCTCCTATTGGTATTTATCGCGCTAAGTTTGTCTTCCATGTTGTAACAGACCGTACAAATCACCATTTATATCGCAGCAGACGTAGTTATTTTCCTTGTCCTTATTAACATCCATGTATGAAGTCAATGAGTTTGCCATTTTTCTGCCCCGTACAACACCCTATTAATGCAGCCACCAAGTTTGCGGTTTTCCTTGCCCGTAAGCGATAAAGCATCATGTCAACTGTTACAGAGTTAGCCAGTTTGCTTGTCCGGATATATAGCCGCCGAGTCTGCCAGTTTCTCTTTACGTAATTACTGGATTGTATAATGCCAGTGGGTTTCGTCACTTTTCTCATCCTCATAAGCCACCATATAAAAATACCACCATCTATGTACTGTAAATCACCAACTATATATATACAATCATCTTTGTTAATCGCTGTCTATATACAGTGTATACTACGACTATGTTAATCACTGTCTATGTAAGGTGTATACTACATCTATGTAAATCATGGTATTTATATACCACATCTATATTAGTCACCATCTTTGTATATCACATTTATGAAAATCTACGTCTGTTCACTCACTTAGCATGAAATTTTCCTCTTCACAAATCAGTATCAACATGAGTCATCAGTATGAACACACACACACACACACACACACACACACACACACACACACACACACACACACACACACACTTGGTTGATATGTCGGTGGGACACACACACACACACACACACACACACACACACACACACACACGTGTGTGTGTGTGTGTGTGTGTGTGTGTGTGCGTGTGTGTGTGTGTGTGTGTGTCCCACCGACATATCAACCAAGTTTGTCATCATCGCTGTCCATATGGATCGTAGGTAAGGTGCCAGTGAGTTTAACATTTACCCTGTTGTGAGTTACCATGCATAAAAATCATTCTGTATATAAATCACCACCCATTAGCACCCTCTGTGTTTTCACCAGTATTCACCAGTCTGCCACTTTCTGTCTCCACATATTCTGCCACCTACGCTGTTGACATCCGATCGTTATAGATCACTAGCTATGCAGATTACTTATTATGTAAACTGAATGTAGGAACGAAATTAGTATATACAAAACTACATCAAGAAACGGCAAAAAAGTAAGGGAACTTTATAAACAAAGAAACAAGTACAGAAACAGGAAAAAAATAAAGGAAGTAAGAAACATGGAAAAACAACGGATATAAGTTACAGGCGTCAGTATCAAAGCATAATAAATGGAAAAAGATCTACCCTAGAGTTCCTAGAATGCCACAACACACAACCCCTAATCCCTTTCACTCTGGTGATTCAGTTTAATTATATTTTTGTTACCACCAGATAATTATATTTGTATTTGGAAAGGTTATTCGGAACAGAGGAGTTAGTTACGGCCCTAATAAAGTGCTTTAATATAAACTTCCTTGAATAAAGTCATTGGAAGTAGCAAGGAGGGTGCTGAGCCGGCTGACTACTTTGACACGATTCTTGTTTCTGATGACTACAGAACTCAGCAGCTTGAGAATTCCCAGAGCATCAGATTGTATGCCATCCCCTCCCCTCATCTCCCATGTATAGTCAGGGAAACAAGGCCTACTACTATTTCACAGCATTCACTTGGAACTTTGGTCATGTCCGTCACTGTTGTTCATGACGAATCACTAAAGAGAATTTCTAAGGGGAAGTGAAACATACAAAACCTCTCATTGTTTAGAAATATAACGCTTGTAGAGGAAAGGCAAAAGGAGAATGAAATATAAGGGGAATTTTGTCGATGATTGTACTCCGTTGTCTGGAAAGTCCACCAAGCAACATTAAGTCCACTAGGCAACTTTAAATTACAACGTCCGTACCAACGCCACATGCGAGGGTTGGGATAAATATGTATATATGGTTGGTCAGAATCACCACACTAGAGAGAACAGCACACGATGGTTATAAATGAAAACACTCCTCTGTGGTTGCTATGGTACAGTAAAACCCAACTTATCATAGTGTAAATGCATATATTCACAGTATCTACCACCGAACATTATATAACGTTTACAGTATGACTGCTTTAAGTTGTAAGTTAAGCTTTTTCCCATGAAAGCTGTCCGAATGTTTCTTTTCCTTTCAGACTATTTGTCATCCTCTCAAAAGATGTTACTTCTTAAGCGTTATCTTTTTCCTGTTACTTTTTATCCGTGTATCATGTAAATTACCATCTATTTGTATCAACAACTATACAGTATAATATCACTATCAATATGACCACAGAATTCATTTCCCCTGTCCATATAAAGCGTCATTCACACTGTCGCTCTCCGTAAAAAACACCACCACGGTGATTGTTTCCCCCCTCCCACCTTGTATGTGACAATCCATCATAACTTCACTCAAACGACATGACATAAACAGCCGCCGCATGGGATCTGATGTTGGAAAAAAAAGTATACGACCAGCTGTCTACTTCGTCATATGAAAAGTACATATTATTATTATTATTATTTTTTTTTTTGGTAGGTGGGTGATCACCATCCACTCACTCGATGTAGTCTTGCTCTCGGGTGTATACCCTTTCCTCTCCTCCATCCTTCATTCTTTCCATCCTCTTCTGTCTTCCTTTCCTCCATTCTTTCCTCTTCCTTCTGCCTACAGGTGACTTTACACTCCCTTTTCTGTGTTTCTTTCCCTCATTCTTTCCTCTTCCTTCTGCCTGTGGGTGACTCTACACTGAGTGACAAGCCAAATGATTTCCTGTACACCAGGAAATAATTTACTACGCAGGGTGGTAACCATATAACCAAATTTTGGCGCCTGGTGGTTTACTGGGTAATTACAGCGCTCCAATCGGACTGAGCCGGTGAAGGCTTACTTCCAAGGGATGGTTGAAGTTTATTGCTCACGTAATGCCGCTCAGGGATGAGTGAGGCTGGTCACTCTCATCTTAAATGTCAGGACCAACTTGCCTAGCCCCGGGCTCCTATGCTCCTCATGGGGCGATGTAAGATTAGATGATGATGATGATGGATTATTATTATTATTATTATTATTATTATTAGACATTACTATCATTATATCATAATTACTTTTTTTGTGTGGGGGGGAGGTACTGTGGAAATAGGTCTGATTCTCTGTTCTCTCAGGCCCAGCAATTATTTTAAACATGAACACACACACACACACACACACACACACAGACACACACACACACACACACACACACAGACACACACACACACACACACACACACACACACACACGTCACTATTTCGGAATTACTACCCAGCCTCCATACGAATACACGCTTAGGCTGTCTCATCTAAAAAACCGGTGTGATGACATTAGCTGGGGTATTTTTATGTCATGTCCGTGGGCTTTGTGGGTGATCGGTAAAATCTGATGTAATGAAATTCAAACTATTTGGCTTCACTACCCCGTCTAGAATCAAGCTCACACTCTTTTAGATAGCAGATCACTCCTCTAACCTCTAAGCACTTGACACTTCCGGACGATTGTAATCAGCATGGAAGAAGCTTTTAAAAATAGTGGCACTTAGTACAGCTTCCATTTTCTCTCACTCCATGGGTGTTCTCTCAGAATGGATACAAACGTCAGGGGGAATCAAGAAACGCCTCATCGGACTCACCAGGTCAACCACTTAACTGATGACCTGTTTTTATAGACCTTGCTACCCATATTTGATTATTGTTTGCTTGGAACTGAATGGGTTAAACAGCCTTTAACTCCTTCACTCCAATACGCATGTTTAATTTCATTCAGGCTACCACGAGATTATCTTATTCGCTAGGATAACCACCATTAGTGGTACAGTAGGTATGAATGAAGACTATCTTATCCTTCTTGTGGAAAACTCTAAATCTTAATAAAACTGTCTGGAGATAGGAAGGAAATACAAGATACGTTACTGGACTGAAGAGTTAACGTTTTCACTGCCAGAGGTCATTCCTGACTTGAATAAAAATATTTGGCCATGACCTAAGTGATAAAATAACACTTCATCGTAGTATAGGAGATTACAATGCTTTCCTGGCAGTCACAGACGGAATCAGACAAGCAAAACTAGCGGCAAACTATCCGTCAGAAGAAAGGAGGAGGAGGAGGAGGAGGAGAAAGAAGAAAAAGGAGGAGGAGGAGAAAGAAGAAAAAGGAGGAGGAGGAGGAGGAAGAAAGAGGAGGAGGAGGAGGAGGAGGAGGAGGAGGAGGAGGAGGAGGAGGAGGAGCAGGAGCAGGAGCAGGAGCAGGATTACACAGGATTACACAGGAAAGCAAACAGTACCAGACCTTACAGTCCTTTCGAGGTTGCTTATTACAAAGAAAACTATGACTACAAGATCTAACCCTACAATTGCTGAAGGATAAGGATAGTAAAGCAAGAAGGCTCCCCCCACCACCAAACCCTACATGAAAAAGTGAGGAAAACCACCATGCAGCATGGAGAAACTGACATGGAAATTTCACAAGAAATATTGAAAAGGAAATGTCACATTCTATAATACTTTATCTATAAGCTACTCGTTTGAGTAACCTGAAAGAGAAAGTAATCAAATAAACTAATAGTTACGGCACAGTGTGGATGTTTAGGGGTGGTGCAGCAGCCTTGCCTGGCGCTTTTAAGGTAAGCAGCAGTCAGTCAGGCCCTAGCTCCGTTCACTCCACTGAGAAGAGGAACTCTCCCGTGTGGGACAAGTACACAAGTCTCCTCCTGAAGCAGTGGCCCCTGGTACATTAAAAAAATCCCGATGATGGTCACTTGCCTAACAGGGACCCCCAGTGATCCACAGCTCATCACAGGTCGAAAGTAAGAGTAGTGACCATTAACTGAGGACTATCTGTGCAGATCCTAATCTGTGCTTATATTACTTTCTTTGCACTGGGGAAATTGAAAAATATATAACGCGGGGTGTCTTACAGACAAAAAGGGACTGCACATTGCACAGTGTGGATGTACAGTGCACAAAGTGGATGTTTAGGGATGGTGTGGCAGCCTTGCCTAGCGCTTTTAAGGTAGGCAGCAGTCAATCAGGCCCTAGCTCCGTTCACTCCACTGAGACAGGGAACTCTCCCATTGGAGCAAGTACCATGTTTCCTTCTGAAGCAGTGACCCCTGGGACATTAAAAAAATCACGATGGTGTTCACTTGGCTAACAGGACTCTCAGTGATCCACAGCCCATCACAGATCGGAAGTAAGAGTAATGACCGTAATCTTTGCTTATATTACTTTATTTGCATTGAATAAATTGAAAAATATATAATGACGTGATGCAAAGCTATGTACGGGTACACTGTTTTCAGGGTGTCTTGTAGACAAAAGGGGAATGAAATTACACGTCACTATAAAAGCAAGTTATTCGGACAGAAAAAAAGTCAGCTGAGGATTCTCGTGCCAATACTTGTCTATTTTGTTTTTGAATGTCTTAATTGAGATATTGTTGACGGTATCTGAGGGTAATCTGTTCCAGATATTTACAACTCTGTTAAAGAAGAAGTATTTTGTTTCATGGGATTGGAAACGCTTTCCCATAATTTTGCAAACATTACTTCTGGTTTAACTCGACCGGTCGATATCAAAATATTTGTTCATGTCTAAGTTGTCATATCCCTTCATGATTTTGAAAACTTCAATAAGGTCCCCTCTTAACCTGCGCTTCATTAGGCTAAATAATTAAAGTTCTTCAAGACGTTCCTCATATGGTTTGTTTCTAAGTCGTGGTATCATTTTTGTGATTCTTCGCTGAATTTTCTCTAATTTTTCAATGTCCTTTCTGTAGTAAGGAGACCAGAATTGCACACAATACTCAAGATGGAGGCGCACTAGTGAGTTGTTCAAGGCAAGAATGACTTTTTCCGATTTAAACTCGAAAGTTCTTCCAATAAAACCCACCAGCTTGTTTGCAATTTTAACTGCCTCGGCGCACTGCTTACTCAGTTTTAGGTCATTTGATATTATCACACCAAGATCCTTTTCATTGTCTGTAGTTGATAACTGGATAGTGTTCATTTTGTAATTCGCATGGACGATGTTACTTCCGATATGAAGTACTTTACATTTTTCTGTGTTGAATTTCATTTGCCATTTTTCTGCCCAGCTTGCTAAAGTATTAAGGTCATTTTGTAACTGCTGTCACTGTAATTTTGATGTTACTTACTGGTTATTTTATTATCATCTGCAAATTTGGATACTTTACAATTTAGACCCTCATCAGTATCATTTACACAGATAATAAAAAGTATCGGTCCAAGTACTGAGCCTTGGGGAACGCCGCTAATCACATTACGCCATTTGGATTCCTTTCCGTTTATCACAACTCGCTGTTTTCTGTCTGAAAGCCAGTCTCGTACCCATTTCTGTGTATTTCCTTTTATTCAATGTGCTTCTATTTCGCTCATGAGACGCTTGTGAGGGACAGCGTCAAATGCTTTCTGAAAGTCGAGGTAAATTATATCTACTGCTCTTGAGTCATCATATGATTTGTAAACATCATGGAAGAAGTCCAGTAAGTTAGTTAAGCATGATCGACGATGTCTGAATCCATGCTGTGAGTCTTTAATTATATTATTTTCTTCTAGATAATTAACTATTTTATCTCTTATGATTTTTTCCATTAACTTGCACACTATTGATGTTAAGGTGACTGGTCTGTAATTTCCTGGGTGCGACTTATTTCCTTTTTGAAAATTGGTGTTACATTTGCTAGTTTCCATTCGCATGGAACTTTCCCAGTACTTAACGATTTATTGAATAAGACAGAGATAGCAGCAGTAACTCATTTTTTGCTTCTTTGAGAATTCTCGGTAATAATTTATCAGGGCCAGGGGTTTTGTTTATGTTTGTAGGAGGAGGAGGAGGAGGAGGAGGAGGAGGAGGAGGAGGTTTTGGTTAATGCTTATCAAATGCATAAGGGCCATTAAAGCAATCCAGTTTTAAAATCTCAGTCTTCCCCGAGACCACGATCCTCATCAGCCTGTTTACTCGTACATCCAGGTTCTCAATTATACCACCACCAAAGGGATTATATTATCAACAAAGATGCAACTCACAACCCGCTAGTTATAATGTAATAATAATATGATAAGTGATTATCGTAGCATCAGCAACAGCAACAGCATCAGCATCAGCAATACCATCAGCAACAGCAACACCATCAGCAACAGCAGCAACATCATCATCATCATCATCATCATCAGCAGCAGCAGCAGCAGCAGGAGCAGTAACAACAGCAACAGCAGCAACAGCAACAGCAGCAGCAACAGCAGCAGTAACAGCAACAGCAGCAGTAACAGCAACAGCAGCAACAGCAGCAGCAGCAGTAGTAGTAGTAGTAGTAATAATAATAATAATAATAATAATAATAGTAAAACTACGATTCTCTCGTAGCTTCCTGTTATTAGCAAAGAAAAACTGCGTATCAATCTAACAGTCGTGTCAAAAGAAAAGCAACTAGACAGACATATCACGCACTTCAACTATCAATAAGTAGCAAGATGTAGCGTAAAAAATATTACCTCGTTTTAGCATCAACAAAAAAACAACACTGTACTCATCAATCATCTTATTTCCATTATAAAATAAAAAATTCCAATTAAAAAAATGAAATAAATAAAAAATAAAGCTACGCATCTCACGTTACAGTAGTTTCACTCACAGCATTAAATTGAAGGGCGTAAAAAATATTCATCACAGTCAACTTAGTGGCTGGTGAATGGTGATTGAGGGCCTGGTGAAGGGTGATGGAGTGGCTGGTGAAGGGTGATGGAGGGGCTGGTGCAGGGTAATGGAGGGGCTGGTGAAGGGTGATGGAGAGGCTGGTGAAGGGTGATGGAGAGGCTGGTGAAGGGTAATGGAGGGGCTGGTGAAGGGTAATGAAGAGGCTGGTGAAGGGTAATGGAGGGGCTGGTGAAGGGTGATGGAGGGGCTGGTGAAGGGTAATGGAGGGGGTGGTGAAGGGTAATGGAGAGGCTGGCGAAAGGTCATGGAGTGGTAACGAAGGGTGATCGAGTGGCTGGTCAAGGTGATGGAGAGACTGGTGCGCTGGTGAAGGGTGATTTATTGGCTGGTGCGCTGGCGAAGGGTGATGAAGTGGCTGGTGAGGGTGATGGATAGGCTGGTGTGCTGGTGAAGAGGGATGATGGAGATTACTACTTGGCGCGTCTCTGGGATCCCACACCACCACGATTATCACAAAGGACAATTAGGTGTCATTCGTTAAATTAATCATTAGGAAAAATGTTTGCTACACGTTACCACCGGCCAAACACAACTGCGCGTCACTTATTACTTTTACTCACACAAGTTCTGATATTAATATTATAAGAACTCTGCATCATTCTTATTTTTTGTTATGAACAAATATTAGTTGGAACACAAAAGAAATATGCATCCCATCCAACCTGGTGCCATGATAAAAGATGCATGAGAATACTGCCTGGGGCGTCTTTCTGACTTTGCACACCAGCACCTAGGAGACTTAGACACCTTTCAGTAAACAAGACAAAGAACACCTTCGAGATCCACACCCATCTCTACAACATCGCAAGGGCAAAGAAACAACTGCTTATGAGGGAGGGGTTACTGCCGTGATTTCCATCCTGGATATGACCCTGTCATAGCGATGCAGTTTCGAGTTCTCAGTATTAAAAAAATAAATAAATAAATAAAATAAAACTTCATTACTTCAAGGACGATCCTCTCCCCACCTTGGAAGTAGTGTGTCATATCTTAACTAAAACCTGATCGAGGCGAAGATCTACCGCTCATCAAAATTTCTTGTTCCTCAATAAAAACCTATGGCACAAAAAACCGGACCCCCGGTGGCAACCTCTTCCCGTGGGAGAAAAGGCCTCCAGGTTCCATCCTGCCTAAAACTTGAATGAATGAGAGTCTACGACTGTGTAAAATTTCTTGTTCCAAGGAAGAAAACTACGACCGTGCATAAAGGTTCTGACCAGAACCCTGGAGGGCCGCCCCTTGATGGTAGGTAACCCTCGGGGTTCCACCCAGCCTAAACCTGACTTGGATGGAGGTCTACCACTGGGGAATATAACACACTTCACCAAAAGGTCTGGACCCCAACCTTCGAAAAGGGACCGTAACTCTTTGAGTGAGTAAATAGGTAAGCGAGCAGATGTCTTCACAGGTTGGTGATGACTGGCTGAATGCAACATGTCCGAATAACTTACTAACCCAAATTTCCCCCTCAGATATATATGTTTTCAATTAACAATGTATAGTAAGGAGATTATGAAGTAATGTTGAGTTCAGCCAATCATCACCAACCTGTCTAGTGCATCTTCGCCTCGAAAAAACAAAACAAAAAAGAGTATAGTACCGCATTTGGCCGTCTCTGTGGATGCGGAAAAAATGCCGTATCATTAGCTAGTTTTGTTATCACCAAATATAAACGACACACCATTCGTCAGTACTATTATCTGAAAAAAAAAAATCATTCATTCTATCACTCCTTACGTCTACGATCAACATAATAACTGTGCTTTAATCAATTCTACTCTCATAAGAAGTAGAAGGAATGAACATAAAACACGAATGTGCATACGATAACCATTCTCATCAGCCTACTACACTGGTGAAGAATGATGGCCATTACTATTATCAACGAAAGTTACCAAGCATTATTCGTTGGTTCTATTACCATCAATCATAACTAGTTTTCTCTCGTTAGTTTTATTATTAGCATAAAACAAGTAGCCTCGTTAGTTCTATTCATCCGTCCATCATCTAATCCTACGTTGCACCATGAGGAGCGTAGGAGTCCGGGGCTACGCAAGTTGGTCCAGACATTTAAGATGAGTGAAATAATGTGTTAAACTACCTGTGCATTAATCTAAGTTTTATCTGCTTAAACAACCATGCACATCTCACATTACAGGACTTCTATCACACACACCACAAAGCCAGTCAGGAGACAGGGCGTGTGTGCTTGGCAATCCCCAGGTCCTGTCCTCCCACCTTACTGTTTTTTAATCAGCCCATACCCCACTGACCGGGCTAATGTATGACTCGGCCTGCACTATAGGTGCAGGGAATCTGTAAACGAACGAACGAACGAGTATTTCTATCATGAAAGACATCTACTCATCTCTTGTGCTTCTATTATCTATAAAAAAAAAAAAAAAAAAAAAAAAACTCAGGTGTTCAACTTTGTTACCAGTAAATAAAGTGCAAAACAAACAAAAACAACGTCCCCACGGATCGCTTGTCAGTTATTTTATCAGCGTAATACAGGCAGACACAAAACATGTTCATCTCTATCAGCCTGGCGCGCTGATAAGGAGCTTGATTGAGATTACTACTCGAGGCGTCTCGGGGATCCCACACCAAGAATATTTTCACCATTATTTTCGGGAAAAGCAACAACTTATTGTTCTTTTATCAACAAAGACAGCTAATCATCTCTCGTTATATGGTCACTTGAATTTGGTATCATTAAAAAAAAAACACTAGTTTTGTAATCAGCAAAAACAACTTATCTTGTTAGTTCTTTTATCGGAAAGACATACAAGATATTAATGTCTTCCAACCTGGTGTGCTGGTGGAGACATGATTGAGATTACTACTCGAGGAGTCTTTCTATGTTCTTGCACCATCGTCAAGTTGACTTCAACCACTATTATCACCAATAAATAAACAAATACATAAACAAAGGGTCCCTCCCTGGTTCCGTCATCAGCGAAAACACAGCGACCAACGCACCATTCATTATTTCTGGCACCTGCGTCAAAGCAAGTACTATGGGTCACAAAAGTATCGGTGCACAGGGGGTCCGACGCCCACCGAAACATTCGATCAAGTGCTGATGTGTTAAGTCTGTTTATATAAACATAACATTTGCCATATGTCTGCAGGAGGATATTGCTATTTGGCGATATATAACACCTGCCGACATCAGGGCTACCACCATGTGGCAGGTCGGACACTAATATTTCAGTGACCGTTCTGTGGTCCCAAATGTTTCACGCATACTGTACGCCAACCCTTTTGTGACTCATAGTACGTATCTAGCATTATTTCAGGTATGAGTAAACTAGAAATCATGCATCACCCATTCCCAGTATTAGTGTAAAACAGGAAGGCGCAAAAGATATTAATCGCAATCATCCCGGAGGAAGAAGGATGACTGAGATTACTACTTTCCGTCTCCATCACCACCACCACCAAGGAGTCTTCCACCTCATTGGTCGGCCAGAATGAGGTTTTAACACTAGACCCACTCTATATGTAAATTTAGTAATCCCAGCCGATGACTGGACGATGGGTGTGCTCTGACAGTTATGCCGAAAATATATATGGTATACCTTCTCTGGCGGTCGCGTCCAGGATGATAGGGAACTTTAGTGCCATATGCTGGATATCTCGGAAGACAACGATAAAATTATGGGCTTTATTTCTCGTAACTTTGGAAATTTCGTAACGCTTCCTCCTCAGCGACTTATTTTGTCTATTATATATACCTTGTTATCCTCTTTTACGTTATGGGGGAAAAATATGTCGATACTAGATATATATAAATAACGAGCAGAAAATGAAGGTGTGAAATGCATAAGAACTAAGAAAAGATGCTACAAATTCTCTTATGTGACCAGAGTGCAACTGTGCGGTGCTGGGAACTGAAAGGAAGCCAGCACTGCTCTGCCATAGGATGAGAGTTCATAAGTAAAATACAAAGACCCTCTGTATCTTGCCTTCAATTTTGACGTTTGTCTTTCTTCACCTGTTTGCACCTGAAGTGTGCGAGCAGGTTCATTAGTCCGTTATCACTCTTATAGCAGCAAATTCACATGAGAGTGGCAACATGCTTATGAATCGCCTTGCACACAGTGGATGCAGATACCACAACATGGGATAAAATAGAATAATCAATACGGAGTTAATTCAAACTTTAAAGTTTCAGGCTCCAATAATACACTCTCAGTTTCATAAAATCGTCTCATAGTTTGGATAGAATACACGACTTGTCCCAACTACGAGTGTTTATAATGACAGTATTTATTTGTTCGTCCTACTAAGAATCACTAAAATACCTACTATGATTCACTCTAAAATAAATAAATTCGTCTGGTGTTAACTGTAACAGAATACTAGCGCTGTCTCCACCATGTGAGGAATAAAGTCTAGGCAATGTCCAGGCATAATGCTACTTTATATTGAACAACGCTAAGTGAGACAAGCTTCTGGTTCATGAATGAGGCTCTATTAATACAAAAATAATTTCGAATTCAGATTTATAATTAATTACAAGTGGTAGGTGGTGGCGACCATCATCCACTCACTCGATGTAGTGCTGCCTACTTCTTCCTTAGCCTTTATCATTCTTTTTCTATGCCTGCGCCCTTCTCTTCCTATTTCTCCCATTTTTCCTGTCACTTCTTATTGCTTTACTTTCCTTTACAGGTGGCTTTACATTGAGTGACAAGCCAAATGGTTTCCTGTAAGCCATGAAACCATTTACAATGCTGGGTGGTAACCACATAATCAAACCATACGTGCTCCATACGTGTCAACAAGTGGGTTGGTGGAGGGTTAATGCCCCTCCCCGTAAAACAAATAACTCAAAGTCAAATGGCCACCCCTTACGGGATTATGGCGTCTGGCAATAGATAGACAATTAATTACAAGTAACTTTCAGGGATGAAAATATGTTACCTCATCCACAGTTTAATAAGTCAAAAAATTTTAAACGACGACAGTAAATGTATATCTTTACTATTTTTTTTAAACAGCTTTCAGTGCTAGAAATCTAAGAAAGGGTTTGAAAAGATGGAAAATGTTTGTCTTTGATAACAGTACAGAAAATCAAACTTGAAAAAGGATGATAGTACGAGTCAACCTTTTCCAGAGTTGCGGTACGGTTCGTAAAGTTAGGCACACACACACACACACACACACACACACACCGCTCGCTGGTGCAGTGGTAACTCTCTCGCTTTCCAACTGGTGGACGGGAGTTCGCGCCTCGCTCAGGTTGCGAAAAGTTTCACTGACGAAGTGGGTGGTTACTGTTACTGTCCCCCTCGAGCAAGGGGACGGGTGTGTGGGTGTATGAAGGTCACAGCCTTGCCCTTAGATCGGACTATATGAGCTCTCAGCTCCCTTCCGGGAGGGTAAAAGCTGTCGATCACGACCATCAAGTGATTCTGACCGACCCGGTGAATTACACACACACACACACACACACACACACAGATTAAAACTATACTCACAGACTAAGATTATACCCACAGAATAAAATTAAACCCACACACGAAAATCATACCCACAAACGAAAATTATCCCCACAGAGTAAATTTACACCCACAGAATAAAAGTACACCTAGAATGACATTACACTCGCTGAATAAAATTACACCCCGACTAAAACTGTACCTACGGACTAAAACACCCACAGACTAAAATTATACCCCGTAGGAAAATATTACCCACAATCTAAAATTATGCCCGCAGACTAAATTATACCAAGAAGCAGACGTGCATAGGGCCGTACGACCCATTATAGTGATGCAGCAGGGCCCAGTCGGTAATTCAGCTCCTGCGAGGTTATACGTCATCCTTTGCAAAGCCCCTTAGCCAAGCTCTCGCAACTTTGGTCATTACCTTTTTGTTCGAGGCTCCTCTCGGCCGTCTGACATCATTACCGCTATCCTTACAAGCTCATTAATAACCGAAACTTCCCAGCAAATTCCTTGGAAATTGTGTTATGAAGCTATAAAGTCCTACTGACGCTGCCTGCTGGTTATCAGGGGGCCCCGCTGCGGAGAGATAGGCGCTCGGCTGTTTAGCATCACTTTCCGCCAAACACAGTAATTCCAGTTAATGTCCTCGATTGGCCGTATTATAAGTTTTATATGTGCTCGAGAGTGTATGTAAGCTGTTCCTGATTTTCTTAGCGCTTTACGGTTGCCTTTAAAATCTTTATGGACTAATATGAGCGAGGTTTATTTCTTAAAGGCGCCCTCTTCTCTTGGTGCCACCAAAATTAAACGCCCTACCTCTCACCGGCTCCTCTATGACCCAGTTTATTCCACGGCGCTGTGGAACCTTTTTACAATTTAGCATCTTCGCTCTGATTGCGTATTTTTTCACTTTATCCTTGCTACTTACAGTACAAGAGATCTTATTCAGCGAAGGAGGAATTTTTCAAAGGAGGAAGTAAATATAAACTTCATTAACCATTTTCCGAAATTTACTATAGTCATGTAATGGTAGTGTGATTAAAAAGATTAAGGACAGAAATAATTTTGCGGCACCACTCCTGAGCAGGAGACTATCACACTCGCAAGTACAAGGGTTTAAAGCATCTCAACACAAACTTTAGGTACACAGATATTTTCTGTTTTCCCGTTAACCTCTACATCTTGGGGACGTTCTACCAAGATTGAAAAAATAGTCTGACGTTTGCTGGAAATAAAGACACTTTAATTTTTTCTTAATCACTGCCAGCTAGTTACAGTAAATGCATCTTGGGGGAAATATCTAGTTGTGAGGAGTTCAGTGTTGCTCTATATACTGTATAACTCACTCCCCATTTAGAGCAGTTCCTCCTTCCCTGAATGATATTTGTCTGATAGCAGAAAAAGTTAATGAAAGGTTACTTATTTAAATTCCAAATTTGATCCAGCTTCAAATTATCTGTTAACCCTCTCACCGTCGGGGTAACTTCCAATACTTTGCTACAGTTAATGACCGACGCTTTCATTCAGCTGAGTTAAAAGAGCCTGAGTGTTATTACTGGAACTAGTAATCCTTTCACGGTCGGGACAACTTTACTTTCTCTCGAAACTAATGCCAGACGATTGCAATCAAGTCGGAGTAAGTCATAAATGCCTGAGTCTTAATATATTCTCTACAAAGCCAAACAAGGGAGTACCGTGTAGCACCAGTTGGGCAGGGCAGTACTCCCGGGGTGGCTGGAAAGCTGTTGACAGCAAGTGCTGCAGCTCTCGTTTTATCAGTCCTCAGGACTATCTTCTGACCATCCCCATTTTGCTGAACTTTTTCAGAGTTTCAGTAACAAAGAGAGTAAGCCAGCATTCTCTCCAACACAAGTTTCTCTAACTGTCAACACCAAAGTACATCCACATTACACAAAACACTTCCCATTAAATATTCTGCCAACAGTGGCGTCGTATTATCAGGTCTCAGAGTCCCAGGGGTAACTGGGGGGAGGGGGAGGCCATGAAGCCCATACCATCTGCCCCTCTCCCGGTGACGACCAAGAGAGATGCCTGGAATCACTGTCTGACTCATTTGTTCATTTCTGCAACATTCGCGACTTTCCTTTAATTTTCAATCTGTTGAGCACCACCTCTCCTCCTATAAACCTCACCTTCTCTTCCTAACTGAGACTCCACTATCTGAGACGACTGACAGCAAACCTTTCTCTCTATCCTCCTACTTTCTCTATACTCACTTCAAAGACAAAGATGCCTGTTGTGTACATGTACGGAACAACATATCTTGCTTCTGTGCTCCTAAGCTTGAATCTTCTGAATTTTCTACTCTCTGGCTTTGGCTATCCTGTCACTCTGTGACTAAATATATTTGTGCTGTTTACCTATCCTGTAATTCTACTGACCATAAAAAAAATTCTTTGACTATCTAACTTCTACGATGGAACAAATCCTATCAACTTTCTCCTTTCTCTGAAAACTCTTACCGGTATTCCAGGAGATTTCAATTTTCACCACCACCTTTGGCTCTCCTCTCCTTACTCTGATCCACCTGGTGAACAAGCCTACATATTGTCCATTATTAATTTCCTACAGTAAAGCAGCTTTTACGCAACCTACCTGTATCCCTGACTGCCTTGGAGAGAGTTCCAACATACTTGACCTCTTCCTTACAACTAATCCTTCTGCTTATGCTGTTAATCTTTCTTCTCTGTTGGGCTCCTCCAATCACAACCGTATCACCTTAACCTGTCCTATCACTCCAGTAAGGCCTGTGGACCCTCCCAAGAAGCATCGGTTGTGGCACTTTGGAGCTGCTGATTGGGAGGCTCTCAGGCAGCACTTCTTTGATTTTCCCTGGAATGATTGTTGCTTCCATGACCGAGAGCAATCAGAGCGTGCCTGGTGCATTACAGAGGTTATTCTCGCGGGCACAGAAGCATACATTCCTATCTCAAATACTTTGAGAAATGCAAAAAAAAAAAAAAAAAAAAAAAAAAAAAATCGTTTAATCACGCTTGTTCTATTACTGTCCACAACAAGGAGAAGGCCTACAAAAGGTACCGGAGCCAACCCACTCCTGAGTTTTATCTCTTTTATGTTTCTGCCCAGAACCGTGCTAAGTCTCTTCTTCACTCTGTTAAAAATAATTTAATTCCTACTAAATGCTCTGAATTCTCCAACTCTAATTCTTCCCGATCCTTCTGGCACCTTGCCAAAAACCTGTCTAACAACTTTACCTCATCATCCATCCTTCTTCTTTTCCAGTCTGATGGCTCTGTAGCTATTTCTTATACTGATAAAGCTGAATTCTCAGACTTTCTCATCCATATCCACTTAGACGTTTCCGGTGCTGTGCCTCTATCAATTTCCCCCTCTGACTTCCTTATGGCTGATATTAAAATTCCTTTAGTTGACGTATTATCAGTCATCACTAGCCTCAATACTAACAAGACATATGGGCCTCATGGGGTCCCTCCCGTTGTACTCAAGAACTCTGATTCTGTGTTTACACCCTGCCTACGTAAACACTTTGGCCTTTGTCTATCTTGCTGGAAGTTTGCTCTCATTCAGCCTGTCCCAAGGAAGGGTGACCATTCCCATCCTTCTAACACTCGCCCAACTGCTTTAACATCCTGTGTTTCAAAAGTTTCAGAGTCCATTCTTAACAAAAAATTACAATGGATCTTTCCTAATATAACAGTTTTTCTGATCGTCAGTATGGGTTCCGCCAGGGATACTCCACTGGCGATCTTCTCACCAACCTTTCAACACCTGGTCCTCCTCCTATCGGGATATTGGCGAACGCTTTGCCATGGCACTTGTCATCTCAAAGGCTTTCGATTGAGTCTAGCATAAATCTTTAATTTCCAAAATACCCTCTTACGGTTTCTATCCTTCTCTCTGTGCCTTCATCTCTAGTTTCCTTTCCGGTCATTCTATAGCTGTTGCTGTTGACGGCCACCGTTCTTCTCCTAGACTTATCAACAGTAGTAATCCTCAGGGCTCTGTCCGATCAACTCTCTAACTTTTATTTATCAATGACCTAAGCTCCCTATCCACTCATACGTTGACTCCATTCTTCACCTTTCCATTCGCTTCCAGCAGCGTCCATCTCAGCAGTCACTTCAACAAACAAGGCACACCTAGTGTCTGACTTGGGTCATATCTCTGATTGGGATAAAAATAATCTTGTTTTTAATGCATCAAAAACTCAGTTCTTACATCTATCAATCAACCTGACAGAATCTTCCACATGAATACCCTCTGGTTTTTAACAATATCCAGCTCAATCCTGCATCATCTACGAACATATTTGGGGTTTCATTCCCTCGAGATATATCTTGGAAAGAACATACTGTATTACCTTGTAAAACAGGCTTCCTAGATATTAGGTGCGCTAAGCCGATTCCGTGCATTCTTTACCCCTGCACAGTTTTTTTTTTACCTTATACACGGCTTTTATTCGCCCCTGTGTAGAGTACAACTCTCATCTGTTGGGAGGTTCCTCACATACAGCTCTTCTCAATAAGGTGGAGTCAAAGGTTTTTCGTCTCATTAACTCTCCTCCTCTTACTGGCTCCCTTCAACCTCTGTCTCATCGCCGCACTGTTGCATCTTTATCTCTTTTCTTTGGCAACTTCAATGGTCACTGCTCCATTGAACTGTCTGCTTGCATTCCTCCACCTCTACGGCTGGCACGTAGCACCCGTCTAGCAACAAACTCTCATCTCTTTTCTGTCCAACTCTCTAATGCAAGAGTTAACCGTTATACTCCCAGTCCTTGATGTATGCAAGTGGTCATCTCGGGAACTGTCTCCCTCTGTCTGTATATCCCACTGCATATAATCTCCAATTATTCAAATGCAGTGTGTCCAGGAAGCTCGAAATGAACGGAACTTGAATTTGACTCTGTTATGTTGTATTTGCTTTTTCTTGGAGGGAACAATTTGCAGGCTCCAGGCCTTTGGTTCCTTCCTCCGTGCATAAAAAGGACAATTATTAAAGTAGTTGAATCAATAAAGAAAAAATTGCTTTAGTCAACAGCAGTACAAATAAAACAAGTCCCTAGACTATTCCACTTCAAAGTAAACAATATAGTCTCTGTTCGATAAATAATACATGAAAAAGTTACATTTGAACTTCATCTACTACATATTGTGACTCCTTTGATGTAACTTCCTATACAAGTCCAGTACCTTTAGAATGTCTCATGGAACCTAGATATTATAAAATATCGTATTTAACCTTCAAGAGCAGCTTGAATAAGGTCATAGCTGAACTTTATCCTCAGCTATACATTTACAAAGCATAATTTCCTACCAGTGGTTCACATAAATGAGGGCTCAATCTCAGAAAAAAGTAAGATACTTATATAATAACACATGGCTTCTTCCATACCAGGCCGAGTATCACACTGATCAAATTTCTCAGCATACTTAGACTCCATATATATGATTTCATATACGTGACTCATACACACATAGGGTCTATCTCTTAAATAAACAAAAATATAAGAGAAAATTCGCATTCGACCTTGAAACAAGGTCACAGATCAGATCCGACACCACATACAGACACCCTGGATATGATTTCCTATTTGAGTTTCATACAAACATAGGGTCTATCTCCCATAGAAACAAAGATATAAGAGAAAACTGACATTCGACCTTCAAGATGACCTTAATGGAAAGGTTACAGGTCAAATCTGATATCATATTTAGACTCACTATATCATCATCATCAGCCATTACATGTCCACTGCTGAACAAAGGCCTCCCCCAACCTTCTCCACAAATTTCTTGACTGAGCCAATCTTTGCCACGTTTTCCCTGCAAATTTCTCCATCTCATCCCTCTACCTCCTGTCTGGCCTTTTTCTGCTACGTTTACAATCTCCTGGTGTCCAGTCAGTCAACCTCTTCCTCCATCGATTATCCCTTATTCTTGCTACATGGCCTGCCCATTTCCATTTCTGTTCTTTTATAAATTCTATAATATCTTTGACTTTAGTCTGCTCTCTCATCCAAGTTGATCTTTACCTGTCTCTTAAAGATATTCCCAACATTGACCTTTCCATTGCTCTCTGAGAACGAATTATTTTATTTTCCATCGATTTTGTCAGTTTTCAGGGGTCACAGCCATACGTCATAGCTGGAATTATACATTCGTTATATGAGGCACCCAGGACCAGAAGGGCGTTACCCACAAGACCCTTGTTTTGAGTAATTAACCATTAAAGTTAAGGTTTAATTACATACGTCATTTCGATAGTTAAGGCATTATATTATATATCAGTGGAAATGTCTCGTCAAGACATGTTTTGTCACATGTTTTATAATGTGTTTTTGTGTATGTGTTTTTTTGGTGCGTTTTTTTCTACACCCCCAAAATGAATCTATACAAAAAACGTTCCTGCATGAAATTAATGTTACTTTGTAATATATATATAATGATATTAGTAGCATGTTAAAGTTTTATTATCCTAGGCCCAATACTTTTTTTTTTTATATGAATTTTTAAATGTTCCCCCCCCCCCCCGAAGACCTGACAAAAACTTATGAAGGACATTATGCCAGTAGTTCTTGAATATTGTCTGGATGTTGTCCCAACCCACAGCATCAAGACATCGTGCAGAACACTTGCAAGGCTCACCACTGCCTGGGCATTCACGTGTTTACTTGTTGCGTGGCTGAAGCAAACTTCACCAATATCTCTCTTCCTCTTCATTTCCCTCTTCTTCCAAGTATCTGGCCGTCTTGCTCTCTTCCTGGCCTCACCATCACTTGCTGAATCACTGTCACCCATGACTGTCTATTTAATTCACGAAAAAATGGCTAAACAGAGGAGGATAATCCACACAGTTCTCTGCCATGCCATACACCACCAAGCGTAGCACTGAGTGAGGAGGGAGTCAGCTGTTCACGGGAAGTGCCGCGTGATTGGCTGAGACAGGGTGTGTGGCTGCCAGGCGCGCGCTCATTGGCTGATGCCTACGCCCCTATAGACCTGTGCCTTCAAGTACCTCTATATAAATCCATGTACAAAAACGTGCTATTTTCGACCCTCGTTCACGACACGTAAGGGTTCTTTGTCCTTTAAATGTTTATTGTACGATATTTTTGAACCTCTGAGCTAATTTTTTCCACTATTAACTCCGACAATTGGGAAGTGTGGGTTACGCCCCTATGGTCCTGGGTGCCTCATATACTTTTCGTTTCATACAAACTGGCAAGCTACTTTTCGTAATGTCCCTATGTTTACCGAAAGCTTTCCATCCAATTGTAATACGTCTTTTTAATTAGCTATCATGATCTTTCGTTAATTTTAGTATTTGTCCCAGGTAATTGTATTCCTCGACTTCTTCAAGAATTTCTCCACTTATTCTGATGACGCTCTTTGGTGTTTGAAGATTAAACATTAGTTTTACTCCGGTTAATCTTTAGCCCTACTATCAGACTTTCTCTGTTCAGGTCATTTAACATTTCTTGCAATGTCTCTGCTGTTTCTGAGATTAGGACAATGTCATCTGCAAATCTTAAATGGTTTAGCTTTTCTCCATCAATGTTCACTCCTTTGTCTTCCCAGTCTAGCTTTCTGAAAATACTTTCTAGGCGTGTTGTAAATAACTTTGGTGAAATTGTATCTCCCTGACACACGCCCTTCTCAATCTTAATTTTCTCTGAGTCCTTATGTAATTTAATTGTAGTAGTGCCCTCTTTATATATGTTTTCGAGCAGTTTTACAATGTTCTCATTCACTCCTTGTTCTCGCAATGAATTAATAATTGCTATGTGCTCCACTGAGTCGAAAGCCTTTTCGTAATCAACAAAACCTAAGCACAGTGGTTTATTATATTCTGTAGTTATCTCAATTAGTTGATTCACTGTGTGTAGATGATCAGTAGTAGAGTACCCGCTTCGGAATCCTGCCTGTTCACGAGGTTGGTTTTCCTCCAGAGTTGTAGTTATTCTGTTTGTAAGGACTTTAGTGAAGACTTTGTAAATGACTGATAGCAAGCTAATGGGTCGATAGTTACCAAGGTCTTTTGAGTCTCCTTTTTGTAGAGTAAAATAACTATTGCATTACACCATGTTTTGGGAATTTTCTTCCTTTTTTATATATTGAGTAAATAGGTGAGCAAGCCTAGTTTGTACATCTACCCCTGCATCCAACAGTAAATCTGCTACTATTCCATCTTCTCCCGGAGCTTTCCCTCTTTTCATATCTTTCAGAGAATTATTTACTTCACCTGGTGTTACCTCAGGTATTTCACTTGTGTCAACTGAAAAGGTAGCTGTTGGTACTACTGTCTTTGATGCATACAGTTCTTTGTAAAATTCTTCAACTCTCTTCAACATCTTTTCTCTGCATTTAATGATTTCACCGTTTTTGCCTTTCAGTGATGTAAATTGTTGCTTTCCAAGTGCCATTTTACTTGGGACCTGTTTCGGACTTTTTCCTTTTTTGATGGTTTCTTTGATTTGATCCATGTTTCTCTTTTTTCTTCTCTTTGTCTTTTTGTTGATAAGCTTATTTAATTCCGCTCGTTCTATTACATCTTTCTTAGTTTTTACTTTCATTTCCTTTCTTTTTTTCATAAGCTCAAGTGTATTTTCTGAATACTTCTTGGCTTTGGTTGTATTAGGTTTTCCTACTACCTCCGCTGATTCTTTTTGCACTTTTGTTAGTCTGTCATTCAGCTCATCAATGTCACATTCAGTATTAATAAGAGCCTGAAATCTGTTCCGTATTTCCAACTGAAAGGCTGCTTTGTTTTCATTGACTTTTATTGGGCATATCATTTTATCTTTGATCATCTTCTTTCTTTCACTTTTGAAATTGAATCTTGCTGTGCAACCCACCATTCTATGGTCACTTCCGATATTTACTTTGTTGATAACTGTGACATTTGTGATCGTGTTATTCTTATTTGCTATAATGAAGTTGATTTCAATCTTTGTATCTCCATTTGGGCTTCTCCAGGTCCACTTTCTCCCTGTTCGTTTGTGAAAGAATGTGTTCATTATTCTCATGTTAAACATTTCTGCAAAGTTTACCAGCATTTCTCCTATATAGGTTTATTACAACCTGTAAACCTATGTTGAAGTAGATATAAAGGATTTAAAGTTTCAAAAAGAAAATTTGTCATAAGTCGGCCATCTTTGATTTTTTTAAAACTTCGAAAAGACGGGCATCAACCTCCTATATGGCCCTACAGCCATACCAAATATGAGAAAATTCCAACAAACAGTTTCTGAGATACAGCGTGGAATGAACGAACGGAGGTACGGATTAACAGACGTACGGACGTACGTACGGACGGAGATGACCTAGTTTCCAATTCGTGAGAAACGATATGGAATAACTATGCATGTATTTTCCTGGATATCACTAGGGAATGGAAGCATCTTAACTTTTAGTCTCCAGCATATCATAAAGGTACGGATGACTTGTTGATCAGCAGCATTTTTTTTTTTTTTTAAGGTAGCAGCAAATATCAAGCAAAGAATGGTTAATCTCTTATTTATCAGTAGTATATTTTGGTTATGAGAGGTGTATTTCTTAGTCATCAGCATATGTATGAAATTATAAGAGGGACACCTGGTGATTTAGTGGCTAGATTATCTACGAAATAACTGGCGCATTTACGACCCGTAAGCTGGAGCCACCAGGGATGTTGGTTACGTCTTTTTTACTATATTCTTTTGCTACTAGACCAGTGTATTCAACCTAGGATAGACCACTCTTAATAAAGGGGTTTTGAAGGCTATATCTATATCTTCCATTTCGAAAAGTTTGTCCTTAGAATATGGTCGTCGAGAAATGGTAAGAATAAGGTGTTAAAGACGCCCCCTGAGCTCAGTGGGTTAAGCCCTTCAAACTGCGGTTGTATTTTTTTGTTTAATTTTGCTACAACAAGGCGATTTCATTCAGCTTAGAAAACGCCTCTCATTTCCCTTGGACAATAAAAACCAATGCCCATCCAATTCGAAAATACCTCTCAAGGTAAATAAAATTATACGGTATCCCAGATTCGGATCCCTACAATTCGTGGTGGATATTACTGAACTGGTCTTCACAGATAATTCATTTATTAATCTTTATTTCCATCGATCCACTGGCGTATTATATAGGATGTCCCTGGAGGAAAGTACCTAACTTTTTAAAGTAAAAGATGAGAACATTCTACGCAAAAAATACTATACCAACATAGGTCCAAAGCTCAACCATTATGGAGCTACATTTACTGGCTTTCTTACGGGTGAAAATGGTCTCCTACAAAATCCGGCCAAAATGTCATCAGTAACTGTAGCTCTGAAACTGCTGAGAATAGCTTCATCTTCATATGGTATTTTTTCATTTGGAATTCCCTCCTTTACAATTTTCCAAACGTTATGCCCTTTTCTCCCCTGACACCCTGTGTAATACATATATAGCTATCGCCAAACGATTTTTGTCAAATAAGAAAAAAGGCCAATAGTAGCAAAATGCTTTAATGAAGGCTACACCAAACTCCTTCATTTACGGGAAAAAATTATCCTAATGCATGCAAAACAATCTAGCAGTAGTAAGAATAAATTTCAGAATAATCCATCATACTGAAAGAGTTAACTTTCTATGCTCTTGGGTGGTTTCTAAGTCGCACAGGAGGCTTCGTGGCACCTCTTCGTAAGCGATATAAACTGCATATTTCACGTGAACTGAAGTCTCCCTTGCGCTATTTAAAAAGTTTTTATATCATCTAACTTTGCATCAATCACATACAACAGGATACTAAGCTATATCGCGGGGAACAAATCGGTGTGTAAAAGGAGTTACGAAGCCTACAATGCCACTTAGAATACTGGACCTTGTTGCAACCGAACAGTGTTAACCCGCTCAAGTGAGACCCTCGTCGTGAATGTGTTATCTGAGAGACTAAGGTTCCTCTTCCAGGAGGTGGTGTATGCTTCGTGACAACTTTTTCCCAGCGATTTATCATGCATGTTTGTTATACTTTAGACGTTCTCCTGTATGTTACAGTACTTACACAAAACTGTTATCGACATAGTTTACCTCAATAACACACAATATGAAAGGTTATATTATGTAAACTAGGTGGCTAAGGAAGATGAACTACAAAGCATGTAATTAGGTGGTTAATTAAGATGAACTACGAATCCTCCTGAGCATATCCCATACCACTGATGAGTACGACCCTGACAGCAATCTGGTATATAGCATGACAGAATAATCTTGAGGACAACAACGCCCTCATCAGGCACTTGTTTAAAACTTAATTCATCCTGAGAGTCTTATGGTATGTTTATTGCTTTTATTCTATACTTCATCCATCTTAAATATGTACGTGACACTTTATTTTAAAAAGGTGTGGGTAAACATTCCGCACGGAGCAATCTGACACCATACGAGATGTGGCAAAATATCCGGGTGTCTTACTAACACTGAGAGCCCCGCTTCATGGTGGTGCCATATACAGGGTGGTCCAAATAATACGCCCTCCTTCCACTCCGCTGGGGGATTTCTCGTGTTTTGCGGGGGCGGTCCGGTCAACGTTATCAGTGTCTAACTTGCATCATTTTTTTTCTTTTCTTTCCTTTACTGCTTCTCCCACGCCCACTCCAGCAGACTGAATCGTCCCATCAATACGTATTATGCCGCCAGGTGAGTTTCTAGTGGAGTGCTGTTTACGGACCACCATATACTGTTTGCTAATGACATTTTCTTTCATACCCATAGTAAGTATTGTTATATGCATGCTCTGATGACTTGCCTTAGATATCACGAGCTGTACTCTATCTGCCAAATTGTTTCGACTGTGCGTACTGACCCCCTTCAGTACGGTGACGTATTTCTAACCATAATCTTGCGACTTTAGACGATTTTCCTCAAAATTGGGGTGACGCTTCGAACTGAAGAGGCGTCTTCCCTAAATTATATAAAATTGTTTAATGGTTGCAAGAATACTAGAATAATATATCGTCAAAGTGAATGAGTTAAGTCTATTGTGTGTACCTAATCCTTTATCGTGTGTGCTTCAGTCACTCATGGGTATTCTAAGCTCATTGAAACGGAAGACATTTTATAGCTTATTCCTCCCATGTCCTGATGATATCTTTCGGATCAAGAAAGACTCACTGCCAACTCGCCATTTTGAATACTGAGTTGTAACAATAGATTAATGCCAGACTGTGATGTAAGTCATGAAGAGATGCTGTGGAGAGGATGTAGAGCCAAAAGATTTTTCTTCATCTGCCACTGAGCTACGTAAAATAAACCGCAAAAGCGAAAAAATTTGGGACAAGTTAAGGTAACACAACTATCGGTTGAACAAAATCCTCAGGTAGCATCAAACATAATCCAACACGGACGTCTCCCTGTATCAAGGGCTTTATACTCGTAATCATAGATGACCAGTCGGTAGAGGAAGGTCGCACAAGTGTAAAGGAAACCCGTCAATAGGATGGCTACTTCTTGTGCTTCCATTCTTGCTACCCCCAGGCGATTTTAACCAGCTTAAGAGAAATCCTTCGTGGTAAACCATTTCAGTCCGGTGACTTGTCTTATTTTGACCTTGGTGACTTGTCTTATTATGACCTTGCTACTACCAGGCGATTTTATCCAGGTTTGGAGAAACTTTTCAGACTGGTACTTTACTGTACTGTATATATAGCCTACTTTAACCTCTCTGCTACTACAGGTCTGTCTCGAGTTAAGTAAAATCATTCGGTGGTAACACTAATGAGAAAATTAGTACATCATCGTAGTTATTGTCTGTTACTAACCCCGGTCCACCTGACCAAGCAGACCCGTCGACCGCATACAAGCAATCACTCCTATGGAGTTGTCCCACAGGTTCCCTCCAACACTGATGTTAACATAAGCGTCTGTGTAGCCTACTATGAGCTAAGCAATGCTGCACTGTGTGTTTCGTGTCATGTGGGACTTACTGACAAGCGGAACATATGTCTTCTGTGACCCTACCCAACCCAAATAAAAGCTGGCAGGTTATTAGGGTTGCGTGGTGTCCTGATCTAAGCTTAGGTAGAAAAACTTGATCAAATCTACTTAATAATACTCTCAACTGTGGAAGTCTTGTGGGGGAGGGAGGCTTGTAGTATAAAGTTCTGATTGAAGGATTGCATTGCCCTACGCGTGAAGGGGCTGTGAAAGTGTTCAGGGCCGCCGGCAGCCATCATCAGGCGTGGGGCAAGATTATCGACAACAGGCCCTCATCCCATTGAAAACTGTGCTGAATCTATTATATTCAAAGTCTAGCTCACGGCCAGACTGCTCCCTAACCAATGTGTCGTGGCACACTGATGCACTACCAAAAGAATTCTGGCGAGCCATAGCACATTCCCCTCTATATATAAAACAACGATAATAACTACAAGGAAATTATAGCATATATAAAGAAAAATGAAAAATACTATTTAGTATGTATATGTTTATGAATATCATTTCTGACTGATAAGTTTATAAGAGGTTAAAACAAAAGAAGACGGCGGGTCATAGGTTCTTTATATCCCTCGGCCCCTTCAGTACGAAATACAGCAATACACAAGTCTGAACTTAAAGTGTTATACATTGCCTTGTTTTAACGTGCTTAGATATAACTATTTCTACTTCCATTTATATATTTTCTTTAGAAATCAAATGTGTCATTACAGAATGAACTACGATATGTTATAATCAGAGTCCCTCTTAGCACAATCATCGAGGGTGCACGAACCCCGGGATTATCCCCAGCTGCCCCCTCCCCCTCTCCTCGGCCCTGTAAGTGTTTATTCATTGCTGTGTAGGAATGTTTGGAGATTTAATGTTGCTGAAGAGGGTCTGGTAATGTTTCTGTGTGAATGATTTTATGCGCCTCTTTTTACTGTGTGGTTCTGTCAGATATGACAGGGGAGCTGCATGCTGGCAGAAGTTGTTGCATAGAATTGCGTGCATCTCATATCAAGATACTCCTTAACAATGAAAACATAAGCCTTAGATTGTAAATAAGCTACAAGAGCTGCATTGCGGCTGCCTGTGATGGTACATACAGCGTTGATTTGTATGGTCTGCAAGGTTTTGTAGTGGGTTTTGCATAGGATGGGAGCCATGGCGGGGAAGGATACAACATCACTGAACTGATGTATTATTTGTTCAGCAGCAAGACTGTTTCCTCTCGCTGCCTAATGTCCGGCCCTGCAAGATCTCGAAGTGCGTTTAGTCTGGGGTGCATCGCCTCTTTAAGTCTTGTATGTGGTCCTTGAAGGTGTGTCCTGAGTCATATGTCACTCCATGGGTCATGGAAGGGGTATAAGGTACAGATACATCGTAAAGTGTGATGTTAAGGGTGTATTTGTGCTTATGATTGTCACCGGTGGTAAGTGTGGTGGTGGACTTTGAATTGTCGGCCTGTTGTCTGCGACCCATGCCTGAAGTATATCATCATATGAATGGGTTTGGTGGTCGGAAACAATCTTGGAAAAATGCTCCCCTAGATTCCTCTGCCACGATGACGCATTTCTTGCGACCCCAGATGATTTTATTCAGCTAAATAGTGACCCTTCATGTTGAAAGAATTTTCCGTAAGGGTACTGGTCACAATCATGATGACTAAAGCAACAGCGACGACGAAGACGACGACGGTGGCGACGGCGACGACGACGACAACGACGATGATGATGATGATGAAAGTGACGGTGATGACAGTGGCACTGACAATAATGATTAATCTCTTCACAAGCAGGGCGTCCTTCGTATTCTATTCCTGGTACCAACAGGCGTTTTTGTTTAGCTTCTAAGAGACGTATCGAAATAAGTTAAACCAGTGACCAACTGTGGTGGGCGAATCGATACCAAAATATCGATACTTCCGATACCAGCTGTTTACCTGGAAGGATCGTTACTGATGGCTAGGATGCGAGTACTATGAGTGTTAAAAACAGACTTTCCAAATAACTGAAAGCATATTTTCAAAAAGGCTATTTCACCGGGAAATGATGATTTTAAGATTTATTAGCGATTTGAATGGCAGTTCTGGTGCTCACATTCCCCTACAAGGGTGGCTACATAATTATTTTAACCCGAACGGCGCCCACTATGAATAATTTTATTAAATTTTCAGGTAGCCTATCGGACTGAAAAGGTATTAATTACGTAACCATCTACGTATCGGTATCGGTAATCGATACTACCTATACTGGCCAACAAAGTAATCGGTAACGTATCGAAATTCAATCGTTGGTATCACCCATACCTAACATGTGGAAGCAATCCCATTTAAATAATACCGTTATGAAGATAATATTTAAATAACTAAACATATTCCAATTTGAATACAAGTCAATTGCTACCTTCTGTTCTTGTGGAGGCAAAAATAGTCCAACAACGTTAGGGAACAGTCAAAGAATTTTATTTTCCTTGTTAACACTAGTTTCTAATACTGAATTCTGGAGGAGACATGTAGCACTGGAGATTTTACTGATGATTATACTCAGCTCCTCCATTAAGGAAGACCTAAGCAACTGAATAAAATCGTCAGGAAATACTAAGAAAACAATAGAAAATATGTCATCAGAGTCAAAAGGGTAAGCAACAAGGTCTAGGAAATGCTTAAATAATACTATATTCCTAATCGAATGAGAATTAATTGCAGCTTCTATTTTGGCGTAGGTCGGCATAGTCCACCAGCGGTCGAGCAGCCTCTAATAACAAGAGCAGAATCGAGCCGGATCTTAATTAATCCTACATTCAGGAGCTTAGTTCTATAATATCCACTCCCTCTCTAATCAGATAATATTTCTGTTTCACTCCAGCTCGGTATTATATTTTATTTTTGCTGTCTCCAAGCAACTATATTCCCAGTGCCAAAGACAACTATTGTTATTGGTTTCTGTGTGTACATGAGTATGTATGCATGTATGTATTTATGTATGTAGGCAAAATCTGGTCAATCCTTGATCCGATTGAAATGAGATTCACATACGGTTTGGGAAGTTTTTTTTTTTTTTTTTGTGCGTGTTGATCAAAGGTCAAAGGTCATGGGCCAAAGTCAAAGTTCTGGAAGTGATGTTGTCTCATGAATGCCTGATCCGATTTGGATGAAAATTCGCACATGCACTGTGTGTGTGTGTGTGTGTGTGTGTGTGTGTGTGTGTGTGTGTGTGTGTGTGTGTGTGTGTGTGTGTGTGTGTGTGTGTGTGTGTGTGTGTGTGTGTGTGTGTGTGTGTGTGTGTGTGTGTGTGTGTGTGTGTGTGTGTGTGTGTGTGTGTGTGTGTGTGTGTGTGTGTGTGTGTGTGTGTGTGTGTGTGTGTGTGTGTGTGTGTGTGTGTGTGTGTGTGTGTGTGTGTGAAGCTGTCATTCTATTTTCATTATAGATCGACTCGGCGTAAAGGTCACGGTCCAAGATAAAATTTCCGGCACGGGGTCGCTGTGTTCGATGATTACACTCTCAGGTTTAGCTTAGGAAACACATTCCGGACTGGATGGCTTAGATATAACCTTCAGTATGCAATTCGTATCTTAGAGTCCTTCCAAAGTTGAATCACATCGTGTGGCGATACCCTGATTAAAATGGGAAAATGTCATCGGACTAAATGGAATTTTAATCTTACACTGAGAAGCTTATCCCTTTTATTTCCAGGCCTCTTTGATCAAATAATAATTTTGATATTCATTCATCATCTCGCTCTGACGACCTTTTATGCCACTTCCGTCTTGCTACTTGCGGACGATACCATTCACCTTCGGAAAACTTAGTCATAGGCAGTATTTTCTCTCACTACAGAAGGCACTCCCGAACTGAATGAAATTATTCTGGGGTAGATTGGAAAAGAATGTAGTCGGTTTCAAGAACTCATAACAAGAGCAGATGTGAGCTGAATCTGCTATTAATCCTAAATGCCAGAGCTTCTCTCGTTTCCCTTTATCCTTAATGAAATCATAAATCTGAAAAATCATTAATCTGTCAGAGATCGTGAGCGTTAGAAGTGTGTTTAGCAGAAGTATGCCTGGGTTATGTAAGGACAGATAAGAGACATATTATGTAGCAATATCTTGACACTTGTGCATGTGGTAACGACGGATGTAACCTACTGTTTCATTAAGCCTGCCTCTGTGTGTGTGTGTGTGTGTGTTAACAACACACAGTTTATATCCGATTTTACCGAAGCATGGTGGAAACGTTAAGGGATGACCATTGTTTTTGCGGATAACAGATAAAGAGTCGGAATCACAGGCAAGGGTTAACTTAGGAATTTTTAATGCTATTTTCATCAAACTTGGAATGGTTGAGGGTATGGTAAGGACTGACGAAATGTAGTACTTGGCCAATCAGTCTAAGGTCAAGGTCTCAGGGGAAGGTCAAAGTTTTGACTTTATAGCTCAAACAGGTTTAACTGGATTTAGACCAGAATTGGTGAATAGACTGGGGGGTCAGCCAACGATGAAAAGTTTTGTAACTGAGAACAAAAGTTTACAAGCGATGATCACAGAGAAAGGTCAGTTCAAACAATTCTGATTCAATTTGAACCAAACCTGGCGGAAAAGATAAGAGTCAAGCGAAGATGAAGCAATTCGATCGGTAGAAGGGTATAGTCAGTGTTCGGTCAACGGTGTAATTACAGAGTGTAGGGCTTCAGAAAACCTTTCTAGGCTATTCTGTTTAAATTTCTTTCATTGCAATGAACGCTTTAACCTAAATTCGCAAAATGGTTTGCATGAACCTAAATTTGACGGTCAACTTCTGGAACGCCTTTGGCTATTAAGTACTGTCAGACTGCATCACACATGTTAAAGCACAATCAGGAAAACTAAATCAAGGTCAAACCTATTCCGCCATCGTCATATGCTTCAAAGATTATAGTATGAACTGAACAGCTCGCATTTCACTTCACTATGTAGTATAAGTATGGGATCCTCCTGGACACCAGTTACTTTAAGTCACTTGTCACCCTGAGAAGTTTGTGAGAGTTTTTTGCATCATGTCCTCACTGATTTTGCTGCATACGTCTCTTATGGCTGCAATATATTGATTACCCATGAAAACGGAGTTTTGAAACATCCTATATTATTAAAAGAAAGAACAGTGTTAGAGTAATGCTAGGTAAATTAAAGCGGAAGAAAGGGCGTTAAGGTTGAGCCTCTTTCATTTATTATTACGACAACTTAACACTTTGGCTGCTTGACAGTGTTAGGTGAGTGAAACTGTCCGTAGTAAGCTGGATTAATATAAGAATTGTTTATCCTCAGCGAAATATGATACGTGTGACAGGTCTAACACTACTGATGCCCTATCATTGAAGCTTAGTAAATTAGTTTGATGTTAGCCGAGGAAAAAAAATGCAAAATAGGTAATTCGCTCCGAAAGTGTTGATGATAAATGATGAGATCCACACAAATTATATAATAAAGGAATTAAGCGGTAGAGATGTGGTTTGCTGGTAGTATAATCTTGGGATCAATCTCGGCTAAGGCAGGGAACAGCTCGAGGTCTCGAACGTCGTCGAAACAGTCCTTGATATGTCATAGATCACTCCCGTTAACTCCTTGAAACTGGTAACGCAGTTTTTAGTTAAGAGTTACTTTGCTTCTACCAGACATTTTAATTCAACCTGGAAGGATCCTTTGGACAGAAATGACTAATTAAGACTATGCCAAATACATCAATTCGAAAAGTCTTTCCGTAATTGAATACCATCTTCTGGAGACAGCACGCAGAAACTATAATCGCGTTGCCGGATCTTAGGAGTTAATATAATCATAGCATATCTCAGTACAAACCGTCCCGTATTACTGCCCATATGGTGGTGACACGTGAAACAGTGGCGCGATCTATAGGCTCTTCAGATGACTATAGAAGTTCACAGAATGGATACGTGCCTATGACCAGGGATGGAAAAAGTAAATGTTTCTTAAGTCAAAACTTTGTTAGCTAATTTAATCCGAAAGGCTTCTGACTCACCCAGTACCTCCTTTAATTACTTCTAAGCTTTTCATTTTCAACCTTCACCTCGTTTCATTTTTATTCAGTTCATTTTAGTCGTTCTCTGCTGCCCACTATCATCTATTGTATTTATTCCACTGAGTCTGGTTTATATTCGATTTCTCTCTTTCATCAAAACTTTTTTTCTCTAATCGTTTCATTTATCCTCCGATTCTCAATTCAGTTCATTTTAGCCATTCTCACTGCCTCTGATCACATCGTCTTAGTTCAGTACAGAACCGTTCGTTCCATTTTATTTTTGCTGTCCTCTGTCACTCTCACCAAATCTATTAACTTCACCTTAGTTCATTTCACCCATCATCTGATTCTCACTCTCTTGCTTTAACTTCATCTCAGTTTATGTGAACAGAATTATGCTTCTCACAGCCACATTACAGTATCTGAACTTAATTCAGTCACCCTACCTTGTCTCCATCGTTCGCCACTTCACCTGATTTCACTCCAGTGTTCTCTTCGCACTGAATATTTTATCTAGGCACAGCGTAATATTTCTCTTGGCATATAATTCTCTTAAGCTTCATAGTTAAGTCTGGCATTATGATTTTGTGTTTTCAGTGTGTTTTCATTAAGCAGCAAGGGACAATTCAATCCCTTTTTAATATACAGCTGCTGACGCCAATGCTCAATAATTTCAGTGTGATACATAACGAGACAGTCATCGATGACATGAATATCAATCGTGCAATGACTTTTTTCATAATATAGTACAAGGTTATCATAATTGTACGAATTACAGATGATGAACAGAGGTAGGAAAACAAATTAAACTAGAACTCTGTAACTGTCCTGTGGACAGTCACTAGCTTCCACCTATTGTTTTTCATGGAGGTCCTTGACTGTCACTAAGTTTTAAATTTCTTGCGATGATCTTGACCCTATCTGGCAGATATGGATTTTTTCTATCTCCAAAGGCCCATCTCAGGACATAACCTGGGACATTCGAATTTCTTACCCGGTCTCCGGTTCTCCTGGAAACGTCGTGAGACTCTGAACCCGAAATTTTACATTTCTTAAAATGATCTTGACCCCACAGGGGAGATTTGGATTTTTTTTCTATCAGCAATGGCCCATGCCAATACTCTGTCATAATCTGGGCCCTTCAGATTCCTTGCAAAGTCTCCAGTTCTCCTGGAATCGTCGCGAGACTCTGAGGCCGGAATAATAATAATAATAATAATAATAATAATAATAATAATAATAATAACAACACTAATAATAATAATAATAGCAGCGAAAACAACAGACTCCACCCATGTAGTAGGTGGAGACTATTCTGGGGAAGCGAGTTCCAAAGAGAAGCAGTTCGAGGAATAAAAAGAATTCTGATAGGCAGAAGTTCAGCAATATGACAGTGTGTCAGTCTAACTATGGGCGCTACCAGATCCCGGTGTGGCACGGAGGAAGGCGTGGAGAGGTGGCACAACTGATACAACTTCGTCTGAGCATTTGCCATACAAGTACTTGTAAAATACTGTAATACACGTGAAGCAATACTACGTCTTACCTGTAGGGGATTAGCTCATTTTGTAATTGCTGGGTTACAATTTATAACCCTTTGTTGTGAATTCTATCCCAGTGTTGTAGTGCAACCTCTCCACATCCACTCCACAAGAGATGAGAGCACACGTGACTTGTAAATTATAGCTAACTGTTCGTCAGTGAAGGAGTTACGGAGAAACAAAATGAATTTTAGTATTTTAGCGCTAGGAATATTGGTTGCAATGAAGTTAATATTGGAATCAGGCAAAATTTTTCTAATAGCAAATTGTACATATCTGGTTTTGCTAGCACTAAACGAGAAAATGTTATTTTGCCTCAATTCAGTGCTCTTAGATAAGTCTTGATTTATGAAGTCTGCCGTACTGTGTTGGGAATTAGAGATATGAAACTTGTGACTAGGTGTTTAAGTGTGAAGGAACTGTGAAGCGTTGAGTCATCTGCAGAGAGTGAAAGGGATTATGGGAGATTATTAATCTGAATCAGAAACAGGTATGGAACCAGTACTGAGCCTTGTGGCACACTGGCATTAACAGAGTGGAAATTTGCATATACATCATTTACTTTTATCTTTTCTGTCCCTGATATCTGAGAATATCATTGGAACAAAGAATGATAGGCCATAGCAAGGGAGTTTGGATAAAAGGGAATGGTGCCACACTCTGTCAAAAGCTTTAGAAATATCAAGGGCATGGGTTTCTCCATGTTGGTCACTTGGCTGATGGATGGTATGAGTCAACAGATTGAGTTTTTTAATAGTGAATCTTTCGTGGCGAAAGCCATACTGTCTGTCACTAATCAAGTTGCTGGATTCAAGATGGTTAACACTGCCTGTTAATAACAATCTCAAATATTTTACCAAGAGGAAATGTGATTGCTATTGGTCAGTAATCAGGGAAATCAGAGGAACTTCCTTTCTGGGGAATAAATAAATTAAATGAAACAATTTTCTTCTCTGCATGAGCCGGTGGTGTAATATTGTATATCCAAGCAACAACTGGAAAAGAAACTTGAATTATATTTTCATGTCGGTCAAACTCTTTGACAAAGTATGTTTTTCCTATATCTCTCTTTACCCGGCAATACAGTTATTAAGGACTAGCATGCAAATCCGACTGTTGCGTGTCATTCTCTAGGGACTGACTATGACTCCATAAAAACTATCTGCATTAATGACCCACGTGCAGGCGATAGGCATAAATGTACGGCCTCCTTTTATATTGTCCGCATTTGTACAGTACATGCACCGTAAAACATTTCTTTAAACGGAGATCGTTTACGAGAGGCGGGCGGTACGTACAGGAAGAGAAATAAGTATCCTCCCAAAGTTTGACGAATACATTGCGGAAAAGTCGAACCATCTGAAACACGCACCAACAGAGACTGGGTATTCACTGTACAGTATTTCGCCAGTTATATATTTTCCTCAGACGGTACTATCTGTACAGGAAGAGCAAAAATGAGGGAATATTTAGTTTTAATCAAATATACGTGTACATATACTGTGTCAGCCAGTGAGCACACGCCTGACATGGGAAGACAGCTCTACAATATATACCTAAGCCATGTTTTATGGATCTTCAATGGCAACTGATCCTAATGGGCAAAGGATCACCTCTTTCTATCACTGAGAAGTGATGGACAACAAAATCAAAGAACCAATAATTCATCCATACTTCCTGTTACTGCTGACTACAGAACTACAAGACAATGAGTAGGTCAGTTAACAACTGACATATCGCATTATTTCCGGAAAACTTCTTTGTCATTAATTACAAAGATAGAATACATGATTATCACCTTCAGTACGATGACGCCACTAATTATAAACATGTTACCTCCAGATGACTGTATTTAACTTAGGAAACAATCTTGAGAATATGAAGCATGGTAAGAGATTAGTAAAATGGAAAGAAAAAGAAGAAGTAAATGATGATCTTGGAAGAAATGTGAATACAAATTACCCTGAAAAAATTTATATATATTTTTTCTGAAAGACGTGCGAAAATGTGGAAGTGAAAATGGAAAGATATGTGACAGTGTGAGGAATGAAAATGGAGGAATACCAACCAGTGGAATATGAAGAAAAAACAGAAAGAATATTTCGAAAGACTGATGACTGTGAATGGTGAGAGCAGAGCGGCTGTACACAGGAATGACTTTGGTGGTGCGCAGAGAAGGAATGTTGTGCCACGAAACGTGACACTGGCAGAGGTAAAAACGCTGTGAAGTGGCTGAAGAATGGGAAACAAGCAATGGTTGACGAGATGTATGCAGATGTAACGGAGAGAATGGAATGAAGGTAGTGAAACGTGCGTAAGGGTAGGTGGTGAATGGCTCAAGATCAATACTGACGTGAAATAAGTTTGCGTGATGTCTCCCTGGTTGTTCAGTAAACATTTGGACTGTATTATGAGGGGTTAAAACACAAGTAATGGAGAGAGGGATGGCGTTGGTAATGAATAATGAAGAATGAAGTATCTCATTTGTGATATATACAGATGATGCAATGCTGGTTCATGTACTGGACAAGGAAATGTGATACTGATGCGCAGATGATTTAGATACTGGACAAGGAAATGTGATGTATGCAGATGATGCAGTGCTGGTTCAAACATCGGACAAGAGCTTGGTAGACGAGAGCATTGTCGATTTCTGTAAGCGTTGTGCCTTGAAAGCAAATGTAGGTAAGAGTAAAGCGATGGTTGTTGTGAGAGAAGGTGACTTCTAGTGTGGTTACAATGAATGGACAGAGACTTGAATTGGTGAGAACTAAGTACTTGGGTGCAGTGAAGGAAAAGAGACATATGTGCACAGCGCAAAGTTGAGAAGCTCAGAGAAGGAAAGTGGCTGGTACTATGAAGGCCTTGACAAAAAGCGAAGGTCTAAGTGCGGCGGCTGCGAGAAGTCTGCCTGAAGGAGTTTTAGTGCCTACTGCAACATATGGATGTGAGACTATGGTGTGACATGAATGAGAAAAGTCAAGAGTTAGAGCAGTGATCAGACTGATGACAAATTTGTGTGAAGAGCGGAGAGTGGACATGAGAAACTTTGTGATTCATGATAAATGTGGAGTAAAGAAGTCTGTGGACACCAGAAATGAAGAGAGTGCTTCGATGGTATGGGCATGTGGAGAGAATGGGTGTGAACAGTGGTGAAAAGGGTATATGTGAGCTAATTTGAAGGTGGGAAAAGGTGTGGTTGTCATAGAAGATGGTGGACAGATTTGGAAAATAACAGTGTGAGAAAGGGAGATACAGGAACCGACTAGCGCACGAGATGACTCCACGAATTTTGTCCAGAGGAATGTATGACGGGGGTATGGCACCATTTTTAACTCGACAGTCGTCGGATTAACTCTTGTCAGAATGCTAAGAGTGAAGCTACGTGTGGAATGCTTTTTGCCGATCAGGAGGAGCCAGGATTCCGGGGGTGAATGGTGAGTGAATGGGAGTGCGGATCATTCAGCTGGGCAAACTTTGGGTAGTATATCGTTCTTTTTTTTTTTTTTTTTTTTTTTTCTGGTTCTCTGAACGCTACTTCATCCCAACCCTGGGTTGGGAATGGAGGTCTGGACACCGCTGGTGGTGGTGGTGGTGGTGGTGGTGGTGATGATGATGATGATGATGATGATGATGATGATGATGATGATGATGATGATGATGATGATTATAATGATGATGATGATCTGTGAGGTAAAACCAGGACTCCCGGGGGTTTGAATACTAGTAGTAAGTTAATGAGTGTCTAGTCAATGTCTGGCTTATTTCACTGGGCATGCTGTTGATAATTCTCGCTCTACCGTTCTTTCTCTTTAAATGCTTTCTGGGGCCTACCTTAGCCAATCCTTGGGTTACGAAAAGAGGTCAGAACAGTGTTAGTGATGACAGTTTAATATTATCTATATTCCTAATTAACATTTGTAAGAATAGATTACACTAATCTCTAACAGAATATAAACATGTGTGGGCGACATTAATAGAAAAAACTCCTATGTCCCCTTTAGACGCCCTTCATCCCTGCCAGCATTTTAATAATGTTTATATACTGGCACCTCTCCATTTTTATTCGATTCATTAACTCTAATAAGAATTCATCCGTTTAGACTAATCACCGACATATCAAACACGGAATCACGTGGGAGTGTGATTAATTGTCAAGTGATTAATCAGGTCGCAGAGTATAGTGGTGGATGGCTGGGCAGTAATCTGTGTGATCCGGAGTTAATTAAGTCCACGAGGGAATTTCTGAGGGATCCCGTAACAGGTGATTTGAGGGAGACTGGTGGAAAGGTGATGAGAGAGTAGGTGGGTGATGGGGCCGAGTGGCTGGGTGAAAGGGTGGGACTGGGTAGGGGGATGGATAAAGTTATAAGTGGGTAGATGAAAAGATGGGTCTGGGTGAAAAATGTTGAGATGAAAGGGTAGGGTACACAGGAGATTGTGAAGTGAGTGGGAGGAGTGAGTGCAGTGGGTGAAAGAAAATGTGTGGTGGGTGGACTTAGCAAAGGCCCGGGGATTGAAGGGGTAGGGCAGACTGGAATTTCTGAGGGACCTTGTAGCAGGTGATGTGAGAGAGGGTTGTGGGTGATGGGAGGTGGGTGGAGTGAGGGCTTGTGGGCTGGGTGAGGAGGAGGGAGGGAGGGAGGGTAGGGTGAGTGATAGAATAGTGCCGCTGAGAGGGACTGAGATGACAGAATGGAGTGAGTGGTGTGGGTTACGAGAGGGACTGACAGAGGAGCACAGATGAGGTGAAGTGGGTGGGAGAAAGTGAGATACGGGAGTGAAAAGGGAGTAAGTGGCGTGAGGAGAGCGTGGATGGAGTGAAGGGTGAAGTGAATATGCGCTAGTGAGTGGTGGGAGATGTTGGAGTAACGGTAAGGTACTTCGTTACACGTCATATGAGGTGGGCAAATGTGTGGGGAGCGCATAAGAGTAGGAGGTGGCTGGGAAGAGGGGTTGGGGGTTGGGTGGGATGGTAGGAATAGAAGAAGGGGAAGGGAGATCGAAAAGGAGGAGAGAAGGACGATAGGGAGGGTGGGTTGAAGGAGAAAAGGAGAGATGGGGTGGGTGAAAAAAATAAAAATAAAAGTGAGGTAGATGAAAGGGTTGGGTGGGTGAGAGAAATAGTTGGACGATTGGGTGAAGGAGATTGAAATACAAATGAAATGGATTAGAAATGTCGGAATAAGAGTAAGATATCCAACAGCAAGCGATTGCTGAAACGCAGGCGGGGCGGGAAGGCGACGGGGGAGGGGGCGACGTGACGTTACTGGAAGGTAGCTGGTGTGAGGGGGCAGAAGAAAGGGAGAGAAAATGTGAGATGGATGGAAGGGCGTGAGGTGAGGCAGGCAGTAGGATGTGTGGGAATCTGAAATCAAAGTGCACGGTAGGTTAAGTGGGTGAAATAAGAGCTGATGTGGGTGAGAGAAGTTTCGGTGAGGGAGTGGGATGAGGAACGGGGGGCTGGAATGAGATTAACGTATTTCATAACAGGTAATAACAGGAAGGTAGGTTGTTGATACGAGGATACGTAATCTGACCTAGGTGAGAGGCTGCTGGGGTAAGGGGTGAGGGCTGGGTGAAGGAATTGACTGAAGGTGGAGAGGAAATTAAATGAGAGAGTCGGCTGCGTGGGAGAGTTTGAAATGAGGGTTGGGTGGGTGGCGTGGATGAGGGATTAAGGTGGATGAGGTTGGAATTTCTGAAGGATCCCGTGCCAGAAGACATATGGAAGATGAAGGGCGCATGACTTGGCGTTGCTGGGAGATAACTGGAAAAACGGCGTGGGAGGGCAAGAGGGAAGAAGGTAGGGGAGATAGGTGAAAGTAAAGAAAGGGTGGGGGAGAGAAAGCCTGGGGTGGGAGAGAGAGAGAGAAAACGTGAGATGGGAGAGGGAGAAAAAATGAGATGCGTGGAAAATGAAGGTGGGGCAAGTGGGAGAAAGGATGTGATGACTGAGTGAAAATGTGGGGAGAGAGAATTAAATAGTAGGGTGGACTGGAGAAAGTATGTATGAGCTAGAGAAAGAAGGGGTGGGCTGGAAAAGGGTGAAGTGCGAGGGGGAAACGTTGGGTGGGAGAAAGTAATGGTGGGGTGGTTAAGAGAAAAAGTGAGGTGAGAGAGAGGGAGAAAGGAGAAAAAGTGGGACTGAAAAGAGTATAGGTGGAGGAAGAGAGAGAAAAGATGGGTGCGTGCGAGAAGAGATGAAATGTCTGGAAGATGAGACGAGGAGATGAGGTGGTTGGGACAGGCTGGAATGAGAGAACTGGATAAGGACGGCTGATGGAAAAGGGTGGATTGAGAGTTGGGGAGAAGGGCACGTGGAAGGATAAGATGAAATTATGCAGATGGTAGGAAGAGGGCAGGAAAGTGGGAGGGTGCAGCTTGGGTGGGGATGAGATGAGAGAGAGTGGAGGGCTGTTTGTAAAACAGACTGATTGGAAAGCAAAAAATAAATAAAACTGGTAAACAGAAACATCGACGCACGCACGCCAGTACGCACTTGAGTCGTGAAGGGGTGCCGAGATGGTTACGAAATGGGAGGTATGGAAGCAAACAGAGTGGTGAAGAGTGTATCTACGCCAGTTTGGAGGTGGAAAGGAGGCACGGTAGGCAAAGATGGTGGACAAAATAATGAGTGTGTAAGACAGGGAGACATGTAGGTTGATGACGCTAGGGAACTGACAGGGGATAGAGGTATGTGGAGGAATTTGTAAAGGTTTGGTATCCCTATTTTAACCTGGTAATGCGATAATTCTCGGACTTGCTCTACTTGATAGGCAATTATGAGGCACCTAAGTGTGGATGTATATGCCCATGAGGAGGAGTCGGGATTCCGGAGTATGAATAGCAAGTGGCTGAAAGTGTGGCTCATGTAACTGGCCATGCTGCTGACAGTTTTTTCTATATTTTTTTCCCCTAGACCCTATCTCACCCCTTACTTGGGAGTGAAACGAGGTTGGGCATATGAAGCTGATGTTGATATGATAATTAAAATGACGAAAAATAGAAAAAACATATATCATGGAGAGAGCTACTAGAAAGCCTCATCAGAAAAAGATATGGCACCACATCCCCCCCCCCACCTCCTTCCCTTCCCAAACACTCCACAGTCGCACACTCTCCAATCACTCTCACTCTTCAAAACTAGTACCAAAATAAAAATTATAACGGGTACTAAATTATAAACAACTTCCGATTCCAAACTAGCCATAAGACCATAATATATAATGTAGGTCAGACTAACTACCTCATATTTTTCCCTGGCACATTACATACTTTTGCTCCTCCACATCTAGTAGGAAGTTTTCTTGGTAAAAGCTATACATGTGTCTGATTACTCTCTCTCTCTCTCTCTCTCTCTCTCTCTCTCACACACACACACACACACACACACACACACACACACACACACACAAACGCACTCAACCTTCCTTAACTCTATCATCCAGTTCGGTGATTAAATCTAAAATATTAATGCAATCTGTTCGGTACGATGGCATGTTTTATATAACTCTTGCCATATCTAGACATTTCTAGGCAGCTTAGGGGAGATTATTCGAAATGAGGGGACACTAGATACAGTCTTCATTAACCTTTACAGTTTAGGAGCTTCTCATAAACTGAATACAACAAAGATAAATTAAAAAAGGATGTCGTTGTTGTGACTTAAATTCTCTGTTTAAGTTATGAGGGTTTTTGCTTGTCCAGGTTAACTGGCGTGTTGGTACCATCCCTACACACAGAGTCTACTGACTCTGATACGTGTACAGTGATAAATACCGTCGTCAGATAGACGGCAATAGACATGATGAATCGTGATTCTGATCTCAGAAAAATATTAGATACCTGGAAGTTACTTTCCACTGAATGCCCAACAGCAAATAAACGTCGTTCCTATCTATCTCAGCAACTCGCCTCAAATTAATTTGAACCAAGACTAAATAACAAAATAAAAGCTGATTACTCCTCCTCTATACCCCTGTCCACCCCTCCACAGTTAGCTCAGAAAAACGATGCTGCAATGCCAGTTTTCATTCCCAGCCTCACTCACCATCACCAGTCTATGCTAAATTTATCCTACGTTTCACCTCTATCACAAGGTTTATGTTTGCGTGCAATAATATAAATGTAATTAAAGGAAACTATGCCTTTACATAAGCAAAATATTCACGGTAGTTGATGAATTGGTCGTCAGTGTTTTGATTACCTCAGATAAACACTGAGATAAGAATGTGTGCAGACTGTTAAAGGTGGAGCCGTGGGAAACTGCATCTACCAGCTAAAGCCAACTGTACGCACCTCAGATACCGCAACGTATGAATATTTTCGCGGCACTTATTATAAATTAACGATTTTTAAACTCTCGAAGAATATTTCAGTTTCTTTGCTTCTCATCCAATAAACTGAAACACTGACTTTATCTATAGAAAATGCTTTCAACAGTTTCAGTCAAAACCACAGAAGTTCCTGTATGGAAGCAAATTTCACAACATACAGAAGTCTCAGCATGAAATACAATTTGTAGCCATGAGAATGTGGCCAGGAATGTAAGCTTTTTAATGGAATAAATGTACATATTTGTTTGCCATCTGTTTCCAAGAGCTAATCAGTGCTACCAAACTATCAATGAAAAACTGAAATACCGCACGCTTTGACAAAGTTCAGAAACCACATGTCTTACTAAAATTACAATACCAGTATATGGTCAAATTGGCTGTTATTTTCTTGGAGACACTGTCGAACTTTTTCTTTAACATGCTGGTACTGATGTTGGCACACTCAGACGCAATACCATCCATTACCATTTCATTGTCTTATAGCTCCTGACTTCTGCCATGCCCTGTACAACTGAATTCACAATATCATGGAACAGTGGGTGCGATATTGTTTATGACACGACGATAGTTATGTACTTCTTTAAACTACTGTGTCTCTAGCAAGTGATAATGGAGAATGAGTGAGTAGCTAGGAGTGTGTATGTGAGTGAGGAGGAAGGGGATACCATGAATGATTACGGATGGATGGAATAGAAAAATATATGAGGGAAGGATGTAAGAGTGGGAGGGAGGGCAACCATATGGCAGAGGACAGAATGATGAGGCGATTTGTTTGTGGCCACAATTTTCAGGATTAACGCGTCTGGAAACAGAGTAGGATAGAAAAGAACAGAACAGAACAGGATAGTTTCTAGCTGAATCTCTCGAACAACCTCTTTAACAGTGATCAGACTGTAGTGTTACTTGAGTATTACCTCTGTATCTACAATGAGTGACAGCTCACGCCTATCTACCACAAACTTCTAAGATCAAATGCACAGTAAAGCTGCAGACAGTATATATATAATTTCTCTTCACATAAATAGAACTGTTATGAAATATTCCAAAAAATTTGGTGGGATTCGAAGACTATACTGCTTGTTTTCTAAATCCTTGCTCACTGTCTCGTTATTTATTGTTATGAGTTGATCAGTACTTATGTCTGCAGCTGTATATGGGAAGGAAATGCTAGACTAATGAAGAGCCTACCTTATATCAGATGTTGCGGAAGGTCTTGGACATCCATATCCTTTTCCAGTGTAGGTTACACCATACTTCTTCCTGAGAGCATGAAAAAGTATACATATTAATAAAGACTATGCAATAAAATTTTTAAACATTATTATCTATCAATATCTATCTATCTATCTATCTATCTATCTATCTATCTATATATATATATATATATATATATATATATATGTATATATATATTAGGGTGTTCCATGAATTAGAAGTTGAATGAAGTTTTAAACTACATGGGTCCCCATGTTCCTTTTGCTTAATAGATTGATAGGGTGAAATTCTAAATTGTTTAAGGTTTAGGGGCCCCGTGTTTTTTTCTCTTCCAGGTATTAAAAAAAGAACAGTATTCTATCAAGGCTTTTTATTACAAAGACTTGTACCACTTCACAGGTTTTCATATATATGCCCAAAACATTACCACTTTGTGTCAATCACTTGTCTAGGAATTCCTTCTTGGTTTTCTTTGGGTATTTTTCCCGATTCTACAAAACAGTTTTGAGTAGATACAACTTCTGCTCTTCATTATTTGTCAGGGAAGAATTAAACTCTTTCATGAGCGTGATGCTTCTTTCAGCCCGATCATTTACGACAGCAATTTGGGAAACAGTTGCCGCTGCTTGCTTGAAGCCCTCTTCTTCATGCCACTTGCCAACTGGCTTCTTCAAGAACTCAGTGTCCAGGTCGAGCGCTTGGAAGAAAGCCATCGTTTTTCCTGTCACAAACCCGGCCATGTGTTTCGAGGCAATATTTCTGATGTTCTTCCCTTCTAGTCACTTTAGTTCTTTTTCAGATGCAGGATTTGTCAAACTTGCGACCATTAGAGCTTTTTCTTCATCTGCCACATCAGCATCGAAGAACGCCATAACGATGAGAGTCTCAGAGATGTACCATTGGTGTCGAGATATGGCCTCTCGTGCAGCATTACCATATGAATATCCCAACCTGGCAAAAGCTTCAGCATCATGCAGAAATTCTAAATCAACTACGGTAGCTTTGCTTGCGATTGCGGCACGGCTCCAGCCTCGGATGTAGACGAGGGACACAAAAAGATCTACTGCTGTCAGAGCTTCCAACTCGTGACTTGACATCTTGAACTGTTTCATCAGCAGTACCACTTTCAGGGAATAGATGGCTTTTGTCATCCAACAAGCATGATGGAAAGCACCAGGGACTTGGAGAGGGAACTCTGCTACTGTTGCTTCTCCCAGGAAGATGAGAACCAGCTCTAGCAGTTCCTTGTAGTCATCACGCTGGTGTGTCTTACTCACCTCTTAAAAACAGGGATGTCACAGCCAACTGAATGGATTATAGGCACGCTTGAAAACGTGGCTGAGAACAATTTCATCGATATGATGCTGACAGGCAAGGTACATGAGTTCTCTGCCAAGTCCTTTCTCAAACAGATCACATGCCCCTACACGAATCCCGGTGTTTGACGCTGTTGTGTCAAAGGACAGTCCCTGCTCACGCTTTTCCATCCCGTGTTCCGTAACTAATTCTGAGCAGACTTGAGCTATCTCCTCTCCGGTTCCTGCCGTCACTTTAGGAATGCCAAGCAACTTCTTGCCGTCTCCAGAGACGATGACGGCAATCCAGTCAACGCTCTCCTTCCCTTGTTTAGTGTCTGTTAGGAGTTTACCATCGCAGTGCAAGACAAGAGGGTGGACAGGGCAAAATTCTTCGGGGTGATAACTTTCAGCAATCGCCTTCCTGTGAGCCTCACGTGTGCGGTACATAGTTTTGTCAGAAATGGAAAGTTCATTCAAGTCATGACCGAGTGTTTTAGCCATTGCAGTATACAACATAGGTGAATCACAGTAGGAAACGTTCAACCAATCATAGATGCCAGCAAAGTCTTGTGGCATCAGAAGCTTCGGTAGCTTCTTGGTACTTCCTTTGGAGGAGGATGTGAAAAATTCCATGGCTGGGTCCCTGGAATCTGAGTCAGTCCATGACGAAGTTTTACTCTCTAAAGCCGCCATCTCTTCTGCAGTTTCTTGTTCCTTCCTGGCCTTCTGTTGTTTTTTAAAGTTGTCCAGCCTAATCCTCTTCCTCACCTCCTTTTGGTGAGGCTTCATATCGGCAGGACCCACACTGCAGGACTTGGGATCTTCACGCTGCATATCAATGAAGCTGATGTTCTCCTGATTCTTCATCATCTCTTTGGCTTGTGAATGAGCGATGTCCATGATCTCATTCGTTATTGCCTCTTTCACTAGGAAGGATTCTGCTTTCTGCAACTTGTTCTTCACAAGCAGGTCATATTCCTTGAGAAGGGATTTCATCTTCCTCTAAGCAGAATCTCGACGCATAGTGGTGATTCGCACTCTGTCCCAAAATATGAGAATGGCATCAAAACACAAGTTCAGGTCTTTGGTACGTCCAAATATTTGCTCCTTTTGGTGGTAAAAGTACTTTTTGAGTATTGCAACTTGGTGGGTAGGCCACTTGATGTGATGTTTGCATCCGTCCGGCCAATAAGAAAAACTTCTGTTTTCGATCTGGTAGACATCTGGGAAAGAAAACAGAATAATTAATGCCACATAAACAATTTCGGATAGTAATAAAACTCATATATTTTCATAATTATAATCATTTGTCAATCTCACAGGTTGTTATTATCGACGAATTAACAGTAAGTGAAACATAACCTTTACAATTATATGGTAATAATAATGATAATATTAGGGAAAAGGAATAAAAAAAATTCAATAGCATAGTAAATTAATTTGGAAGGGTGTGTGAAAGGAGGAATTTGAAAGTAAATGAGAATAAGAGTAAAGTGATAGAGTGAGGTTGGTAGATGGTAGGAGGATGAATATAGTTTTGAATGGTGAGTTGCCTGAGGAGGTAAAGTGTTTTAAGTATTTAGGGTCACATGGGCTGTGGATGGAAGAATAGATGCAGATGTGAAGTTTACAATAAATGAAGTAGGAAAGGTGCTGGGAGGAATGAAAAAAAGTGTTCAGATGTCGTTCGCTTAGAATGAATGTAAAGAGAAGGCTGTATGATGGTGTTGTGGTACCGACTGCATTATATGGGGCTGAAACATGGTATATGGGTGTAGAGAGAGGAAAAGCTTGAATGTAATGGAGATGAGGTGTCTGAGGAGTATGTGTGAATTGACGCATATAGATCGAGTGAGAAATGATGAAGTGCGAAGGAGAACTGGAGTTGTTCGGGAGATGGCTGATCGAGTTGAGCAGAGGGTGTTGCGATGGTTTGGACATATGAAGAGAATAGATAATGAGACGATTGGTGAAAAAGATAACGAGATCTGATCTGAGAGGTGTAAGGCTGAGAGAAAGATCACGAACAGGATGGACAGACAGTGTGAAGAGAGCGTTGGATGGGAGAGGGATGTCTGTTCAACAAGGAGGAGTGGCTGTGCATGACAGAAATGAATGGAGAGAAATTGTGAATGAATAAATGATGACGCAGCCCTGAGGGGATATTCTCCCGCATTTTGTCTGATCAGCTGATCATGTCAGGTGCGGGTAAGGGGATGGGACCATTATGATGTGGCAGGGGTAAACCAGCTCTGCTGTCGGGCCCTGCTGCGGATGTCACTGATTGCACTGCGCAGTTTACCCTCGTGCGGTGTGGTGCGGTGAGGATCTGTCCCTTCTCCATTTTGGGGCTAAGATGCGAATGGATGTGTTTGAGTGGATGAATAAATTGGGAGTGTGTCGTCCTGTCTCGGCTACCTCCCATTCCTGGGAGGAAGCAGCCTAGGTATATACTGTAGACAGACAGAAATTGGTTTCACAATTACCAGTGCAGCTGTTCAATAAACAACGCCATCTGTTAATCATAGGGAATGGAAAAACTAAATTACACCAACACAGCAAAATGGCATTTCATTAATTACTTTCATAAAATAATAATTGGAAGATAAATAATAAAATTCAGTATAACAGTGAAATGGCATTAAGTAGTTTCATAAATAACTACCAGCTTAACAGTCGGAAATAAAACACGAAACGCTCAAGCAACGCAAAAAACAGTACTCATCGCTGGCAGGCAAGAAGCAAACTGAAAGTAAAAAAAGTTATCAAAACTCGGGACCTCTAAATGTTGCGCAATCTGGCTCAGACTTGCACAAACATGTATCTGGTAATCTGGCTCAGACTTGCACAAACATGTTTCCTTGGTCTGTTGCATATGAATAATCGTGTGGATTAAAATTCGTAGCACATTTTATTTCTATCCCTATAGCCATGGGACGCCCTAATACTATATATACCGTATATATATATATATATATATATATATATATATATAATCACATTGGGCTGTGTTCTCGTTGGCTAATGAGATTTCGAAACGTATTCTCAGCGATCAATATCCCTTCTTACTAAGACATCTGGCAATATGTAGACAGAAAAAACTATTGCTAATGAAAAACAGTGCTCGCAATAAAGCAAAACATAATTGACATATGAGGTTATGAAAGCGTAATATGCAAAATATTTTGCAAAGGATGTTGTACTAAGAGTCATATACAGTATGCCAAAGAAAATACGGATCAGAGAACAAGTGGAAAAAAGTATAGACTACAATCATGCCAACAATAACTATATGGATAGACTTGGAGCATTTGCAGCGCATAAGGCCTGATGTTCATTCAGAAACAGGTCCATTAAACGGTATTTAACTCCATCAACACGAGAACGAAATGTTTGATTCTTACTATACTTTTTTTTTTTTTACTCTAATTTGGTACAGAATTGCCATCTCTCCATCCTGAATGCTGAGTTTTATCATCAGATTAAATCTAGAACATGATGCTAATCACGCAGAAGTGCTGTGGAACAGGATGCAGAGACGCAGTGGTGCCCTTTTCTGCCAATGAGCTACGTAAAATACGCTGTAACAGGATGAAAATCTGGCCCAAGTTAAAGTGAAAGAACTACGGTGATAGCCGACTCCGCTTAGGAAAGCCTCCCGGGAGAGCCTTTGACGGACGCTATATATATCTAAACTTGTGCGAAGTCTATCCTAGCGTCATTAAAATAGTTCCTGAAATGACAACAATAAAAAATATGACATCGGACTGAAGGGGCTGGGGCAAAAAAAAAAAAAATATATATATATATATATATATATATATATATATATATATATATAGTAATAATAATATGACATCTTTCTTACTGAATAACTATATTCGGCAGGACCCGGAAACTGGCCCAAATGAACGAGGAGTTTTTTCCATCATTCTCCCCGCCTGGAATTTAACTCACAACCTTTCGCACTGCAAACAACGACTTTAGCTGCCTGATCACCACCTCCTCGAAGCCCTTCAGCCATTCCTATATGAATTAAGAATGATTCCATTGGGCTATAATTTGCTGATATTATGGTGGTATTATTTGCACACCGTTACCTTGGCGATTTATTACGCATGTTACACTTGACATAAAACTGTGTTATTTATATATTTCTAGCACAGACATAGTTTCATCAGGAAAACACACGTGGATAAAAAAGTGTAATAAGCTAAATAAATCTCTGTAGAACAGATATAGCGCAGTCTCTTCTGACCACCTAGAGTGTTTGTATAATCCGTACTCTCTATTCCTCAGCGCATCTTTTTGACAGTCTTACATCCCTTCATTACGGTGCTCTTTTTATGGATGGTTAAGAGCATGTTATTTGTAACTCTTCCAATTCGGAAAGTCTCATATAAACCAAATATAAGCTTCTGAAACTGGAAAAAAAAAAAAAAAGGTCGTAATTCTGAAATTATTAAACTCTTTCCATACTATGTCCCCCATTTCATTTTGCTGCTAACATATGATTTTACTAACTTCAGAAGAGATTCATCAAGTGGAGGGGTCAGAATATACCCGTAATTAACCCAGTCACACGAAGAGGTCCGTTGTAAGATTAAAAATATCGGTTGGCCGTAGTTTCAGTTAAGAAAAATATCAATTGGGCAAAAAGTAAAATACATTTTAATCTGCGTCCTTGTTAAGTACACGACGAACGGCTGGGGGCGAGTTTATCGTTAAATCTTAATCAGGGGTTCAAAAAATAGTAACTGATGCAGATGAGGTGGCAAAGTGGCTTCAAGCTGAGGGTGAAGGATAGCCAGAGTTAATGATGCAATTACTCTAAGCGCCACAACACCCTAACTGGTACCGCACCCTCGTTACTCCATCACTCCTCTTTAATCCTTGCTTCACCACCACTCCTTTTCCACCAGTGCTTCTTTTCCATTTTCTCTCTTTCTTTCTTACTCGTCACTTCTTTCCGTCATCTTTACCTCTGTCTCATACTTTCTTATTTCTCCCTCACTTCTTCATCTCGTTTTACAGCCTCACCTGTCTGTCACTACTTCAGCACTATTTGTACAATACATTGGTCTGGCTATTCGTTTGCCTGTCCTTCATTCATTCAGTTTCATTAATCTTAACTCTCCCTTACGCCCTCAATTCCTCCCCTCTCTTTATTCCCAAGCCTGTACCTCCTTTCTCACTCACTGCTCCACCTCTCTCTCACTTCTCCACCTCTTTCTCACTCCTTCAAGTCTTCTTCATTCTCCAATTGCTCCACCCCTCCTCCAACATCCTGGCTCATATCCCTCCCTTGATTTCAGGCTGAGGAATAAGAACAGCTCGAGTTAATGATGCAATTACTCTTAGTGTCACAACACCTCAACTGCTGCTGCTGCTTCGTCATTCTTTCTTCATTATTACTTCTGCACCACTCCTCCAACACTCTGGCCCTTTCTCCCTCATTCCCGTACTTCACTATTCTCTTCTTTACCCCTTTACTCTGACACCACCTTTGCCACATCGCCATCGTCCTTACATTTTCGTTCTACCATTACTCCCTCACTCCTGCCACCTTGGTCTCTTCTTCCTTAATCCTTCAGTAATACTTTTTAACTCACTCATCTCTTCTTTATTACTCATCATTCCTCCATCATCCTTGTCTCTTCTTTACGTTCATTCCTCAGTCTTCCACTCCACCATCACCCTTGCTTTATTTCCCCAACACACTACCACTCCACACTTGTTTCTTCTATATCTTCACTCCCTTACTTCTCCAGCATCCTTTTCTTTTTTATCTTATTTTTCCCATTATTCTTACTTCTTCATTTCTACGTCTTCTTCACTCCCAGCTCCTTACTGCTTGTCCTTATCATCCCCCACATATTCACTCTCACCTCTTCTTCACCCTTCCCTCCATCTCTTACATCCTCACTCCCGCACCTCTTCTTCACTCCGTCACTGCTCCTTCATTAACCGCGTGTTCCTCCCTTCATTGTTCTATCACCTTTCAGTTCTTCACTTTCTTCCTAATAACCAACATTCCTGACCTATACTTTGTTCTACCTTACCTCTCCCTAACCCCACTTCTTCACTCTTATATATCCCTCAATGCAAAGTTAGTATCGTCAATACGGCAACGTCTTTTTATGGGCTATTCTTGCTGATACCAGGTGATTTCATTCAGCGTAGGGAAGCCTCTTAGTAAACAAAGGAATTGTTGAAAGCAATATCTAATCCCTCCAACCCGAAACGTTCCTCCCAAGCGGAATTAAATCGTCAAAATATAGCAGGGTATGATAAAAATTAGTCAATGAAAAGGTAAACAACACCCAAATGCGATTTTTAGAGGCGGAGGAAATGATAAGTCTGCTTTAATGCCCTCAGGTGTGAGTTAAAATGTCATTATTATAACGCGCTCATTGACATCACAACCCAATGCCAGTGTGCTCTGCCGTGCATCGGGAAGAGAGGCAGCTCAGAGAACACACGGTTACACTCATGATTGTTCCCTTAATAATTCACCTCTTACTCACTGCCCTCGGCTGACTAGTATTCCGAGGTCGAAAACCTTGAGAGAGAGAGAGAGAGAGAGTGTGTGTGTGTGTGTGTGTGTGTGTGTGTGTGTGTGTGTGTGTGTGTGTGTGTGTGTGTGTGTGTGTGTGTGTGTGTGTGTGTGTGTGTGTGTGTGATGAGCGGGGATGGGGGGTCGCCACTAAAGGATAAGCTGCTCACACGAGAAACAATAACTTTTTTATCTATTTTTTTTCTCGTCACGCTTGATGCTGATGAAGTTGTACTTTCAAAGGAGGAGGAGGAGGAGGAGGAGGAGAAGGAGGAGAGAGAGAGAGAGAGAGAGAGAGAGAGAGAGAGAGAGAGAGAGAGAGAGAGAGAGAGAGAGAGAGAGAGAGAGAGAGAGAGAGAGAGAGAGAGAGAGAGAAAGAGATTGTCACGGTGAAGAGTTAGGGTGGGGGTGGCCAATGAAAAATAAGCAGCTCACACGAGAAAAAGCAACTTTTTTCTTTATTCATTTTTTTCTCGTCACGCTTGATTCTGATGAAGTCCCGCTTTCAAAGGGAGGGAGGAGGACTAAATGGACCTTTTCTTTTATGCTACCAGTAACTGTTACACCAGTCACGCCATCTATACCAGGAATCACCTCACACCATCTTTTATGTACTGTATGTTGCAATTATCGTTAATCCAAATCACAATTCATCATTGAGGACGTTGCTGAAGATAATGTCTTGCTCGTACCATTCTCGTTCATACCAGGCCTTTACCCGTATAACCAATATTTATTATTATTTATCTTACTGCAGCGTGTTTCTCAGCGATAATATACTCATCTGGCGTTGGCTACAGTTTAATACATCTCAAGATACGTGTAATTATTAAACTTCTTGCTGTGTCTGGTTTCTCTTGGTTGAATAAGTCATCTGACATCAGCAGGAAAAAGAATGCAAAGAGAGTGTTTCGCACCAGAGATTAATACATGTCACGATGCTTAGTAGGGGAGCCTCGTTCAGGACTACTACCACTACTCATGCTCCTCTTGTTGGTTATATCACTTCACATCCATATCACGCAGCGCTATCCATGCCAACCACTGTTCATAAAAGCAAGGCAAGCGATGGGAAGGGGCATGAATGGGACTGTATTGTTCTTACTCTAACTTGGCCTAAAATTGACATCTTGTTGAGTGTAACAATAGATTAACATTAGAAAATGATACTAGTCATGAAGAAGTGCTGTGAAAATGACTCAGTGCCATAGTATTGCCTTGTTTTGATATCGACCCTTGTGATTAAGCTGCAAAAGGAAAACAAATCTGGGGAGAGTTAAGGTAAAAAGGATACAACACCACTGCTCATAAAAGTTTCGTTCTTTGCAATACACCTTTCATTTATGGTACCAATCACCCTTCTTAGCAACAACCACTATTCATGTAATTTGCAAATCATAATATAATCGTGGTGGTTTAAGTTACGACAAGAAATCATCGTAAGTATGTTCGCAATTCCCACTTCAGATCTTTATTTTCATTTCTAAGTAACGAACAGACTGCTGCAAAGGAGATCCAACCCAAAGGCCCTGTGACTGACCGGGAAATCGAACCCAGAACCTTTCGCTTGCGGGGTGGGGGTACTTGTTTTTGCAGCAAGAACCAAATTTGAAGGGTGGGACTCAACGGGGAGGGGGGCCCCCCGGGTGGGGCGGGGGTCCGGGGGTGGCGCCCCCCTGGGGCGGGGGCCGGGGCCATCATGGGAGGGGGTCGGGTGGTGGGGCCACCTGGGTGGGGCGGGGGGGCTGGGGGACGGGGGGCACCACCCCAGGCGGGAGAGCTGGAAGATCTTGGCCATATCTTGATACCCTGAAGGATTCATGTTGACAGCTCATGCCGTTCATGAGATACAATGTTGTTAAAGGTGTGCGATAAAAACTAGATGACCTTTGAGAGCAGTTTTTCTGACCTTGACCTTGACCCAGAATCCCGATTTTCGAACTCGGCCAAGATTTTGACCATATCTTGATTCCCTGAATGTTTCATGTTGATAGCTCAAGCCACTCATGAGATATAATGGTGTTAAAAGTGGCCGATAAAAACTAGTTGACCTTTGGCAGCCATATTGTTGACCATAAACTTGACCCAGAGTCCCCATTTTCGAACTTGGCCAAGATTTTGAACATATCTTGATACCTTGAAGGTTTCATGTTGATAGCTGAAGCCGTTTATGAGATACTCTGGGAAAAGGTTCACACACACACACACACACACACACACACACACACACACACACACACACACACACACACAGCTCCGCCTGGTAAAGGCGGACGATAATAATTTGTGATCAAACGAAGTATAATACTCCGGTCTCTCTCTCTCTCTCTCTCTCTCTCTCTCTCTCTCTCTCTCTCTAATGAATTAATTAAAAAAAATTAACCAGAACTGGCCGAGACATCCAGTGCCATTAAAGAGGACTATCATCATCATCATCTTCATCTTGTTACGAACACCACCACAATTATCATCATGTTAAAACCAGCACCACCTTCTGTACATCATCATCGTCATCATCATCATCATCATCATCATCGTTGTTGTTATTACCTCCGCCAACGAAGTTGGAGGAGGTTATGTATCCTCCTATATTTGTTAATTGCCGGAATCTTTGGAATCGGCAAGCATGTTGGTCAGTTCCGTATGTTTGTCTGTCTATTTGTTTGTCTGCATTCTACAGGTTACAATTTTGCGCCAATATTTCTGAAAAGAAAAAAAAAAAATCAGAAGGTAGATATCCGTAAGTCCTGGAAGCCTGGTGTTTTTCATCAAAATCGGACAAAGACACCTGGGCTGAGTGGGGGTTGAACCACTATCATTAACGTGGGGCAAATTTTCAGAAATCCATATCTTCGTCAATTATTCGCCTATCGCAGTTTCATCTGATTGTTTGTTTGTTTTTCCACTAGATCTCAAAAAGTTCTCTATGAATTTCAATGAAAGTTTGTGGAAGGGTGGGTGGCGGGCCAAGAAGGAACTGATTTTTTTTTTTTTTTTTTTTTTGGTGGGGGGGATCCGGATCCGGAATATTTTGCACAATATCTCCAAAAGTTCTCAATGAATTTCAGGGGAATTTCGTGGATAACTTGGTCACGAGCAAAGAAAGAATTGATTAAATTTGCGGGTGGATCCGGTTCCCATGTATCCCACACAATATTTTCACAAGTTCTCAACGAATTTCATTAAAATTTTGTGGAAGAGTGGGACGTGGGTCTAGGAACAATTCATTAAATTCTAGGGCTGATCTGGATCCTCTGTTTTCCACACAGTATCTCCACGTATCCGGATCAGGATCCTTTTAAATGGCAATGTCATTGGCCGAGGTATGCGCTCTCAGAATGCTTTCTAGTTATTTCTAGCTATTTCTTATTATTATTAGTTATTATTATTATTATCGCCATCCTTCTAAACCAAATCATTATAATTAAGGTAAATAAATCATCATTATATGCCATCACCTATACATCAGAATCTACAACCATTAAAACAGCGTTTTATCCATCAGTAATGTGAAGGAAACGGAACTTTCTATTGGCTCATCTGACTGTGTTGTGCGGACTCACAGTATAATCTGCATCAAAAGTCCTGTCGTCTCTCTTGCTTTTCCCACCATGGGCTCTGAAAATTAAGTGTGATGAATCCGCGGCACCTGACACTGATGATGTATTTAGCTACAATACGATGTCATATGCGTCGTCTGCTGCGGATTTGCAACACTGGCTTTTCTAAGTCCATGGAGAGAGGAGCAAGAGAGGCGACAGAACATTTGACGCTGACTGTGCAGGCAGTGAGACCCCCACACAGTTCCTGCATGAGTTGTGACGGGCCTGTCAAATAAGCTTAACCACTTCACATCGATGACGGTGTTGGAGAGGGAGGCTTTCACGTGGTGACATCAAAATAACAGGCCGGCGGAAGAGCTCGATTGTACAAACATCCCTCAATTCCTTCCCCATCAACCGAAAGTGGGTCTGATGGACTTTGCAAAAAGGGCAACTTTAGTATGCAGTTCACCGGGTTGACGTTACATATGAACCTGGGGCCAAACCACCACCACCACCAACGACAACAACAACAACTACTGCTACTGCTACTACTACTACTACTACTACTACTACTACTACTACTACTACTACTATTCTTGCCACTGGTGCACTATTCTTGCCACTGGTGCACTATTTCATGCAGCTCAGAACACCATAAGTAGTTAAAGAGTAAATAAAGGCTGTGTCTAATCACTCCTGTTTGAAATGTCTCTCCTCTGCTGAGTAAAATCGTACTGAGATAAGAATTAAAGAAATGCGTCATCATAGTGAAAGGGTTAGGAAAGTCAAATGAACAAATTCGTGGCCTAATACTCTGCCAGAATTACTTATAATTCTCTTAAGAACCCATTATTCCTACCGAGCAGCAACCTATATGAATGATTAAAGTCAGCCTCCTGGGGGATGAATTTCTAAAATACATGACTACAAACACAAGCACAATTAGGCTGTCAAGGTTATAACCGAGTTTAACAAGGATGCAAATCTATACATGCCTGAGCAAACGCCAAGGCTTTTCTCTGAGTGAAACATCTACCGTTTGAGCGTGTATGCTGCAAAATGAAAATATCTCAGATCATACTGAGGTATGCTGTCCAGTACAAGACTGGTCTTTTGATGAATAACCGTAGCAGCAGTAGGTCAAGCAGACCCAAGAATCGCAGGGGAGCAACCGCCCAGCAGGGTTGTTCCGTGCAGTGAACCGATGTTTCCTTGCAGTAGCTCCTCGCCACAGCATGTGTTGGGAAGAGTGAAGAGGTTTGGTTCCTGGATGGACGTTGCACTTGCGTCTCTCCACCCACTTAACAGGGGCACCACAATAAGCTCTACATCACCCTGTTATTTGGTTACCGGTATATGCCTACCATCCATCAGTGTAACTGGATTCCCGGGTTACAGAAAACCATTAAACTTGTCACTCAATCTAGTCACCTAAGGAAGAAACTGGCAGCACGACATTGAGAGTGGATGATGGTCGTCACCACCTTTCACCTACTAAACAGCCGTGAAACACATTAACATTAAACCACGAGTGCCCAATTATGATGACAAAAAAGGGCCAAGATTTGATAATCGAAGTAGCCAAGGAGCCATAAGATCACAGAATAATCATCGTATATCCCAGGACCCATTGTTTATGTTACTAGTAAACAAACGGGTCATTCATAACTCTTTTCTGATACTCAAGGTTAAACAGGAAAGTAACAAAGAGTCAGCACACATCAGGACTGTGTTCCTTTAGATTCAGTGGTAGTCGCAGAATCGGTGGTAACACAGTAGTATAAAGGGACAGAAGTACCTTAAGCTATGAAAATGGTCAAAGTAATAATATATTTCTGCTTTATGTCTGTAATGCATTTATGAGCCACACAGTTGCCTTTCACAAGCCACATGCGACTCTAATGCTGCCGATTGGCCACCCCGGCTCTAAGTGACAACCATGCTTTCCACCATTCTACACTGTTAAAAGGAAACACCATTCGGCCACAATACCCTCTTCATCAAATATCATTCCCATTTATGTTGCTGGGAAGGTAAGGGAGTGAAAAGTAAGCTCGAAAACTCTTCAGAACATGCTTTTAAAACCCGTTGCCTCACCTCAAAATTTGTGAAGCTCAACACAAGAGAGTATGGAAAGACGAAGCCAATTACCCTAGACTGGCCCCATTTGCCATAATATCGCCCCCTTGAGTGCACTCTGCTTGCAGGGCTCGTGAGAGATTCACCCGAGAAAAAAAATTGGCACGGGAATCGCATAATAATGAGCCTTAACGTTCCCTCCTGCACTATCGCATTTGCTCAGAGCAGGCAAGAAACAAAAGGTTTTATTCGTGTTTCGTGAATTTCGTTCTGTAACCAATTCAATCAATCATTTCCTGTGGCACCCCACGGGATGCATAGGGTCTCAATGAACTCTCTCCACCAATATTTGTCTCTTGCCATCTCCTTCAGGTCCCACCAACACTCCTCTCCTGCTTCTTTTTTCATTGTCCTCAACCAGGTTTCCCTCGGCCTACCTCTACCTCTTCTTCCTCTAGCAATCCACTCTAGCACATCCTGTATTAAACAACCTTCTTTTCTGTATATGTGCCCCAGCCACTTCCAGCTAGACAATCTCACATATTCATTAACTGGTTCCACTCTCGTAATATCCCTTACTCTTTCATTTGTAACTCTGTCTTGCCACTTTACCCCAGGAATCCTTCTCAGTATTTTATTCTCAAATCCTAATACTTTCTGATCTGTTGCAATTGTACTGTACCATGACTCATGCCCGTAAATTAAAATGGGTCTAACCATGGACTTGTAAATTTTCACTTTAGTATGTACCGAAAGCATATTATTATTCCAAACAGATTTCAACATTCCAACAGCTCGCCAAGCCTGTCTAATCCTCTCCTCAATTTCATTGTTTAATGATCCATTAGATAATACAATCGTTCCCAGATATTTAAAGTTTTCTACATTCTTCACCACATTATTCCCAATTACACAATCGATTTGGTTCTCCGCGTTCATATTAATAATTTCAGTCTTTCCACAATTTATTACCAATCCCACTTTTTCTCCTTCCTCCACCAGACAATCGAGCACCCTCTGCATCTCGTAAATACTTCCGCAAATCAGTACAATATCATCAGCATAGTCCAAATCCATCAGCTTCTTATTTTCTTTCCAGTTAATTCCTGCACCTGTTCTCCTTACAACCTTTTTCATAACATAATCCATAACCAAAACAAACAACAATGGCGAAAGAACTCCTCCTTGAATCACTCCTGACCTAACTTGAAATGGATCACTCAAAGAACCACCCACCATTACCTTACAAAAAGTACCTTCATGCAGGCTTCTAATAATATTTACAAACTTTTCTGGTATACCATAGAATCTCATAATTTTCAACATAGCTCCACTTGAAACACTATCAAACGCCTTTTCAAAATCCACAAAACACATGTTAAGTGGCATTTTCATCTCATTAGCTTGTTGCATTAGATGCCTTACAATAAAAATCTGATCATTACAACCTCGACCCTTTCTAAATCCCGCTTGTTCTTCTCTTAAAATTTTATCAATTACTGGCTCTATTCTGTTCAACAAGATTTTGGAAAAGACTTTTGCAACTACAGGTGTCAAAGTTATCCCCCTCCAGTTGCCACACACACTTAAATCTCCCTTTTTTGGTATTTTTATAATCACTCCATTTTTCCACACTTCTGGAATTCCACCATTATCCCAAGCCACATTAAAAAGTTTCAAAAGTGCATTCATCAACTCGTCATTTTCCACCTTAAGCATTTCAGGGAATATTCCATCCTCACCTGGAGCCTTAAAATTCTTTAACTCCTTTATAGATTTTGCTACCTCTTCCAAAGTTATATCCCCTGTTTCTATCTGCAAATCTCTCTCGGCTGGCAAAATGTCCTCTTCAGCTGGGATTGGTCTATTTAGAACAGATTCAAAGTGCTCTTTCCATCTTCCTTTTATATCCAAATCTTTAGTCATCAAATTACCATTTCTATCTCGTACAGGTATTTCCTTCCTTCTCTTTTCAGTCCCAGTTAACTCTTTTATGGCCTGATACGCTGCTCTTGTGCTCTGACCGTCATTTTTACTTAATTTAATTTCTGTCTCTATCGCCTTTTCATCATATAGTCTCCTCTTATCACGTCTAACGAGTCTTTTTACTTCAGAATGTAAACTCCAATACTTTGCTCTAAGTACTTCAACTACCTGGCCATCAACATGTTGTTCTTCACTTCTTAACTTAGCCTCTTTCCTTTTCTGAATTACATTCCATGTTTCATCTGACATCCACTTTTTCCTTCTCGCTTTTCCCTTTTTCTTAATAGTAAACTTAGCACTCTCATGCAAAACCTCTTTTACCTCTCTCCACATTTGATTAATATCATTGTCTTCGGATTCCATCAAAGTCTGCAGGACTAGAAACTTGTTTCTACATTCGCACCGAAACTTTTCCCTCGTGCTCTCATCACTTCTCAGCTCATCAAAATCATAATTATTACCTCCTGTACAATTACCATTAACGTTTCTCTTAAGTTTTATTTTAATCTTTGACACAACAAGTTGATGATCACTACCTATATCTGCCCCCCTCCTTACGCAAACATCTTGCAAATAACTCCTATGCCTTCTGCTAATTGCAATGTGGTCAATCTGGTTACAATATTTACCACATGGTGAAATCCAAGTAGTCTTATGTATTTTTCTATGCTCAAAGATAGTTCCACCAATTATAAGGTCATTTGCCAAACAAAAGCTTGCAAGTCGCACCCCATTTTCGTTTCTTATACCAGCACCCTCCTTGCCCATACAATCTTCAAAGCCATCCCTACTACTGCCAACAATCGCATTAAAATCACCAGTGCAAACTAACACATCATGTCTTGCCACTCTATTCACTACATCCTGCAGCTTCTCATAAAAGTCATCCTTCATTTCATCAGCAGCCTCATTTGTCGGAGCGTACCCTACAACCATACTGATATTACCATGGTCAGATTTTAAGCGAGCATAAAGCAAGCGCTCATTAACTGGTTCAAACTCACATAGTGCCTTGCAAGCATCTCTACTCAGCAGTAAGCCTACTCCTTGGTAATGATTTCCATCATTCCTTCCAGAAACCAACATAGTAATACCATCTTCCAAATTCATTTTATCAACTCTAAGCAACCTCGTTTCTGTCAGAGCACAAATATCCATCTTGTATTCCTTGAACACTGAAATAAGTTCTTCCATTTTACCAGCCTGATTGAGAGTTCGAACATTCCAGTTTCCTATTCTTAAGGTTCTTTTTGGATTTATCAACTTATTTTTACACCGTGGGATTCTTAGCACCCCCTGCCCACTTAAGGGCTGCACGGAACTGAGGGCCATTGCTTCGTCACCAGAGTTCATAAAGATTTCTTAAGCAGTAAAATATTTTACCCTGGAGCCAATGCCAGTGACTCGCAGGAACCAGACAGTGGCGAGAGGAAATTAACTAAATGAAAGTAAAATGCAGAGGGTTTGGACAGACAAAGCACAAGTGAAAGAAAGAGAGCAGAAAGAATGTAGATAAAAGTGTCCCTTTTAGTCGCCTCTTACGACAAGCAGGGAATACTGGGGAAGTATTCTATCCCCCCTTCCCCAGGGGATTTTTTTTTTTTATTCTGCAAATCCCAGGTCTTTATGTTTTTTATTTTTTTATTCAACTAAAGATGATGTTTTGTATTTTTTAACGGGAGGGGTGAGATTTAGCCTTATTTAACCCCTTCCTTTGAGACTCTGAGTCCCCCGGGGGGGGGGGACATAAATGCACCCACTATCCGCCCCTCGCCAGGTGACGACTCCTCGACTTGCCTGGAACCACTGCCTGACTCACTCCTTCTTCATTTCAGCAACATTCGAGGCCTTTCCTCTAACTTTCTTTATCCATTTCTATCCATTTCTCCTATCTCTGAAATCTCCATTCTAGGATATTTCACTGTTCACCACCACCTTTGAATCTCTTCTCCTTTCACTGATCCACCTGGTGAACAAGCCTACGTCTTTTCTATTCTTAACGACCTAGAGCAGCTTGTACAACACCCTACCCGTATCCCTGACCATCTTGGCGAGAGCTCCAACAAACCTGACCTCTTTCTTACAACTAATCCATCTGCTTACACTGTTTTTTTTTTTTGTTTTTTTTTCCCTCCGTTGGGCTCCTCTGATCACGACCTTAGTACCTTGACCAGTCCAATCACCCCGGTACGGCCTGTGGACCCTCCAAAGAAACGTCGACTGTGGCACTCTGGAGCTGCAGATTGGGAGGCCCTCAGGCAATACTTCTTTGATTTTCTCTGGAATGATTATTGCTTCCATGGACGGGAACCATCTGAGTGTGTCTTGTGCATTATAGAGGCTATTCTCTCTGACATGGAAGCATACATTCCTTTCTCATATCCTCTGACAAATGCAAGAAAGCTTTGGTTTAATCACGCTTGTTCTAATGCTGTCCGCAACAAGGAGAGGGCCTATAAAAGGTGCCAGAGTAAACCCACCCCTGAATCACATCTTTTTTATGTTTCTGCCCGGAATCGTGCTAAGTCTGTTTTTCGCTCTGCTAAAAAAAAAAATTCATCCGTAGTTAATGCTCTCAACTCTCCAACTCGAATTCTTCCCACTCCCTCTAGCAACTTTACCTCATCATCCTTCCCTCCTCTTTTCTACTCTGACTCTGTAGCTGTTTCTTCTACTGATAAAGCAGATCTCTTCGCTCAGACTTTCCCCTCCAATTCTACTTTAGACGATTCCGGTGCTGTTCCCCCCATCGCTTCCCCTCTCTGACATCGTCATGGCTGACATAAAAATTTCTTCAGCTGATGTGTTTTCTGCCATCACTGGCCTCAACACGAACAAGGCATATGGACCTGATGGAGTCCCTCCTGTTGTCCTCAAGAACTGTGCTTCTGTGCTTACACCCTGCCTAGGTAAACTCTTTCGCCTTTGTCTTTCAACTTGTACCTTTCCTTCTTGCTGGAAGTTTGCTCTCTTTCAGCCAGTCTCAAACAAGGGTGACCATTCCCAACCCCCTAACTATCGCCCAATTGTTTTAACATCCTGTGTCGCAAAAGTTCTCGAGCCTATTCTTAACAGAAAAATTTTAAAGCATCTTTCCTATCACAACGTTCTTTCTAATCGTCAGTATGGGTTCCGTCACGGACACTCCACTAGAGATCTGCTCACCTACCTTTCAGACTCCTGGTCATCCTCCTTTCAGGACTTTGGCGAAAGCTTTGCCATTGCACTTGACATCTCAAAGGCTTTCAATCAAGCCTAGCATAAATCTTTAATTTCCAAACTGCCTTCTTACGGTTTCTGTCCTTCTCTCTATGCCTTCGTCTACAGGTTCCTTTCTGGTCGCTCAATAGCCGCTGTTGTAGACGGCCATCGTTCGTCTCCTAGATCTATCAACAGTGGTGTTCCTCAGGGCTCTGTCCTATCACCAACTCTCTTCCTTTTACTCATCAATGACTTTCTAAGCTGTACTTCCAATTCTATCCACTCGTACGCTGATCATTCCACCCTTCACCTTTCCATTCGGTTCCTGCAACGTCATCTCAGCAGTTACTTCAACAATCAAGGGATGAGGCTATGGCACACCTAATGTCTGACTTGGCTTGTATCTCTGACTGGGGTAAAAATAATCTTGTTGTTTTTAATGCATCAAAGACTCAGTTCTTACACCCATCAACGCAACAAAATCTTCCATAGGAGTACCCCCTAATGTTTAATAATATCAAGCTCAATCGTGCATCAGAGGATGTCTCTGATTTGCCGACAGTGCCTACTCACTTTCGGTGGCACACTGCCCGTAAACACAGGAGGCAGTGCGGTTGGATCTTTAGTATACGATGATCCAAAAGAAACGCCTGAGAAACATTACCAGTAGAATTAATGTTTGGTTCAGGTGATTGTGGCAAATAATCTCACATCCCTGCCACATAGCCTAGTTCCTGGTGAGATATCATTTTTGTGCCACGTTATTCAGTATATTCGGTGAAGCCCTGTATATCAACAAAGGATCCCATAGTCCACGTCGTCTAAGACCACTTCGACTAGTAGCTCCTGAACTGAACAGAAGCATCTGGAGAGAGGGAGACTACATTAAAATAATATACACCACTGGGCTAAAAGGAATGAGCACTGCAAAATCATCTGGAGTCATCCAATATAATAATAATAATAATAATAATAATAATGATAATAATAATAATAATACGGTAATAATAATAATAATAATAATAATAATAATAATAATAATAATAATAATAATACGGTAATAATAATAATAATAATAATAATAATAATAATAAAATATCTATATCTATCTATCTATTGCCAGAAGCCTTAATTCCGTAAGGGGTGGCCACAAACAAATCGCCTCCATCTCACCCTGTCCCCAGCCATTTCATTGCCCTACTCCCAGCTCACACATCCCTCTCTCATATACCTCTCCACGCCATCCCTCCATCTCATCCTATAATAATAATAATAATAATAATAATAATAATCCTTTATCAAAGACGTATCCCCACCATGTAGTAAAAAGTATATTGATGTGCACTGATAAGTGCTGCTCTCGGGTGTCTGCCGTTTCCTCTCCTCCCTCCATCCACTCGATGTAATGCTGCTCTGGGGTGTCTGCCCTTTCCTCTCCTCTCTCCTTTCCTTCCTTCCTCTTCTGTCTGTATTTCATTCTTTCCACGTCCTTCTGTCTACGGGTGACTTATCACTCCCGCTTTTGTCTTTCTGTCCTTCATTCTTTCCCCTTCCTTCTGCCTGTGGGTGACTCAACACTAAGTGACGAGCCGAATGGTTTCATGTACACCAGAATACACCAGAAAACCATTTACTATGCTGGGTGGTAACCATATGACCAATTTATGGCACATTGTGGATTAGTGGGTAATTACGGCACTCCAATCGGATTAGGCCGGTGAAGGTTTATATCCAAGGGATGGTTGGGGTTACTGCTCACGTAATGCCACTCTGGGATGAGTAAGGCTAGTAACTCTCATCTTAAACGTCAGGATCAACTTGCCTAGACCCGGGCTCCTACGCTCCTGATGGGGCAACGTAGGATTGGATGATGGATGGATGGATGCCATACTTCTTAGTATGGCAATTTCATGTACAGGGGCAGAAACTAGGACTCATGCACTAATGGTGGAGATAATAACAATAATAATAAACTCTCAGGAATCGGTCTGCCAAGTTTCATCTTCAGATTCCTTGTGCAAGTCGGACTGAAATCTCCATTAGACATAACCGACTTATCAAGGCAGATTTTTCCTTATACGATCATAGCTCGTAAAGTGCAGACAATATGGCAATTTTACAAGTACGGGCAACAACTACGACACATACCCTATCTTCCTGTGTGATGTGAAGCCGATTCACCTGGTAGTTTCCGAGAAACAGGCCTGAACGGAAAGACGAAACAACAGACTGACAGGGGTGATTCCTATATCCCCACCATATGGAATAATGGTGGGGATAGTAATAATAATAATAATATTAATAATAATAATAATAATAATAATAATAATATGCAATCCAACGCCAAGGGGCTGAAGATATCTGTATCTAATCCCTCCAGACTGTGAAATCTATCCTGAACTGAATTTCAGGAGATGGCAAGAATGAAAGGAACAAAACATCCCACTGGTTTAATGGGTTAATGAAGGCCGGAGATCACCCGCCCGCAGATTTCCGTTCTGTATATATTTCTCCCTTAAGTGCTAAGTCTGATTTCTCCAGGATGATCACATTTTTTAAAAATCTATCTTTTGTACTCGAACTTGCCGAAACCTATCCGAACCAAACCTAAACTAACATACTGGCCAAACTGAATAACAAACTAACCTAACCTGTAACACGGCAAACCTAACCTAACACATTAACCTAACTGACTACGTTAACAAATCAACTTAACCTGATACCAACAAAACAAAACAACCTAAACTAACAAAATATCCTAACATGATATTAACAAAACAAATGTAACCTAAACTAACACATTAACTTAAATGACAAACAAACTAATCTGACCTGATACTAAATAAAATTAACATAACCTAGATAAGAAAATGTGCAAAACTGGTACGCAGAACGGGAAATCAGCCACCCCATCCTTCTCCCTCTCTCTCCTGCGGTAATTAACGTTGTGTTCCTCAGAGCAGAACTTGCACCCTCATGCAGGCAGCGTCCGTGGAGCAGGGAACACCCACACATTTGATACTGGTCACTGCACCTTCTTGACTCAGGCCACAATCCAGTGACCAGCACTTCTTCTGCCTTTACTGAAGTCTTCCTCTTTCTTCCTCCACTTTTACTGGAATCTCTCTCTCGCTTCTACCATCTTTGCTCATGCCTGCCTGTCTCTGCCTACACCTTTACTGAAATCTGATTCTCCTTTATTAGAACCTGCCTCTCTCTTCTTTCACATTTACTTAACTCACTCTCTCTCTCTCTCTCTCTCTCTCTCTCTCTCTCTCTCTTCTGCCTATACTGATGCCTGCCTCTCTCTTCCTCCACTTTACTGAAATATCTCTCTCGCTTCTTCTTCCGTTACTGAAGCCTGCTTCTCTCTGCTTCCACCTTTACTGAATTCAGTCTCTCCTTTACTGAAACCTGCCTTTCCCTTCCTCCACTTTTACTGAAACCTTCCTCTCGCTCCGTCCGTCTTTACTGAAGCCTGCCTCTCTCCTTCTCCACCTGCACTGAAATCTATCTCTTCCTTCTTTCATCTTTACTGAAACCTGCTTCTCTTATCCATCACCTTTACTGAAATCGATCTGTCTTACTTCCTCCACCTTTAATGTAGTCTGTATATATCCTTTACTGAATTTTGTCTCAAGCTTCTTTCACTTTCACTGACGCTTACCTCTCTTTTTTCCACCCTTAACGATGCGTGCCCCATGCTTCAGTAGGTTAAGCTGATTCCTTCCACTTTGCATCTTCCTACTTTATTGAAACCTACTTCATTCTCTCCATCTTTAGTGAAGCCACCCCTCGTTCCCTACTAAAGCCTCCTTATCTCCCCTTTCAATCTTACTGAATGGAAGTTAAGTTTTGATATGAGAATAGCGTCCATTCCTTCCATCCCCCCCCCCCAGCCCTTACTGAAGCCTTTTCTTCGCTCTCTCCAGTCTTACCGAAGTTGCTCCTCGTTCCCCTAACCCTTAATGAAGTCTGCTTCTCGCTCCCTCCATCCTTACTGAAGTCTCCCTCAGTTTTCCCCCAGCCTTACTGAGACATGCTCCTTGCTTTCTCCATCCTTACTAAAGAGTTCCCCTCGGTTCAGTAAGTTCAGGATCAGGAAGTTTCATCCACTTCTTACACCTTTACTGATGTCTGTAATATGGCCTCTCCACCACTGCTAAAACCTGCACTTCGTTTCGGTGATTTTAAGTTCAAGAAATATCGCTGACTTTTTTCCCATTGTTAATGAAGCCTCCCCATCTCTTCCTCTACTTTTAGGGAAACCTTTCTGTCTCTTCAACTACTTCTCCGAGATTCTTTTTCACCATCTTCACTTAGATTACACTATACTTCTGAGGTCTCCATTCCTTTTTTTCCCAAGTCTATCTTTGACACCCTCACACTTTCCTGATAGATCCCTCCATCCTCTACCTGTACTGAAGCGCTCTCTCTTTCTCCATTCTTACTAAAACATGTATTTTCCTCAACTTTCTGAGGTCTTCCCGTCTTCCCCAGTTGTTGCTAAAACCTCCCTCCACTGAAACTGAAGTCTATCCTTCGCTGCGCTACTCTCTCTTCCACCCAGTAGAGAGTGAGACGAATTAAAACTACAGAGGTAAAGGAGTGGCGGGACAAACTAATTCCCTCAGCTTTATTACCGTCACCGCCCAGGAGGGGCTCGGGGACGAGTATTGTTTTCACTCGGTTTGTCTGTCTGTCTGTCTGTCTTTTAACAACTTTACGCGAAAACTATTGATGCGATTTTCACTAATATTACAGGGATGGTGGGTTACGACCTTCTGATCACCTGATTAAATTTTGGGCCAAATTGGGCCAAGGCCCAGGCTGTAGGTCCAAAAATGTAAAAAAAATAAATAAATAAATAAATAAATAGCTTCTCGCCATAACTCCTTTCAAATTCGTCACATCTACATGAAACCAGAACCTAAAGGTGAATCTTTCAAATCTGCATCCTATAACATGACTCACTACATCAGGGGAGTCACTCCCCAGTATGCGTTGGGGTGGTAAATGTCAGGTGGGTTGGGCCTAAAACTTCAAATGGGGAAAAAATTGTCAATTTTCACCCGATTTACTCCACATCTGATATGTGACGTCTTTGACTAGATATCCTGTTTGTTTATATGTCAGCACTAAAATGACTGCTGGGGACGGTTTACTGTGCCTTGGCACCGCTTCTTGTTCAGTTTCATAATTTCCTAAAGCTTACCCCTCATTCTAAACTGTTACGAAAGCTTCCCTCTCCTCCTCCATCCTTAGTAATGGTAGAGCAAATGGTAGGGGACGACACCATGAGATGCTTAGCCGCGATGCTCATCTCAACTTAGGCCATTGAGTCTGTGGCGTTTTTCACCCAATATCCAGGGATACAACCATTACATCATCGTTAGTGAAACCTTGTTACGGGGTTTTTAAAGTGTATACAATATTAAAGAATAATTATTCAATATTAAAGGATAATATTTAATAATCCTGAGAACAGGACAATGAATTGTCTTGTGAAAATCAAGCAATGATTACTTTATGCCGGCTTACTTCGCCGATTCTCTAAGGACGAGAATATATAAACTTTCTCAATAGGACACAGCAGAGACTAATTCCTCACAATTGCTGTTTGTTAGTACTGTTTGCCTCTGGAGAAAGTGACTCCACCCCTGACAATCAATAATTAATGTTATTAATGATAAACAAGTTCTTGCTGATGCAATTAAGTCCTAGATGGCACAATGGATTTGAATTAATACAAAAGGACTGGCCTAAGTACCAGTTATGAATAGCAAAGCCTTTATGCAAACTAGGAGCTATAAGTGAAATAAGATTAATATGGAAAATAAATCACGCATTTACATTACATTAAGCTCAAGAAAAAGAACTGTTAAATTTATTGAATACAATAAAATAAATTTACGTTACATTTCAAAATGAATTCAAAATAAGGAGATCGCACTCACTCGCTCACTCAAAAGCTAAACTCTTAAACCTAGGAAAAACGAAAAGGAATACTGGTCAAAGAGTGGACTAAGCGGATGACTGGGCGTCGTTTGAGGAAGGACACTGCACACGCTGAGTCTCTCGCCAATCACGCTAGGTGGGAATACGGCGGCGGTGGGAACTAGGCGTAGTTACTCAGGAAGGACACTGCCACACACTACCTGCTTCCACGGCGCTCAAATCTTGACTGACTTCAAATCGTGAGAAAGAGACGAGTGTCGAGCCGCTTTGCTAACGGCTAGAATGAGCGAAACACGCCCATAATAAATCGCTCAGCGGAAGTGCTAATGTCTCACACAAAGACGATCATTTATGACACAGTGAAAAATTGTTCTGAGAACACTCCCGGTCGGGTGAATACGTGGCGGTTAAACTGAGCGATAAATACTGGGATTCCACTAGAATTCGCGGTTTCCCACCAAAGTTGATGTCACGAGTTTATTCAAATACAAAATCGCGCCGACTCGTGACAAACCTATATTACTGATATCTTTCTTCATTCCTCTACTCTCACTGAAGCCTTCATCTCTTTCCCCAATCCCTCTCTTCCTTCATCATTACTGAGCTTTCTCCATTTCTATAAATAACTGAAGCCTCCCTCTCTTCCTCAAACCTCTCTTTTATTCCACCTATATTCATTAATCTTCGCTCCATCCACCTGAGAACCTGAGAGACGAGTGAAGTCAGCAAAAAGAGGTCGGTGGGCAGCCGGTAAAAGATGCGGACTCCTTTCGTTTCCTTTTCACCCCATATTTCTTGAAGATTACTTCTCTTTTAAGTTTAGCTCTTGAAATTTACCCAGATTAAAGCCTCCTTCCTTTACTGACATTCATCTCTTCCTCCACGTTTACTGAAACATTCCTCTTTCATCGAAATGTCATCCTTTCCCCTTCCCCACTCCTAATTAAATCTCTCGTTCTTTTCTTCTACTCCTCCTGATGCCTCTCTCTTTCTCTCTTCCTCCACCCTGGCTTCATTAATCTCGCTCCACCCACCCGAGGAGTCAGAGAGAAGAGTGAAGCCCTCTGAGGGAGGTCAAGGGGTGGCTGGATAAACAAGCGGATTCTTGGAGCTTCCTTAATGACTGCGTCGAGTTGTTCCTTATTATTTTTTCCACTCCTTAAAACATTTTTTTTTCTTCATACCATTCTTGATGCCTTCAGAAGATTTTATTCAAGTCAAGGGACTTTCTTCAGTCTGGAAGGGTTGGATACAGCCTCCACTACTAGGGGGTCTCTTAAGCTAAATAAAATCGTCTAGATATCGTCTGAGATAACAACAACAACAACAACAACAACAACAATAGTAATAGTAATAATAATAATAAATAATAATAATAATAATAATAATTATTATTATTATTATTATTGTAATAATAATAATAATAATAATAATAATAATAATAATGATAATAATAATAATACAGTAATAATGATGATGATGATGATGATGTGAAGTTTCTTCCTGTGCATTCAGAGAAAACATGGAAACTGCATACCCAATCCTGTGATATGTGTGCCAATATCCTGAAAATCCCTCTGCTCACAATCCCCTCAAGAATCACTGGGTGAGGGTGGGGGTTCAGTCTCCCCAATGTCACATAATTGACGACGGCTCACTGCACAACATGTACTGTACTAAGATATCAAAGCCATATCTGTTCTCCTTTCACTATTTTTGAGAATGCTAAATTCGATGAGGGGTCGTGCTGACCTTCCTAAAAATAATGGTTGAAAAATTGTATATGGTGGAAGACCTTGAGTAACCAAGACTATTTCACCCGGGAAGTTTTACTCAAATCTTTCTCCTATTTCTGATAGTTTATTTTATTTTTTTTTCTGGAGGAAGTTGACCCCCCCCCCCAATGATCACCGGGGAAGATCATGATTCCCAAATATCGCACTGGGGATGAGAGTCCATTGTACAATTTGTACTAAGATATCAAGGACATGCCTATCGCTTTTTCACTACTTCTGAGAATTTTTAATTTGGTAAGGGGGCTAACCCCTGTAAAAAAAATAATGGTGGAAAGCTTTATATGGTGGAAGACATTATCAAGGAACCAAATGAATTGATCTGAGATGTGAATCTGGGAAGTGATCAGAATTCGGTCAGCTGAATCAAAGCACAAGGTCGCAGGTCAAGATCAATGTTGTGAGCGTCACGTTAACTTATGAAATCCTGATCCGACCTGCATCAAACTTGGCACTTACTCTGTGAGTCCAGGTAAGAGGTGATGCGATTTTGCTACATATTAATTAAAGGTCAAGGGCACGGATCAAAGTATAATTTCTGGTGCTGCGTCACGGTGCTCTGCGACTACTTTTGACCTTGTTATAATTTCTGTTTCTCTTTACTAATATTGTCGATTTGTTTTCATCAGCGGGGGCCGAGCTGCTCTCTCTAGTCCTCGTTATATACCTCCGCAACGAAGTTGGAGGACGTTATATACTGACCTACGTTTGTCTGTTTGTTTGTCCAAACGATATCTCCAAAAGTTCTCAATGAATGTCAATGAAATTTTGTGAAGGGGTGGGCCATGGGCCAAGAACAACATGATTAAATTTTGGGGTGGATCCGGATCCGGATCTGGAGTATCCCGCACAATACCTCCAAGAGTTCTCAATGAATTTCAATGAAATCATGTGGAAAGCTGGGTCATGAGCTAATGTCAGGACTCCATATTATATTTACAAATCATGATAGATAGATAGATAAATAGATAGACAGACATAGCTCCAGGCAAGCCTGGGAAAGGGAAATGATCTTGCAAGTTAACTGAGGAAATGTTGACAATACACAGGAAGTAGCAAGTCAGGGGATGATATAGGTAGTGTGTCAGCGAGATAGCATACGAACAAAGCCTAGTGACCATACACACACATACACACAGGTTTCTAGAACTTTCCAACCACAGTGTAACACACGTGGCACGACCCCTGCTACACCAGAATTTAGGAGGCAGAGCTCAGAAGGAGACAGGCCATAGAACCGGCAGGTAGTAGGGAGAACGAGCCTAGCAACATGGGCGAGAGGGAAGAGAGAGAGAGAGAGCGAGACAGGGAAGTAGCTAGCGAGACTCTACTTTATACTTCACTCGTGTGTGAGAGACTTTGTTAATATTTCCAAGACAAATAAAAATAGTCCCATACTATTCTTCACCTCTCCTGTCATTGCATGACCAAAAGGGAACCAAGATTATCTACTTACAAAGCTACTCACGTATAACAACCGCTCGTCCACAAGTCTAATATATATATATAACTGATCTACAAAACTCCACTACAAGAAGTTACAAAGTTATTGTGACATTTGGTGGCAGAGGTGGGAATGCTTAAATTTGGGGGCGGATCCGGATCTGGAATATCCCGCACAATATCTCCAAAAGTTCTCAATGAATTAAAAAAAATGTGGAGGGGTGGGCCATGGGTCAAAGACATAATTGATTATATTCTGGGGCGAAACCAGATCCTATGTATTCCTCACAATCTCTCCACAGATCCAGATCTGGATCCTTTTTAATGGCAATGACACTAGCTGAAGTATGTGCTCTCTGAGTACATTCTAGTTACTTATGAGTTTGGAATGAGGCTCTATGGTTAACGGTCAGATTTTTCCTTCAATCTGACTACATATGGCCATCACCCTAGCTGACGGGATATGGAGCTTCTACTCAGATTAAATGCCCTGCAGGATGTCCTTTTTTTTTCTTGCCACTATCTGAAGATTTTTTTCTATAACTTGAATGGAACGTCTCATAATGAAGGGTTAATGAAGGTCATGTCTGGTCCATATGTTTCAAAATGCTCTTCCATGCCAAGAATTAAGAAAATGTACGGGGGCAGCAAGAACAAGATGAAGGTGTAACTGGACTCAGGGCTTTAATGAATGTGAATGCCTCTCCATTCTGTTTTATTTCCCCCGTTTGATATATTATTATATTTTCCTATGATCAGACAAGTTTATTAAGTTTAGGAGAGCAACTGAGACTGATGGGGTACATGGAGACTATTTCGCCTCCATCATCCAGTTCTAAAAGCCTTTCTAACCTAAAAGATATCTGGAAACACAATACAATAATACATGTAAGAACGACGTCTCTCTAGCCCGTCACGTCCCGACCACTTTCGCACCTATGACATCCCACAGTCCCAACCACTTTTGGAAAAAAAATTTTTTGGCTAAAACTTCCGCTTATGTTGAGAAACAAAGGAAAATCACAAAGAAATCACAACCGGTCAGAACAGGTGAGGTCCCCCGCGCCAGGTATCGTATTCTATCATAGAGGTGTGAGGCACTCACGTTTTCTATGGTAGGTAATTTTGGGAGAAACAACAAACAACACCAATACATTTATTGAATTTGAACTAATAAACAATAAGAATAACAATATAATGAATTTCAATGACATATATATGAAAAATAAGCATTGTACCTTTGCGCGAGCATAGCGAGTTTGGTCCGATTGGTAAAACGCTATGTGCTAAGTTTCTTGTTTCAGTCAACATATCATTTTTTCTACTTGTATACTACTGTTTCAATGCCATTTTACCATTTTGTACTGTATGTAAATGCTTTCAGCTGTTTTCGTTCATTACGATGACATGTAGCATAAGTATAGCACACATATGCATACTCAGCGCACTCGCTACGACTCGTATTTCAACATACAACATTGTTTTATCACTTTCATAATATTTTCTTCTTTACATTGAACCTATCCTCCACCACTATAAACGTTTTCAATTATTTATATTCATTACGAGGGCATTTAGCGAAATGCTAGCGCATAATCTCGTAGTAACCACACTCTCTAACACTCGTGTTTCCACTTTTACTTTATTTCTTCAATCACAATATACTTTACCACTTACATTACACCCATTTACACCCTATTCTGCGCTATACATATTTACTGACATTATTTATTCAAGTGAGCGTCAGAATATCGCATGAAAATACCCTCGCAATGAATGTTTCGACAAACATAATACTCATACACTTACATAGTAATATTCCACTTATAGTACACCCGTGTTCACTTGCAGACTCCTATTTACATGTTTACAGGCCTTATTTATTCCACTGAGCGTCGGAATATCGCATCAAAATACCCTCGTAAGGTATGTTTCCACTTAGAAATTACTCATACACTTACATACTAATATTCCACTTATATTACACCCGTGTTCACTTGTATACTCCTAGTTACATATTCACGGGCCTTATTTATTCCACTGAGCGTCTGAATATCGTATCAAAATACCCTCGCAAGGTATGTTTCCTTTTAGAAAATATTCATACACTTACATAATAATTTTCCACCTATATTACACCCGTATTCACTTCCATACTACTATTTACAGATCTACGGGCCTTATAATTATACTGAGCATCTGTTTGTCGCATTTATTTCAGAGTATCAGCATCCTATCGCATTCACACCTTATCAGAAGTGCAGGAGCGTGTGAAACTCACTGAAACATGGGTGAATACACAGACCCACGTCAAACTAAACGCACTCATAGCGGGTGTCCTTTCTCTGAGTGGTAGGTCTCACGTGGGAATTGCTACACACGTGACACCTGCGCTGGGGCCTAGGTCTATTTGCTTGGGGAGGTATGGGAGTGGGGAAATGGCAGGCGGATAATCTCAGGGGAGGGTGGGCACCTGGGGCTGTGCGGGTGCGGTGTTGGGGCCTTTCAACCGCATATCTTGCAACAATCTCTCGTGTCAGCTCCCTCACAAACCCTTCAAAGGTTTCCTGAACTCCTGTTGTCATGGCGTGAAGGTGGTGGCAATTCAGGGCAGGAATGTCAAGCTGGTGAAAGAATAGTTTTTTGTACCACTTCATCGTGGTCCTGGCACACTCGACAGTGGATATCATGGAGTCTGACTGGTCCACCAGGCACATGTTGATATTATAATCAAGCACACACTCAGAATCCATACATGGCGCCTGTTCTCGCTCCGATAATCTACCGACTCTGTACGGTGAATCAAGGGGCGGTGAACCGTGGACAAGAGGCGGACTTCTCTATTGTGGTTCCACACAGTTGCAAGGATGATGTTTGCCTGGAAGAAGACAACCTCATTCCTGTCAAGTTTCCGCCCCACCTTGACCATATGACGCCGGTTCACCTTGACGGTCCCACATATCCCCGTGTCATGCCTGTGTAGATATCGAGCGAGAAGAGGGCTAGTGTACCAATTGTCAAGGTAAAGGACGTGACCACGATGAAGATAGTCTTCTATCATTGTCTTTACCACTGCTCCCGACAGACCAATACTCCGATCTTCTATTATGTCTGTCTGTGCACAGGTGTACAAGACTATGTCTTGCACATACCCAGTCCTGCAGTCACACATAACAAAGATCTTGAACCCAAAACGGTGCCTTTTGCTGGGTATGTACTGCCAAAATGAAATATTGCCTCTCCACAACACGAGACTCTCGTCTATGACGAGGTCTCTATAGGGATAAAATTAGGAACGGAATACCTTAGGTGATCAAAAACCAATCTAATTCGCCTCATCTTATCTGTGTCATTAGCATTTGCAGGATCAGCTGCATCATAGAAATGGAGGCGGCTTAGAATTTGCTGAAACCGATTAAGGCTCATTACTTGGCCAAATATTGGTGTAAGCATAATAGGGTCCCTTGTCCAGTATGCAGAAATTCGGTTCTTTCGTACAATACCCATCAAAAGTACCAAGGCCAAAAACAAAAACATTTCTGCAAGGGAGACTGGGTAATCATAGAGGATTGAATGCCTGCTCCTTGTGCCCTGTCTTTCACTCTCAAGCCGCTGGTTGTTAGCGAACCGGTTTGTTTGATCCACTATTTCCTCCACAAAAGCCTCACTGAAGAAAAGGTGGAAAAAATCCAGCCTGGTTGAATTTGGGTGAATACTGGGAGCAATGCATCCAGCACGCCCCTGCTCAATGAATGGGTGAATGAGGGGAGTAAAATCACTCCCATCCTCCCAATTCCAAGACACAAATTCCTCGTCCCGATCGTGCCCATCCTCACCTTCATTAGGGTGGGGAGGAGATGATGGTGGGGGAGGTTGGGAAGGAGGAGTGCGTGGGGCTTCCCGACTCGCACTCCTCTTCCCTCTGCCTTTACCCTTCCCCTTTCCCTTACCCTTACGGCCTTGGGGAAAATCAGGGGGCTGTGGGGAGGAAGCCCGGGAATATTGGGGAGCATCAGACGTGCTGGGGAGTGGCTCCTCCTCACCTCCCTGCTCCATCACCACACCACGTGACTCACCACCCACCCTCACTGCCCCAGGTGATAAGCCCTGCTGCCTCACACCACCACGTGACTCACTCCCGCCACTCTCACTTTCCACACTCCTCCCAACACTTTCCCTTTCACTCCCCACTCCCTCAACGCCACTTCCGCCATCCCCAAACAAAACATTAGGCCCTACCTCTTAGAACGATGTGGTGTGCGCTCTGGGCCGCGATGAGTAATACCCTCACGGCCGTACCACGTGGCAGCACGTCCCACGGCTATGTCCTCGTCCTCGTCCTCGTCATCGTCGTCATCCTCAAAATCTGGCTGCACATCACGTAGGGGCTGGCTAGAGGATCTTGCATGTTTTTGTGCAGCCTGACCCTCTCCTGCAGCACGATAAGTCACGTAGCGCCGCTTCCTGGGGGACGGGACTTCCTCATCACTGGTGCTGCTTTACACATCCTCTGGTTGGATATAATCTTTGTCCATCTCCTTGTCATCAAATGGTGAATCACTATCGCCAGTAAAGACATTCAGGGCAGTTTGAATTTCTTCCTCCGAGAGACCTCTATGCGCCATGTCTGAGCAGGACCGTTGCTAACAGGTGAGTGACCGAGCCGCAGGTGAGCGTGGGTTGTGCGGGGTCGCTGAGTGTCCCCGCCTGGTGGCAGGTAGGGGAAGGTCGTGCGACACTATGTACCAAAAATCAAGCGCGAATTTTGAAAATTGTGGAAATTATGCAACTTGCAATTGCAAAACGTACCGGTACGTCGATGGGACTGGCAAATGCAAAATGTTGCAACGTATCCATACGTTGACGGGACGTCTCGGGCTAGTGATGGAATTAGTGAATGCCTCAAACCGCCATCCCCCTCCTCATTATTTCTTTAACCTCTTCTCGACGATGACCTTATGTTATTATTGCTGTACAGACAATTTCATCAAGCTTTGGTGGCACTTCTCACAGCCAAAGGACTAATGAAAAGAATATAAACCCACCACTGTAAATTGTCCCTTTGGACGCCTTAAAAATGTACTCGACCTGAAAGGAATGCCGAACGCATCAAACTGCCTCACCATATTTTTTTTTACTCCATCATTGCGAGAACGACTGTTTAATTTTATTCTTGCTACCACCCGCCGATAATATTCAGTTTATGACAAAGATCTCCCGTATTCAAGGGGTTGATATCATTCAGTTTATGATAAAGATCTTTCATTTTCAGGGGGATATTGGAGGCTCTTTTTAGCAACCTACACCATAAAGTTTCATTTCTGTGGTGAATAAAATCGTCAGGAGATAGCAAAGATATATAATACATTATTAGATTAAAGGGATGATTAACTCCATTTTGCACAGTGTTTGTGATAATTGTGTGCATAAGTGATGTGGTATTAAAGGCAGGTTGCAAAATGATACTGATTTTGAGTATGCTGAATGTAAAGGAAAACTTACAGAAACAGTGAGGCGAGAAGGGCTCAATCTTGCTGCCGCGTCTCTTGAATGTATGGAGGAATTCTGTCACTTGAAGAACATATGTACTGTAGGTGCAGCTGGAATATCTCAGTAGCAAGGGTAACGAGTGCATGGAAGAAGTTGAGGGAGCTGTTGCTTCTCCTGACATGGAGTGGGCTTTCCTTCTGTGCTAAGGGGTCCTTGTTGGCAGCATGTGTTAGAGGTTTAATGCTGCACAGTAATGAGGCTCAGGCAGTGCAGTGTGTCATACAGTGACAAGCCTGGGGAAGGGTTATGGATGCGATGACTGAGAGGAAGGATGGGACTTGAATGTATTAGTGATGTAATGAGACGGAGTATATTGAGATGGTTTGGGCATATAGAGAGGATGGAGAATGACAAATGGGTGCGGAGGGTGAGAGGTATGAAAGTTGAGGGTGGAGCTGCGAGAGGTAGACCGAAACAGACATGGTACGAGGTCAGTGTGACCTAAAGGAAAGGTAACTAAATAGAGAGGCTGCTAGAGATCAAACTGCATGGAAAGCAGCCATTAGATGACCAAGGGTGATGAATGTTGGAGCCTTATAAATGAAACGAAAGGAACGAATGAACGCCACACCTGCCTTTACCACATTCTTTTATGTATTATTTTATGATGCTAGGAGAACACCTGCTGGCAAATAAGTTAATAAGGGATACAATCCTCCAGTTTTCAATGCATCTCTTCGGGTAAGATCCGGTGGTGTTAACTGGTTACTGACCATACTCGTACTTCTTAAGTCCTAGTGAAAATATTAATGGACGCAATAGGCAACCTGTTTCCTGAGGTGACTTTTTTTTTTCTTTTGCTAACTGAAATAGTATGACAGTAACTGGAATAAAAAAAAAAACTTTCTGCCAAAAGTCGTATTATTTATATTGGTCATGACATTTATCGTAGGGGTCATCGTGAGGAGTGCTTCTAAGTTGAATAAAATCGTTTGGATATAGTGTGAATAAAACAAAAGACGCCACCGAAGTGGAGTGGTCAAATGGGCACGGAACAAGGATCTGAACGTCAGTACATCTATGTACTTATCAGTACACTATCTGACACCATATCCTGTGAAGGTGGCCACGACAAACAGAGGTCCATGAGCTTTTGTCCCAACTTGTTATCTAGAACACTGTTCACTGTATCTGCCGGATCCTCTAAAAGGCATGACTAACCTACATGTTAATCTGTGATAGGAGGGATTAGGTTAAAGACAAAGGGAGGGCGAAAAGTCAAATACACCACTAACTCAGTCCATAAAGTCAATGAGAGTAGCCAGTGTTGCAATAGCCCAAGAGTGAAATATGCTGACCTAGCTCTGTGCTAACATAACGCAAAATATGCCAAACAGAATATGGTGTTAGGCTAACTGTACTATGCTGTCTTGTCTGTCACATTTTATCGATTTCTCTAATACGTTTAAATAAATACAGTGACACAAAAATAAATCATCTGCTATAGACTACGTGATCATTTTTTTTTTTTTAGGGGAGTAAATAAAACATGACAGAAAAAAGTAACCTAAATATGTAGCCTACAGCCTAATCATTAACTAAACAGAAAGACAAAGACTTTACCAAAGAGAATGAGTCGAATAACGGATTCCTAGCATCAGGTATCAAAGAATATACGAGTACGGCCATGTCTCACTGTGCAATGGGGTTACATCAAGTGAAAATCCATCGTATAGTGATTTACTGTACTGAGAGGTCGATAAAACATGGGTTCAATGGGGATAGGGAGGTGGTTTATGATCAAGAAGCCTAAAATCCTCCCACCCTTCAAAAAAGAAAAAAAAAAACTCTGCCACCCACCTGAAGTATGTCCTAGGTCGAACTGAGTCATCATCAAGGTCCCCTCTGAGGCTGGGGGACAGCTGGAAGGCCTGGATGATCACTCCTGGTTCTCAGGAGGTGAGGAGAGATGGTGAGAGAGCAAAGCGGTGAGATCAAGGGAAAGCGATGCGACGAGGGCAATGGAGATCGTAGCGGTGACAGGTGAAGGAGTGTGGCAGTGTGGCGGTGTGGGAGCAGGGCAGCGGGGCAGTGTGGTCGCAGGGAAATGTGTGGGTGTGCCAGGTGGCGAAGACGAGACAGACATGGTGGAGGCAGGTGAGACAGGATACTGTGTCTGCACACACATGTTGATGGCCCTGGCTCTTTCTCCGTGCTGGCAGCAAGGGGAAAGAATGTTGTGATGGTGGTAACCCTGTGCAGCTTTTTTTTTTTTTTTTTATATATAGATGTTGGTAGTTTTCCTTTATACAAAGGAAATGGGGAGGGAGAAATATGAGGTAACCATAGGGATATTTGCCTTCTTAGTGTGACTGGAAAAATATATGGTAGAATACTGTACTTACTGGTAGGGTTAGGCATATAACAGAGGAGCTAGTTGGAGAAGAACAAAGGGGATTTAGGAAGGGAAGAGGGTGTGTAGATCAGATATTTGCTCTAAGATGTTCAGTGGAGAAGTATCTAGAGAAGGGAAGGAACGTGTATGCTGGTTTCATGCACTTGGAGAAAGCATATGACAGAGTAGATTGGCAAGGTATGTGGAAGATATTAAGAATATATGGAGTGGAGGGGAAATTGATGAGTGCTGTGAAGAGTATGTACGAGGGAACTAGGACTACAGTGCGAGTGGATGGTGAGCTGCGTAAGCTCTTTGATCTAAATGTGGGACTGAAACAGAGATGTGTGATGTCTCCATGGCTGTTTAATATATACTGTACATGGATGGGGTTGTAAAGGAGGTGCAAGGTAGGACAGTGGATAGTTTTTTTTTTTTTTTATGTGAGGAAGAAGGAAACAAAGGCCACGTGCTCGCAATTATTGTTCCTTCCAAGAGAAAAACAAAATACAAGAGAGAGCCAAATTCAAGATCCGATCATTTCGAGAAGCCTGGACACACTGCATTTGAAATGCTAGAGGTCATAGGATGCAGGAAATACAGACAAAGGAAGACAGTTGCAGAGTTGACCTGTTGCATAAATGAAGGACTGGGAGTAACGGTTAACTCTTGCATTAGAGAGTTGGACAGAAAAGGGATGAGAGTTTGCTGCTAGACAAGTGCTACGCGCCCGTCATAGAGATGGAGGAATGCATGCACACAGTTCAGAGGAGCAGTGACCATTGAAGTAACGATAGAAAAGAGATAAAGATGCAACAGTGCGATGATGAGACAGAGGTTGAAGGGAGTCAGTAAGAGGAGGAGAGTTAATGAGACGAAAAGCCTTTGACTCCACCCTATTGAGAAGAACTGTATGTGGGGAGCCTTCCCACACATGAGAGTTGTACTCCACACAGGGCGGATAAAAGCCCTGTATAGAGTCAACAATTGTGCTTGAGTAAAGAAGGAACGGAATCGGCTTAGCACACCTAATCGCTTAGAAGCAGATTTTACAAGATATTGCGGCCGTGGCTCAGTGGGTTAGAGCGCCCCGCTCTGACCGAAGGGTCAGAGGATTGAATCCACCCAAGGGTCATTGGTAGACATCAGGAAGGGCATTCGGTCATAAAATGCTACACACTCCAATCCAAAAGTCCTCTACCCAGGGGCAACGCCTTAGCCCTTTGGGGATACCTGGCGTAAAACCAAATTATTTTATTTTTATTTTTTTTTTTATGTAATATGATCTTTCCAAGATAAGTCCCAAGTAAATGAAACCCCAAGCATGCTCAAGGATGATGCAGGATTAAGCTGAATATTACTGAACATTAGTGGGTACACCTGTGGAAGATTTTGTCAGGTTGATAGATGTAAACTTTGAGTCTTAGATGCACTAAAAACAATCAGATTATTTTTACCTCAGTCAGAGATATGAGCCGAGTCAGACATTAGGTGTGCCATAGCCTCATCCCTTGTTTGTTGAGGTAACTGCTGAGATGGACGTTGTGGAAACCGAATGGAAAGGTGAAGGGTGGAGTCATCAGCGTATGAGTGGATAGGGTTAGATGTATTTCTTACAAGGTCATTGATGAATAAAAGGAAGAGAATTGGTGATAGGCATGTCACCACTGTTAATAGATCTAGGAGAAGAACGATGGCCGTCTACAACAGCGGCTATAGAACGACCAGAAAGGAAGCTAGAGATGAAGTCACACATAGAAGGATAGAAACTGTAAGAGGGCAGTTTGGAAATTAAATATTTATGCCAGACTCGATCGAAAGCCTTTGAGATGTCAAGTGCAATGGCAAAGCTTTCGCCAAAGTCCCGAAAGGAGGATGACCAGGAGTCTGAAAGGCAGGTGAGAAGATCGCCAGTGGAGCGTCCCTGACGGAACCCATACTGACGATCAAAAAGAAGGTTGTGATAGGAAGATGCTTTGAAATTTTTCTATTACGAATTGACTCGAAAACTTTTGACATTCAGGATGTTAAAGCAATTGGGCGATATTTAGAGGGTTGGGAATGGTTACCCTTCTTTGGGACTGGCTGAATGAGAGCAAACTTCCAGCAAGAAGGAAAGGTACAAGTTGATAGACAAAGGCAAAAGAGTTTGCCTAGGCAGGGTGTAAGCACAGAGGCACAGTGCTTGAGACCAACAGGAGGGACTCCGTCAGGCCCATGTGCCTTATTAGTATTGAGGCCTGTGATGGCAGACAATACATCAGCTGAAGAAATTTTAATGTCAGCCATGAGGAAGTCAGAGGGGGGAAGTGACTGAGAAACAGCACTGGAATCGCCTAAGGTGGAATTGGAGGAGAAAGTCTGAGTGAAGAGATCTGCTTTATCAGTAGAAGAAATAGCTACAGAGCCATCAGAGTAGAAAAGAGGAGGGAAGGATGATGAGGTTAAGTTGTCAGAAAGGTTTTTGGCAAGGTGCCAAAAGGAGCAGGAAGCTTTCGATTTCGAGAGTTGAGAGCATTTAGTATGGATGAATTTATTTTTTGAAGAGCGAAGAACAGACTTAGCACAATTCCGGGGAGAAAAGTACAAAATATGCGATTCAGGGGTGGGTTGGCTCCGGTACCTTTTATAGGCCCTCTCCTTGTTGCGGACAGCATTAGAACAAGCGTGGTTAAACCAAGGTTTCTTGCATTAGTCAGAGGATATGGGAAAGGAATGTATGCTTCCATGCCTGAGAGAATAACGTCCATAATGCGTAAGGCACACTCAGATGGCTCCCGGCAATGGAAGCAATAATCATTCCAGGGAAAATTAAAGAAGTACTGCCTGAGGGCCTCCCAATCCGCAGCTCCAAAGTGCCATGGACGACGTTTCTTTGGAGGGTCCACAGGCCATACCGGAGCAATAGGAGGAGCCCAACAGAGAGAAAAGATTAACAGTGTAAGCAGAAGGATTAGTTGTCAGGAAGAGGTCAAGTATGTTGCTCTCTCCAAGGCGGTCAGGGATACGGGTAGGGTGCTGTACAGCCTGCTCTAGGTCATTAAGGATAGAAAAGATGTAGGCTTGTTCACCAGGTGGATCGGTGAAACGAGAGGAGAGCCAAAGGTGGTTGTGAACATTGAAATCTCCTCGAATGGAGATTTCAGAGAAAGGAGAAATGAATATAATGTGTTCCATCGTAGAAGTAAGATAGTCAAAGAATTTTTGATAGTAGGTAGAATTAGGAGATAAGTAAACAGCACAGATATATTTAGTCAGAAAATGAATGAGGGTGAGGTGTGGAAGATTCCGGTGTTGCTGTTTGCTGATGATACAGTATTGCTGAGTGAAGATGAATGGGAGTTGCAAGGTCTGGTGAATGAATTTGGGACAGTGTGTACGAAGAGGAATCTGAAAGTTAATGTAAACAAGAGTAACGTTATGGTGTTTGAGAGGAATACAGTCACAGAATGCACAGTGAGGTTGGATGGTGAGCATATGGAGAATGTGAGTTCATTCAAGTACTTGGGTAGTGTGATGAGTAGGGATGGAAGTTTTGGGGATGAAGTGCTTGAAAGGATACAGCAGAGAAGGAAGGTTGTTGGTTTACTGAAAGAAGTGATGAAAAATAAGGAGGTGAGTATGGAAGTTAAGAGGTCACTGCATGATAGTATTGTATCCCTACCCTGACGTATGGAAGCGAGGCGTGGACCTTGTTAGAGGTGAACAAATCAAGAGTGAAGGCAGTGGAAATGAGTTACCTGAAAGGAGCATGTGAAGTGACATGGAGGGACAGGTTGACCAATGAACAAGTGAAAGAACGTTGTGGGGTGGATGTGGATGTGATTGAGAAAATTAGGAGATATACACTGAGGTGGTTTGGACATGTGGAGAGAATGGAGAATGAAAGACTGACTAAGAGGGTGTATGTAGGTGATGTGGAGGGAGGGAGAGGGAAGGGGACACCGAGGATGAGGTGAAGGGATGGAGTTGAGAGGTATATGAGGGAGGGGGGAGTGAGTTGGGGGGAGGGCAGTCAAATGGTGGGTGACAAAGCGGCTTGGAGGCGTTTTGCCTGCGGCCACCCTTTGCAGGATTAGGGCGTCGGGCTATAGACAGATAGATAGATAGATGGTAGCTCTCTATACTGCCTGAAGTGTTGCACGATGCCATACATCGCTGTGTCACAACTTCCTGGATTCAGACCTTTGTCCTGGATGTATGAAATTGTCTGGTCCATCATTGCATGGAACCTGCTGAAGATCTTGATGTTGAGAACAATAACGGGCTCATCCTCACTGCCGTCCTCACCACCTTCCTGTGCCTCCGCTACCCATTCCCTTAGTTCAGTGAGCTCCTCTGTAGACAGTTGCTCAGTGTGGCTGTTCAGGAACTCTCATGCATCTTCGACGACCTCCTCAAATCCTATCTCGTGAGAGAGGTTCAGGTTTTCGACATATGTTCTCCACCGCCAGTAACCCCGTGAGGACGTGCACACGTTTTGGCCATACTTTTCGCCAGATGGCATTCAAGTGTGCTTGACTGCACATCATTCCATGCTGCCATGAAATTGTCGATGGTATGTTTGATATGATTCTTCCGGAACCGCCGCACTGTGTCACCCACTCTTGAATTACCCAGTACTTACCCTCACCATTTGTTCCATGATACAATGGAGATAGTAGACCTTAAATGTGGTGATAACACCTTGGTTTTTCACGAATTCGCGACACTGCATTATTTGGGGAACTCAAGAACATTGTGAAAACCCAATGTGATTCGCCCAGCTAGCCATTCCTCGACAGAGCAGTGATTGGAAAAAGATTGTCAAAACATTTATCATTGTTTCACGAGTGATTGTTTTTATGCACGGCTTTAGTGTATCACTGAGTAAAATTATTACTTATATATCGCTTGCCCGCCCCTGTAGCCACTGGGACACCAAGCTCCACCCATTTCCGGTGAACATGCTTTGTATTAGGAGTAAGATAAAGTCAGTTGTTGCCCACCAGAGGGATGGACGTCAAGAACAGTGCAAGAACACTTATCACCAGAGATGACGTCTCAGCGGCTTCATCACCGTCTTTTGCAGTTCTATATCCCTAATATCTCTCCACCGAGTTGATGATTGGCAAGCACTGGACGTCACGTGCAGTGTTAAGTGCAGTGGCCAGTGTACAGTGGTCATCTAGTCTCTTTGCAGGCGTGTCTCCATGCCTCTCCACTAAGCAGTATTTTTTTTTTTTTTAAAGAAAGTTAATTAGATTGCATTAGTGAGTGAAGTTGCCTGCTTTAGTCCCCTTTGTAACATAAACGTTTATTTTGTTGTACTTAATACATTCCTAGCTTTTTCTTTTGAGCTTGATTTAATGTAAAAATCGTCTTTCATTTCCCAGTCACTGGTAATATTAATTCAGCTCCTAGCTTGCACACCCTTGCTTAGCTCATTAACGTAATCATCAACTGGTAAGGTCAGCCAGTCTTTTCCTTATAGCTCAGTAATTAATCTGTTGCACCAGCCGGGGGTAATAACTGTAAGAATTTTGTTTTATATTTCATTATCAAAGACTGGGACCCCCCCCACCTGCCATCTGAGCTCCGAGGCTGTCAATATATTGTATTATCTTTTTGTGTATTTGGGGAGGGAGAGTAATATAAAACTGGTGACGTCAGCCAGAGTAAACACTCGTTCACTGATTTTTTCATATGGTCTGCTGGCTGGAGCAATGATGCTGTGTTGGGACAGGTAAACCATTTATATTATCCATCCAGTCCTCCATGCCCTCACAATGGCTTGGGGCATTGCCACCCGGCAGGAGGAGATGGCTGGCAAGACTGCTCCGGCTTGCATAGCCACACAGGCGGGGAAACAGGTATCCGGTTCTGGAAGAATGGCAGAATGCAAAGGCCAGTCATCCCCTGAAGTTACTCTTCCAAACAACCCCAGGGTTCTTCTTCAAGTATACTGCCTGCACTTGGGATTCTGCCAACGATACATGAAGAGGGGTTTGAACTTCAGGACCCCTTCTGGATTTGCACGGAGGAGGATGGTGAGGCAGTTCTTGGCTTCCTTAAACCCTGGCACACTTCATTCTCCCTTGCTACGTACGTCTTCTGGGAGATATGTTTCCAAACCAGGCACGTTTCATCAATGCTGAGGACCTGTTTTGAAGACTATACCCCTTCCTCTATGAAAGCCTTCAGCTTCGCGGGGAAGGCCTCAGCTGCCACATGGTTAGCACTAGCGGCCTCGTGATTCATGATTACATGGCTAAGGCCAGGTCAGCATGGGCCTGAAACTGCTCAGACCTCTCCCTTGCTGGCCTTGAACTACTCACTGGCCTCCATGCCTTATTTATTCCTGAGATCCTTACACAGATCTAGAACCTTAGTGCAAATAAAACTTTGAAGTAGAGACTGGTGTGCTCTGTTCAGTTCATCAGCCCATAGAGCTAGGAAACACTCCATCTCCTCCATTATAGGCACCATTGTTCTGCTTAGTCGTTTAGCAGTCAGGGTAGGCACGTTCTGCAGTGCTGCTATTACAGCATCCAACATCTGATTTCTTTATTATCACTGAGACATGGACTGGGCAGCTTTTGAGCCTCGGCGAGGTTGCTCGCTTTCTACCCCTCCTTATGGCACTTGACAATGTCCAATTTCACATCATGGGAAAGGCCACAGCTTGCCTTTTACTTAACATCACATGCAGCACTATTTGTTGCATACCTGCACTGTTATTTGGCAATAACGATGGTGTTTTGACGACTTTACACAAGCGAGAAGGTACGGTAACCCTGAGATTGCAAGGAAGATGATCACAGGCGTGGGGCACGTGGGCGAGTGGGCGAACAAAATGGGGTCTTCAAATGGTGGCATAAAAGAGGTCACCTGCACTAGAGACCCTATAGAAACAGAAACTGGACAACCACCATCTTCGTGCTGTGAATGGATGTTTGCTGGGCGTTACTTAAGTACGTATAAAGATCAGTGATCACTGCTATATAACACCAGTCCACTTAACTGCTTTTCATATTTTATGGCGTGTTTCAGAACATGTTATGCCATGCTTGCAGAAACTGTGATTTCTTAATAAGCAAAGCTGTATAAAAACAAGCTTTTCCTGTATGTATCGGCTCGGCTAATTTCAAAACATATAAGGATCTGGGACGAGTTGCCAGACGACGCTTAACCGATTAATACCAACAGTGTTCACTTAATTTGCCCGCAGTTTATACGTTTGATGGAGTTTTGGCTGAATTAAAAGATTGTTGTTCTTGTTGATATCCATACCTGTGGTAAAGTGGTATCCATCATGATATTATCAAGGCTTATCTCCCTATGTGGATGTAACCCACATACATGTAATATAAACAAAACGCCTAGCAAAACCGACAACACTCACTCGCAGGCCGGCTTGCTCTCGTCACCCTAATATCCCATAATTTCCATCTTTGTGGATCACAAGTGAGTCGAAAAAGTCGCATAGAAGGTTCATGAGTGTTACTGCAACCAAATTTAGCACAATCAAACCACTGATAGGGGCAAAAATGCACCCATAAAAGAACACAGCACCACCTATTTTCGGCTACCAACAATTTGGTTTGTCAAAATTATAATTCAGCGATTATCCCCGTGTTTACGTGGGCTTTGAAATAAAATCTATATGTATGGATGAAGATTAAAGCAGAAATCTTTAGTAGCTGAAATTAACAAAATATACAAGTATGGCGACAATTTGTTCATCAGCCAATCATGTATCATAACAGGTGATGAGATGTATTTCTGGACGAATCTGCAGTTAGCCAGCACCCGGGCTGTGAGACGTTTGCATCAGACTTCTGCCAAGTCGGCCGAGCAATCAGCAAGCAGCTGAAAATAGTGGCTGTCCAGTCTCTCTTTTTATAGGGTTTCCAGCCTACATGAAGGCTTGAGATGGGGGTTCTGCACATGTAAACATTAGGCAGCCATTTTGGGTCACATGTCTGACTGCTGACTTGCATGTGTCACTGCACCCACATGAGATCTCTTAATTATCCGTGACAAATATAATTCTAGGGAATTTGTGATCATTTCACCATCATTATTCCAACAGGGTCTAACTTTTAGTTCACCATTACAGTAATTTATCACACAACGAACAAACGTGTCGTGATGCCTGACTGCATGGCACTAACTCTGTGCAAAACTATATGGCTGGCAATGAAACAGAAACAGGAGAGATGTAGAAGCGGTTCTGACACAGAAGTGGTCTTGGAGTTGAAATGGTCTTGGAGTTGGAGTGGTCTTGGAGTTAAAGTGGTCCTGGAGTTGGAGTGATCTTGGAGTTGGAGTGATCTTGGAGTTGGAGTGGTCTTGGAGTTGGAGTGGTCTTGGAGTTGGAATGATCTTGGAGTCGGAGTGGTCTTGGAGTCGGAGTGGTCTTGGAGTCGGAATGGTCTTGGAGTTGGAGTGGTCTTGGAGTTGGAGTGGTCTTGGAGTTGAAGTAGTCTTGCAATAGATGTGGTCTTGGTGTAGAGGTGGTCTTGGCATAGAAGTGGTCATGGCATAGAAGTGGTCTTGGTGCTTGAGCAGTCTTGGCGCTGAAGTGATCTTGGCACTGAAGTGGTCTTGGCACTGAAATGGTCTTGGCTCAAAAGTGGTTCTGACGTTGAAGTAGTCTTGGTGTAGAAGTGTATTGGCGTTGAAGTGGTCATGGCAATGGGGTGGCTTGGCGATGAAGTGACTTCTTATTTGGTCAGTTGATTGAAAGGCTTGACCCAAGGAGATAGGATTGGTCGAAATCACTGGGAAGTCATTAAACTATTCATGCCATGAAACCAAATGTCTAACCCAATATGAGTAGAAGAAAAATAAAGGCCGGTGGACACATGGAAATATCAAGAAGAGAGGTAGGACAGAAAAAAAGAAGAGGAGAGAAAAAATTGTAGACGAAAAGACCCTTTTAGTCGCCTCATACGACAAACGGTGATAATAGGGAAGCATTTCCCTCCTGCCCCTTCCCAGAAGGAGTAGCAAAGGAAGATCTGGAGGTGTCATTTTAAGGCCGTTACCCTAACCCAACCGAGGAATGTAATTGGTCCGTTAGAAAATAATACACAGTAAAAAGAGTCACTACACCCTTACACTGTCTGTCTATACTCTATAGAGATCTTAATCGTAACAAGCACAAGCAAGCGCATGTACACACACACACACACACACACACACACACACACACACACACACACTGCCATTGTCCAATACCTGTGCCATAATAAACAATCCATAACAACATCTATAATTACCCCACGCTGGAGTACAAAAGAGGTGAAGGGAAATAAAGAGGTGCATAATTAACCTCACTATATATAAGTGAGTGGTTGATGGTTGCGACCATAAACGACTCAATCAATATACTGCACCCTACTTCTTAATGCACCTCTATTATTCTGTTTCTGTTTCTGCCCTCCTCTCCTCCTACTTCCCCCTTTCCTTTTGTAAATTTTTTATTCTCTTCTTTTTTGGAGTGAATGTGAATGCGGTAATGATGTGAAATCTGAATGCTAGAGTGGGAAATGTTGCAGTTAAAGGTGTAGTTGGTATCCATGGTGTCCCTGGAAGAAATGAAAATGGGGAACGAATGATAGGGATGTGCGCTGAACGAGAGATGGTGATTGGAAATACCCTGTTTGAGAAGAAAAATATTTATAAGTATACATAGATGAGACAGGAGGGTGGAAGGGTTGTTGATAGAGTATTGATGGACTATGTGGTTGTGTCTAGGAATGTAATAGGAAGATTGTTGGATGTGAGAGTTCTGAGAGGGGAGGGTGGAGGTATGTCTGACCACTACCTGGTGGAGGGAAAGTTAAGAGTAGGTAAGAGATGAGTGAGAGCTAGGAGAGTTAGGTGTGGCAAGGAGGTTTTGAAAGTGAGTTGGATAAAAGAGAGAAAATGATAGAGTATCAGGAGAAATTGAAAGATGTGTGGAATGCAGTGAAACATTGGGAAAATGGCAGTGTGGAGGAGGAATGGCAGTTGTTTAAGAGTGCTGTGGTGGGGTATGCGGAAGAGGTGTGTGGTGTGAGACGACTGAGTGGTGGTGTAAGAAATGGAAGTGAATGGTGGTGCGAGGAAGTACCGGTAAGTATGGCTGTGGCTGAGAAGAGACATGCATATGAAGTGTGGCTGCAGAGGAAGGATGAGGTGTCATATGAGAGGTATAAGGAAACGAGGAATAGGGCGAAAAGGGCTGTGCGTGATGCTAAAGTGGCAGTAGATGAGAGGTGGAATAGGTGGTTTTCTGAGAATTTTCAACAGAATAAGAAAAAGTTTTGGAAGGAGGTGAAAAGGGTGCGAAAGGGAGAGTCTGGGAAGGAAGAGCCAGTAAAAGCAGAGGATGGAAGGATGTTAATTGAAATGGATGCAATAAGGAAGACATGGGCAGAGTATTTTGAAAGATTGTTAAATGTAGAGGAGGAAAGGGAGGCTGAGATTGTGGCGGATCGAAGGGTGCAAGGAATAAATGTGTTGGGTGAGTTGAATGATTCTTTGATCACGAAGGAGGAAGTGCAGGAGGCAGTAAAGGAGAGGAAAACAGGTAAAGCTGCAGATATGGATGGGTGTGCTGTGGAATGCCTGAAGGGTGGTGGAGTGACTATTGTTGACTGGTTAGTAAGATTGTTGAATGTGTGATATGTGAAAGGTATGGTGCCAATTGACTAGGCAAGTGCTTGTGTGGTCCCATTGTATAAAGGCAAGGGTGATAAGTATGAATGTACTAGCTTTAGGGTTATAAGTCTGTTGAGTGTTGTAGGTAAGGTGTATGGTAGAGTGTTCATTAAGAGAGTTAGAGAGGGTACAGAGGGAGAGATTGGTTATGAGCAGTGTGGCTTTAGGAGAGGGAGGGGATGTGTGAACCAGGTGTTTGCTTTGAGACAAGTGTGTGAAAGTATTTAGCGAAAGGCAGGGATGTGTTATGGGCATTCATGGATTTAGAGAAAGCATATGACAGAACTGATAGGAAGGCTTTGTGGACTGTTATAAGATTGTATGGACCTTATGGTAGCTTACTAAAAGGGGTGAAAAGTTTTTATGTAAGTAATAGAGTGTGTTTAAGAGTGGGAAATACTGTGAGTGATTGGTTTCCCGTGAGAGTGGGGCTGCGGCAGGGATGTGTGATGTGGCCTTGGTTGTTTAATATTTATATGGATGGTGTTGTAAGAGAGGTGAATGCAAGAGTATTAGGTGGTCTGAGTCTGGTGAATGTTGATGGCAGAGAATGGAATCTGAAGCAGCTGTTGTTTGCAGATGATACTGCACTAGTGGCAGATTCAGAGGAGAGATTGAGACAGTTGGTAGAGGAATTTGGAAGGGTGTGTGAAAGGAGGAAATTGAAAGTAAATGAGAATAAGAGTAAAGTGATGAAGTGTACGAGGTCGGTAGATGGTAGGAGGATGAATATAGTTTTGAATGGTGAGTTGCTTGAGGAGGTAGAGTGTTTTATGTATTTAGGGTCACATGTTGCTATGGATGGATGAATAGATGCAGAAGTGAAGTTTAGAATGAGTCAAGTAGGAAAGGTGCTGGAAGGAATGAAAAAAGTGTTTACATGTCATTCGCTTAGAATGGATGTAATGAGAAGGCTGTATGAGGGTGTTGTGGTACCGAGTGCGTTATATGGGGCTAAAACATGGTATATGAGTGTAGTAGAGAGGAAAGTTTGAATGTAATGGAGATGAGGTGTCTGAGGAGTATGTGTGAAGTGACGCGTATGGATCGAGTGGGAAATGATGAAGTGCGGAGAACTGGAGTTGTTAGGGAGATGGCTGATCGAGTTGAGCAGAGGGTGTTACGATGGTTTGGGCATGTGGAGAGAATGGATAATAAGCGATTGGTGAAAACAATAACTAGATCTGATGTGAAAGGTGTAAAGCTGAGAGGAAGACCACAAATAGGATGGATGGATAGTGTGAAGAGAGCATTGGATGCAAGAAGGATGTCTGTTGAGCACGGAAGAGTGGCTGTGCGTGACAGAAGTAAATGGAGAGAAATTGTGAATGAATAAATGATGATGCAGCCCTGAAGGGATATTCTCCCGCATTTGGTCTGATCAGCTGATCAGGTCAGGTGCGGGTAAGGGGATGGGTCTTATGATGTGGTAGGGGTAAACCAGCTCTGCTGTCGCACCATGTGCGGATGTCACTGATTGCACTGCGCAGTTGACCCTCGTGCGGTGTGGTGCAGTGAGGATCTGTCCCTTCTCCCTTTTGGGGCTAAGATGCGAATGAATGTGTTTGAGTGGATGAGCAAATTGGGAGTGTCATCCTGTCTCAGCTACCTTCCTTTCCTTGGGGGAAGCAGCCTAGGTATATAGATAGATAGATTCTTTCCCCTACAGATGACTCTGCTTTGAGTGAGGAGTCTACTGTTTTCTTGCAACCCAGGAAACCATTTTCAACACTGGGTGGTATCCATATAACCAGACAATGGGAGAACGTGGAGCCTGCAATGGTGCCCCTGGTAACTGAGTGGTGACGCAAAATGCGGTGTCCAACCAAAAACCAAACCTACACACTTTTCCCCACACTTTCCTGTTTGCTGGACATTGTCAACCGCAGAGGAACATCGGTTTGTTGCAAGGGGCGACCCTGCAAGGGCGGCTGCTTGCCTGCGGTTGCCAAGTCTGCATGGTCAGAGAGACCAGGGTTGATCAACAACAACAACAACTACTCATATAAGAGGGAGGAATCATCAAGAGACATCGACAACGTGGTAGGAGACGAGACTGAGAACAGAGGAGTGAACAGACGAGGTCGACGACAGACCAAACTTAAACACAGGTCGACTCATCTTTAAAATTCATTGTGATCCATATCTAACTCCACTTCCACTCCGCCAGGGGGTATCTCGTGTGTCGTGGGGAAGGTTTAGTAATGTCAATATTTGGCCTGCATCGTTATTTCCTATTCACACTGCCACAAAGACTTCCACGTCAGCAGACTGAGCCGTCCCAAGCAAGTTTCTGCTGGAGCGTTATTTACGGGCCACCCTCAATGTACCCACAACATCCAAAATACACACCTCTAACATTTGACAGCAGAACACCTAAAAAAACTAACATCCCTAACATCTGGTGGGTCACATGGACATCGAATCTCATACGAATAACTCACTGAGACTGGAAATCTTTATTTACAAAAGGCTGTACATACTTGTATCTTTGCGTTCTCACTGACAAAAAACAAGAAAAGTCGATCACAAATTCATTTTGTTTGTGTGTGATGCGTGGTTATTGTGCTTTCTCATTGCTCCTTTTTTCTTCTGTAGATAACTTTATTAGCTAAAGAGAATTTTCTAACCATAATGGGTTAGTCAGAGCCGTCATTAATCTCTTTACTACAAGGAAGTTCTTTAAGATAAATAGTTTACATAAACCTTCAGAGCTTTCTTACATAGTTTTGTTTTTTATCAGTAAAGGAAACATAAAAATGATTATTTTAATAAAATATATTAAGATGTAGGTATGGCACCGCCCCTCCCCCCCCCCAAAAAAAAAGAAAAAAAAAAAAAGGAAAAATTTGAAACAAGTCAAGACAACATGTAAGTCTACCTATGCATATTTTTTTCTTTTACTCCTGAACTCGGCTTTATGGTGTAGCACAAGTGTAACTTGTACAACAAGGAAGAAAGGTTGCTGGTTCTTTGAATGCAGTGATAAGAAACAGGGAAGTGAGCATGGAAGTGAAAAAGTTACTGCATGACAGTATTGTGATACTAACTCCAGTGTACTGTGCCAAAGCTTGGACCTTGTTGGAGGGACATATGAGTGACGGCAATGGAAATGAGTTACTTAAGAGGAGCATGTGGAGTCACATGGAAAGAGACTGACAAATGAGGAAGTGAATGGGCGCTGTGGTGTGGATGCAGATGTGACAGGATGCGTTAGGAGATACACAATGAGGTGGTTTGGCCATGCGGAGAGGATGTTAAGCGAGAGACTGACGAGAAGAGTGTGTGTGAAAGAGGCGGAAGGGGGGAGATGGAGGGGAAGGCCATAGATGAGATATAAGGATGGTGTGGAGAGGTATATGAGAGAAGAGGAGTGTAAGCTGGGAGCAGGTCAAGGAAATGGCGGGGGACAGGGTGACATGGAGGCAATTTGTTTGTGGCCACCCCTTACGGGATTAAAGCGTCTGGCATTAGATAGACAGATCAATGTATCCCAAAAGTGTTCTAATGATGGTATAAATATTAACCAACCAAATTGTGTACACAGGCGTACCATTAAAAGGGATAAAAAGTGCAGTCATGGGCTAACATGTTGTCTTGACTGCCTTGACTTTGTTCCGATGCTGTTTTTGGCGCACTGCCATCCCTACGTCTTGATACATTTTATTAAATGGTTTTTAAATATTTGTTTTAATTAAGCGCTCCCCTTCTACTAAGCTGGACATTAAATATTATGCCATGACTGAGAAACATCCCTAAATAGTTATTATAGTTTGGAAACTATCAACCAAAACTATTGATAACACAAAACTAAGTAATGTTATGGCAGAAGAGTTTTGTATTCGTGACCATTGTATAGCCACATTCACCCTTAAATCAATGACAGCAATGCCCGGGCTAGTTACGAGAAAGTGCCTGACTACATGTGAGCGGATATTTAGAAATTAAAGGAAATTATTGGTTCTAAGGACCAGAATCCCATTATTCAAACTGTAGATATTAATGAAGCAATGAAATGATTCACAGATATTCTCAGTAAAGGAGTCAAGTTATGCATTCCAATGTGCAAAAGATGGCCTGCTAAAATATTAAACCCAAATTGTGGAACACGGATAATAAGCATTGACAATGAGCTAAAATACTTGCACATAAAAACTATATTGCTACAATGAATCAAAGTGATAATACAAATGTGATGCTCTTTACTGTATTGCAAAAAAAAAAAAAGTAAGAAAAACTCGGAAGCTCATGTTGCTCATATGAGTAAATGCATCCCTAAAGAATTCGTCAGCTACACCGGAAACAAGGAGGCAATAGCACCAATAATTGGCCCACTAGTCACTGATGATGGAGAACATATCGACGATGCAACAGAGATTGCTAAAATTTTCAACTCTTTCTTTCCATCTGTGTTTAGAGTTGAAATTACAAACTCCAAACCTGCAGCTTTTCCTGTTGTCTCAGAAGAGGATAAATTAATTAGCAACATTACTGTTACTGAGGATGATCAACGACTTGCCACTGGTGATTACAAAGCAAATGAAACACTGGGGTCAGATAAAATATCTCTGCACACTCTGAAGCATGCAGCGAATGGAACAGCTATCAAAGCCTTTAGCTAAACTGTTCAACAGATCGCTATGAAATAGTAAGGTGCGACATGAATGGAAACTGGCAAATGTAGCTTCAATATTCAGAAGTGCGTGACAAACTGCAACAAGAAAATTATTGACCAATAGCTTTACCTTCAGTGGAGTGCAGGCTATTGAAAAATTTTACCAGAGAAGTTTGTTAAACGTTTAGAAATAAATTATCTCACCCAAAGATTCACAACATGGTTTTCAGAATAATCACTCTTGCCTAATGAATCTCTTGGATTTCTTCAATGATATATTCAGTATATATGATAAGACCTGAACTGTTGACACCGTCTATCTCGATTTTCAAAAAGCATTTGATAAAGTCCCCTTTAAAAAGACTTCTTCAGAAAATGAAGGCGCATGGGTTCAGAGGCAAAGTGACCGGATGGATCGGTATTTGACTTAAAGGTCGTAAACAGCGATTCCTAACAAATGGTAAAGTCAGATTGGAAAGATATTATACGTGGAGTGTCACAGGGCTAAGTACTGGGTCCTATTCTGTTTTGAATATATACAAATGATATGGGTAAGGGTTTATTTCGTAACATATCCAAATTTGCTGATTATGCTACAGCTCAAAACAGAGCAGACACATTTTTACAGAGGGAGGAATTTCAGAGTAACACCAATCGACAGTTTATTGAGGCCCAAACATGACAGATGAATTTTGATATTAGTAAATGCAAAGTACCCTACTATACACTGGAAATTGAAATGAAAAAGGAAGTTATACTATGTACAGTATTCAACAAGTGGTGCCAGGCACAACAAACCTCACCCGCCAGCAGTTGTTTTATTGCTGCTAAATTCTGAAAAAATACTGCCATTTAGTATCTACCAAAAACAATTAAAAGCTAAGGTAATGGAGCAAATGATTTCAAGTTATGCCCTCTGAAAATCCGTAATCTTGCATTTGACCTTTGAAGGTCACACAAGGTCAAAGGTCAGTGCCAAATAAAAGCCCATTTGAGACTTACCATATCTTGATAATGGTAAATATCTATCTTCAACGAGTTTCGAGTTATAGCCCCCTGAAAATCCGTGACCATGAGTTTGACCTTTCAGGGTCACTTACGGTCAAAGGTCATGGTACCAATTAAAAACCTATATAGGCCTTCCTATATGTTGATCATAGTATATATCTCTCTATCTTCAACCAGTTTCAGGTTATAGCTCCCTGAATATCCATGACCTTGAGTTTGACCTTTCAAGGTCACTCAAGGTCAAAGGACTTGGTGCCAAATGAAAGCGCATCTTACGGGTTCCTATATGATCAAATAGTAGCCTAAATATATCTCCAACCGGTTGCAAGTTATAGCCCTCTGAAAAACCGTGACCTTGATTTTGACCTTTCATGGTCACTCAATTACCTCCAAAACTTAATCGCTTTCTTTTGGGACCAATGCCCACATATCCTGAAAGTTTCATGTAATTTCATTCAGCCGTTTTTCCGTAATGTTGCTAATAAACAACAAAACAAAACAAAACAAAACAAAACAAAACAAAGAAACAAAGAAACTCGACCAAAACCAATACCTCGCCGGATTCCGTCCGCGCGAGGTAATCAGATGATGTCAGTCATGACTTAGGAATCATCTTATACCAAACAAACTGTGCATGGAGGCTGTTAAGAAAGTCAACAAACTAATCGAATTCATTGGTAGCCTAGTGTATTTCAATATGTCAGAACACATCAACCGCACCCTGTAATTCTCTAGTACGCCCACTCGTATAGTTTTGCGTCCAGTTGATATAGAAACTTGAGAGTGTATAACGAAGGGTGACAAAAATGATACCTAGATTGAAACATAAACCATATGAGGAGCGTTTAAAAGCCTTGAATCCCTTGGCCTTAACGCATAATACGAGGATCTTTAACTCATGTATTCAAAATAATCAGAGGACATGATAATATGGCAATCAATAAACACTTCGCAGCTGATCACTCGAGTTATACTAGAGGTAATAGGCATAAAATTATTGGCAAATGATTCCAATCACACAAACCTTAGCAATTCTTCATTGGAGTTGGAGTTCTAAATATATTGAACGTACTGCCCTCTAAGGCAATAACTATGATACAACACGAACCATTAAAAATCACTTGGCTAAATACCTGTCTTCTAACCCCCAGAAAATATGTTCAATTCTGACTAGCCTAATACAGTTCTCTAGTATATTATAACTTTTTTCCTAAGAGCTTGGAGAACACAACAGCAGAACAAAACAGTTACATGATGCTGACAGAGTTACTTTCCTTTTCTTAGGTAGACAGTGCAGAATAACATTTCCTTTTTCTCTTTTCCATAAAGCATCCATGTGTGCACTTCTGTGCTGCATGGTGGTACTTTTCACTATTTCCTGCTGTCGTCAGGTGGAGGGTTTGGTGGTGGAGGAGAGCCTTCCTGCTATTCTATTCTTGTCCTTAGCTGGTAGAATAATTATATTAGTTATGGCCTTCTCTATACGAACAGCCAAGAAAGGACCAACCGGTCTGTTGCTGTCTGCATTCCATTATACTCCATTGTATTGTTTATCTAATTCTCATCCTTTTCCTTCGCTCTTCCATCCACTTATCCATCTTCCACAATATTCCATCCACCGCCAAATTATCCAGTCAACCAGGTTCTAAACACGCCGAAGAGTTTGCTCCTCCCTACTGAACTTCTGAAACACTGACACCAATCATTACCCCAAACTTCAAATAACCCTCAGCTTCTATCACCACCGCCATCTCCTCTGCGTGAGACAGCCCTAGCATGTATTCAGTATGGATGACGGATGTTAGTGCCGAAGTGGTGACATGTGGAGGATTGTGGTAGACAGGAGGACTCCCGGGACTTGGGGAACAGACCAGCAAGTATGTGCCCATAGTCATACTAATATAGATTCCACAGGCACTCTTATAAACCAACCGTGGATATGCCTGCAAGTCAACAAATCAACATCAGATATATAAATTACTATTATTTTGCATTTTTTTTATTATTGCACTCATAACTATCACGGCGCGACAAATATGGATTACATTCTGTATATAGCAACACAATTAGTATACATCAAAATCTGTCAACTCCACTCACGCACAGTTAATAAAGCTAATAATTAACAAATTCCTTTTGATATCGTTAATAACCCTATCGTGCCTCCACAAAGTCATTAATTACAAGTCTTAATTGTGCTCATTAATACAGTGTATGTATGAGGCAGTGCTAAATAAATGCCTTTAATAGCAATCAACGTTCATTAACCGCTTTCATGCGACTGCTGTAAATATCTTCCTCTAATTGGCTGTCAGCACTCATGGCACTTGTTCGTGTGGTAACTATGGAAGCGACAGTAATGACCTTTGCTACTGGGAATCATTGTTTATATTTATAAACCAGTCAGCATGTTGTGGTAATACCATCCCTATAAACACTCATTAATCCCTCTATTAATTATGTGTGGTAATGAGCACCCATTAATTTCGCATAAAAAGAAAAAAGTGGCTTTAATGATATGCCTACTTGTAATCATGTATTTGTAATTGCATACTAGCCTATAGCTGAACTGTTTAAATTTTTCAGTCCTGCCAACGAAGTGAGATGTTCGATATATTTTTTTTTTTTCCAACCTCGCCCACTATGCAGTTTATCAATGTTCAGAATATCTATTGTCAGTCTGCCTGCCTAAAATTATCAACTACCCGCAGTAAATTTAAGCAACTTATAATGAAAACTGGAAAGCAAATACCTATGAAAATCCCAAGCGTCAGTCAAAAACTGGAGCTAAGTCCTCTGTCCCTTCTTGAGTTAAACATCCCTCTTTGACGACCCCCTCCAAAAAATGAATAAAATAGTAAATTAAACACTGTAAATACGTCATTAAGTACATAAATAATTACATAACAGCCAAAATGTCATAAAAATGCCAAACTTTAAAGCAAATTTACGACCAAATAATTACAGTCAATGGAAAAAAAATGAGTTCAACAGAAAAAGAGATATTATGTCAAAAGTCAAGGGCCTATTTTTTCAGATACAATTCACCAGGAATGTTCGGAGTAAGAGGATTAAATTAAAAAGCACACGTCGTGGTTACTTTTTGGCGACTGTATGTAGATCTGTATCAGTTATGCACAATGATATAAAGTTTTCTCAAAGTTTTTATTAAAATGTTTTTGTCTATACCTCTCTCTCTCTCTCTCTCTCTCTCTCTCTGACACACACACACACACACACACACACACACCAGATATTGTGTGGGGAACAGTACTGATCTCAAGGCGATTTTCTCCTTATACCTTAAGTCTCGTAACAACCACAAAGATGACTTTAGAATAACTATTATCCCCCAGAAGCCACCCTTGATTTCTAAACATCATCCTGTCCTCCTAAGATACAGAGTAGATTTAAAAAAAAAAAAAAAAACCCTAACATCCTAAAGCCAAATAAGACTTGTAAAAATAAGAATGTCAGGTAATCCTTGAAACAACCAAGATTTCTTTTCAAATAGATCTGTAGTTCTAAAAAAAAAACTATGTTAAAAAAAAAAAATTGCTTTAAAAACCACCTGTCCTAAAAACCCCCCAAATGCACCATATTACTTAAAACTACCTTGTACCCCCCCTAAAATAGTTACTAATATCCACCTTGTGGTTTAAAAAACATCCGATTCCTAACCACCTTGCACTCTTAAAAAACACCCACTTCCCAAAAACTTGTACTCTTATAAAATACCAAGGTCTTAAGAACCACCTTGTACTCCTAAAAAAAAATACACATTTCCTAAAAACCACCTTGTACTCCTACAAACATGCAACTCTAAATCACCTTGTATTCCTAAGATGCACCTGATTCTTAAAGAAAAAAATCTACTCCTACAAACAAATAATTCCTGCAAACCACTCTGCATTCATAAAAATGCACTAAGTTCCTGAAAAATACTTTGTCTAAAAAAAACACCCAGGTCGTAAAAACCACTGCCTGATCTTGAAAAAAATAAACATCTGAGTCTTGATAACCGAGCTCAACATTTAAAGAATCTAAAAACTACCTTGTACTCCTAAAAAAAATAAAAATAAAATAAAAGCTAGAAATGACTGTACTTCTAAGAAAAGGATCTGATTCGTAATAATCACCGTGTACAATAAAAAAAAAAAAAACTAAAAAACACACTGTACTCCTAAAAAAAAAAAATCCTATTTTTTATAACCACCCTGTAGTTCGATCTCCTTCAATCCGGTGACGTGTTTGCATTTTACTATTGCTTCACAAACTTTTTTATTCGACTTATGAGTCACTGTTTGCAAGGAGGTTTTATACGACCATAGTTAAATCGTTTACTAGATAAGCTTGTACTAAGAAGAATATAATCGTGCAGAGGTACCAAAAATAATGGAAAACACGTTACCTAGGGGAAGGGGGAAAAGCAACTTATCAAAAAAAAAAAAAAAAAAGACCTATAAAGCAACTCACTACTACGAAAGACCATCCTGCAAGCAAAAGAACCCTTACACTAAAAAAGACAAAAAGCACCCTGCACTCCTAGAAAACCATCCTGCACACTGGAAAATAAACCATCTTGCACTCAAAAAAGAAACCATGCTTCACATAAAAAATATACCAACCTTCACAAGAAAAAAATAAACCATCCGTCACTCAAAAAATAAACATCCTTCTCTCAAAAAATAAACCACCTTTCACTCAAAAAATAAACCATCCTTCACTCAAAAAATATCCTTCTCAAAAAATAAACCACCTTTCACTCAAAAAATAAACCATCCTTCACTCAAAAAATAAACCACCATGCACTCAAAAAAATAGACCATAATTCACTCAAAAAATAAACCATCCTTCACTCAAATAATAAACCATCCTTCGCTCAAAAAATAAACCATCCTGCACTCAAAATAAACGACCCAACTCAAAACATAAACCACCATGCACGCAAAGGATAAAACACCCTGCATTCAAAAATAAAACACCCTGCACTCAAAAAATAAAACAACCTGCACTCAAAAAATAAAACATCCTGCACTCAAAAAATAATACACCCTGCACTCAAAAAATAATACACCCTGCACTCAAAAAATAAAACACCCTGCACTAAAAAAAACACCCTGCACTAAAAAAACACCCTGCACTCCAAAAAACACCCCCACATCCCCCAAGAAATACCCGTTCTCCAAAAAACATGTACCCTGCAAATAAAACACACACACACACACACACACACACACACACACACACACACACACACACAAACCCCCTGCAACCCCCCAAACACTCCCATCCTGCACTCCAAAAAACACACACCCTGCACTCCAAAAAAAACACACCCTGCACTCGAAAAACACACACACCCTCCAAGCCTTAAAATAGAAAAATAACTGCACGCCTAAAAATAAAAGCACACCCTGCACACCAAAAAAAGCACACCCTACACGCCTAAAAAAAAAAAAATGCAAGCCTAAAAAAAGCTCTCCCCGCACGCCTAAAAAAACACACCCTGGACTCTTGAAAGCAGCCCCCAGGCTCTTGAAAACAGCCCGAGCCTCTTAAAACCGCCCCGGACTCTTGAAAACAGTCCCAGGCTCTTGAAAACAGCCCCGGGCTCTTGAAAACAGCCCCGGACTCCTGAAAACAGCCCCGGACTCCTGAAAACAGCCCCGGGCTCTTGAAAACAGCCCTGGGCTCTTGAAAACAGCCCCGGACTCTTGAAAACAGCCCCGGACTCTTGAAAACAGCCCCGGACTCTTGAAAACAGCCCCGGACTCTTGAAAACAGCCCTGGACTCAAAACAGCCCGGACTCCTGAAAACAGCCATGGACTCATGAAAACTGTCCCGGACTCTTGAAAATAGCCCCGGACTCCAAAAAATTGGACTCGAAAAGAACACCCGATTCCAAAGAAAGCACTTTGGACTTCCCATAAAACACCCTGGACTTCAAAAAATACTCTGGACTTCAAAAAACACTCTGGACTCCAAAAAACACCATGGACTCCAAAAAACACCATGGACTCCAAAACACACCCTGGACTCCCCATAAAAGACCCTGGACTCCAAAAAACTCTGGACTAAAAAAACACACTGGACTTAAAAAAAAAAAATGAACTCAAAAGAAAACACCCTGGGCTCCTAAAAATACACCCTAGACTCCCCCCAAAAAAAAACACACCCTGGGCTAAAAAAAAAAAAAAATGGACTCCAAAAAACACCCAGGACTCCAAAAAACAAACTGGACTCCAAAAAACACCTTGGATTCCAAGAAATATCCTAGACTTAGAAAAACACCCCGCACTAAGAAAGCACCATAGACTCCCCCCCCCCAAACAAAAAGCACGAATTCCAAAGAAATCATCAAGCAACCCAAAACGCACCATGAACCTCCAGAGAAAACATATACTCCCCTCCCCCCCGAAAAAAACACCCTAGACAGCAAAGAAAACCATGGACCCGTAAAAACCGCTTTGAAATACTCTAAGTAAAATGGGCTCCAAAAACCACACTGTTCTCCTACATAACCTCGTAGTCAAAAACCCATCATGTACTCCAAAAAACAACCCTTTAATAAAAACTAATCATGGACCCCCGAAACCCACCCTGGACCCTAGAAACGCACTCTAGGTCACTAAAACCCACCTCAGACCCCCTAATATTAACCCGAGAACCTCAAAAGCAATCCTAGACCCCCAAAACCCATCCTAGACCTCCAAACCCACCCGAGACCCACGAACCCACCCGAGACCCCCAAACCCACCCGAGACCCACGAACCCACCCGAGACCCACGAACCCACCCGAGACCCACGAAACCACCCGAGACCCCCCAAACCCACCCGAGACCCACAAACCCACCCGAGACCCACGAACCCACCTGAGACCCCCAAAACCCACCCGAGACCCACGAACCCACCTCAGACCCCCCAGAAAAATCCACCCGAGACCTCCAAAACACATCCCGGACTTCCAAAACCCACCTGAGAACCCCGAAACCCACCCATGAACCCCAAAGCCCACCCGAAAATCCTAAAACCCAACCGAGAACCCCAAAACAGTAGCCAAGAACCTGAACACTCACTGAGAACCCTAACACCCATCTGTAGCCCACAAATCCCACCCGGATCCCCAAATCCCACCTGGACCCCCAAATCCCACCTGGACCCGCAAATCCCTCCTTGACCCCCAAATCCCACTTGGATTCCAAAAAACAGACTCCAAAAACACCTGGACGAAAAAAAAAAAAGCAGACTCCAAATCCACACACTGACTTCAGAAAAGCAAACCTCGACTCCAAAAACCAAACCTCGACTTCATAAACCAAACCTCAACTCCAAAACCCAAATCTCGACTCTAAAAACCAAAACTCGACTCCAAAAATCAAAACTCGACTCCAGAAATCAAAACTCGACTCCAGAAATCAAAACTCGACTCCGAAACCAAACCTCGACTCAAAAAAACAAAAATCGACGCCAGAAAACAAAAATCGACTCAAAAATATAAAAATCGACTCCAAAACAAAAATTGACTCCAAAAAAAACAAAAATCGACCCCCCAAACCAAACCTCATTCCCAAACCCCAAACTCGAATCCAAAAACAAACATGGGCTCCAAAAACCCAACTGGCCTACAAAAAAAAAAAAAAAAAAAAAAGGCGCCATGGCCTCCAAAAATACCTCCCTACCACAAAGGAAAAAAAAAAAATCCCTGCCCTCAAATAAAACCCTCCCTGGCTAGGGTGGTCCAAAAAAGAATAAACTTCGAGAGTTTTGCTTTTCTACAAGGCTGCCCCTGTTCCTACTGACAAGACATATTTCTGGAAAATATTTAATCAGATCTGAATAATATTTAGAGGCTGCACATAATGAAGGCTTTGGGGGGATCCATGACGGAAAGTGAACAAATTTCGAATAACTTCTAACACTGTTTAAAACAAATGTGTGTTTTATTAAAACTTTTTAATACTGTCTAACAAATTATAACTTTCAAGTTTATATAAAACAAAAATGTATAAATGATGTGAGGTCATATATAGCAAACTGTTCTGTAATGATGTTATAACGTACTAATTACTCTCTCAACTAGGTATGGAGATACATCTTTTACGAATTATAAAATTAAATTTAAATGGTTTAGGTAAGTTAAGTGCAAGGTGTAAGCACTTTATTGTAGCAAAACTGCAGATTTATTAGAAGATGGGTACATTTAACTGATTTCTGACTGTAACAGAAACTACTTCTGGTCGTCATTTTTTTGTCAGTGTACTGCTGTAAGACTCAATGAGACAAAAGCCTCTTTCTGCGCAACCATTCACCACTTTTACTCCAGAGATTTTCTTCTGTATAGTACAATAAGTGTTATCTGCTAGCCAAGTAGCAGGGTCTTTTACTAGAAACTCTAACTCTTCACTGTTTATAGTTACCAGGGTAAAGAGTTTCACTGACCTGCTTGTAATGTATGCTTCTCATGGATGACCAGGATCAAATTCAGTGACTGAGACGCCTTGTGCACAGTCAGGTTTTGGTGGTCTCTTTAAGTTTGCAACCATTGCAAAGTTTGTTTCATTGTTTATACACAGTTGTCAAACAGAGCCACTGGTGCTAGGTGTTCAGACAAATACCAGGGATGTCACGTAATTTCTTTCAATACCTTCACTCCAATACTAACATCAGGGTATGATTGAAGCATGATAACTTCAAATAACTGAAAGGGGCTTTTTGTGGGATTGTAGTTTCATGCCAGAACCTAGCTTATATCAGTGAGACAAACAGTCCAACTTTTAGTAATCCTTTTAATTCAAGTGCACTGAGATTAAACTGATCCCTAAAGAGCAATATTTTCAAAGCATATATTCCTTTCATCATCCAAAAGGCATGGTGTATGGCACCAGGAATACGAAATCTGCATTCTCCATCTAGTGTATTGCCTAGAAATATGAGACACAGCTCCACAAATTCCTTGTAACCTTCACGAGGATGCTCTTCCTTTATTGCATGTGGGTAGTAGGCTATCATTTCCCTATGCAGAGATTATTGAGTGAAACTAGCTAAACATGTCAACATTTCCTGGTTGAGAAGCTTCGTGATTGTTCTTGTCCCAGCATTTCTGAAAACGTTTAAATAGTTTTATTTCTGGACCAGATGACGGTCCAAGGGTTTCAGTCACAACACCTGACAAAACTACTTCAAATATGTGGTGACGGCAGGCAAACCATATACGTTCCTCTCCAAGAGATGCCTATATTAGTGTACAACCACCTAATCATAAACCTGTTCTTGAAGATGCAGTATCAAGTACCAAGTTTTTGACTTGTGACTTCAGACCCCAATCTTCTAGTGGCTTAATGCAGCAATCTTCTAGCATCTCAATCCATTGTACTGGTATTCTGGCTTTCTCCCAGTATATAATTGTGGCCCTGACAGCTAATTTGACACTTTCTCTGACAGTGTGTTTTCTACATAATGATAGAACAATAAAGTCTTTAAGACATGTAGTTTTGTGGGAAGTCCACTGTATTTAATTGCACTCTCTGGCTTTCCAACCAGCCTCACCAATGGGGAACTTCGAATTTCAGACGCCTTTATCACATGCTCAACTTCAATGGACTAAACCAATATTAAAATGAGCTCTATCAAAAAGTCAAAAGTTTGTGTTTGAAGCTTTAAACTTTTCTGAAGTCTATATATATATATATATATATATATATATATATATATATATATATATATATATATATATATATATATATATATATATATATATATATATATATATATATATATATATATATATATATATATATATATATATATATATATATAATATATATATATATATATATATATAAATATATATATATATATATATATATATATATATATATATATATATATATAATGCATAGCCTATATATACATATTTGAAATCATCCTGACGATTATAATTGGCTAACCTCCAGTATAAAAGATCTGAAAGTGCGATGTATAGACCACAGAAGCAGTCTAAAAGCTGAAAAGCTGGACAGGGGACAGCTTAACACTTCATTTGCAGAGGTTTATTTTAAAACGATTAAAACAGATCCAGTAAGCAAACTTTCTCTGATAACACTTCAGTAGACTACCCAAATAACTGAACAGTCAGAATTTCATACATATGACACAAAAGCTGATTTTTTTACCACACTCTAAAAATTGTTGAAATAAGCAAAAAAAAAAATTGCCCGTAATGTCTATTTGCCAAATGAAGCAGCGGTAGCCTTATGGAGCAGTACTATTTAGACTTAGTTTTTACCTTTGGAATGTGGACCACCCTATCCTTGGCTTCCACGAAACCTCCCTTGACTCCTGGTAAGCGCCCGGAACTCCTGGGAAGCACTCCGAACTCCCTGGGAAGCACTTCGGACTCCCTGGGAAATCCCCCGGACTCCCTGGGAGATCCCCCGGACTCCCTGGGAGATCCCCCGGACTCCCAGGAGATCCCCCGGACTCCCAGGAAATCCCCCGGACTCCCAGGAAATCCCCCGGACTCCTAGGAAATCCCTCGGACTCCTAGGAAATCCCCTGGACTCCTAGGAAATCCCCTGGACTCCTAGGAAATCCCCTGGACTCCTAGGAAATCCCCTGGACTCCTAGGAAATCCCCTGGACTCCTAGGAAATCCCCTGGACTCCTAGGAAATCCCCTGGACCCCTAGGGAATCCCCTGGATTCCCAAGAAATCCTATAAACTCCTAAAAAAATCCCCTGGACTCCTAGAAAACGACCTGGACTCACAAGAAACGACCTGGACTACAAGAAACATCCTGACGAAGTGTCTTAGATGCCTAAGAAACGTCCTGGACCTAGACTCTTAAGAAAAGACTTGAACTCTTACTACACGACCTGGACTCCTGGGAGGCGATCCCGATTGCTAACAAACGACCTGTACTATGAACAAACGACCTGCATTCCTGAGAAACAATCTGTATTCTAAAGAGATCACCTTAACTCCTATAAAAAGCATCATGGAGTCCTAAAACTTTCCTGGATTACTTAAAAGAAAAACGTCCTGGATCCAGAAAAATAAACCCTGAAATTCCATTAACCCGCGGCGTCCCGTCGACGTACTTCCACGTCCTCACGTTATGTCACTGCCAATCCCGTTGACGTACTTCAATGTCCTGTAATTGCAAGGTTCATAATTTCCACAATTTTCAAAATTCGCGCGAGATTTTCGATTCGCCCACGTACCCAAGCCTCCCCTACCTGCTGCCAGGCGGGCAGTGTCCCAGACCCTGTGTGACCTGCGCTTGCCCTTGTCTCGGTCACTCACCTGTTAGCAGTGACTCAGGTCAGACATGGCGCGTAAAGGTCTCTCAGACGACGAAATACAATCCGCCCTGGATGCCTTCACTGGAGATAGTGATTCTCCACTTGATGATGATGTGGTGGATCGAGATTATGTGCAGCCTGAGGAGGAAATAACAAGCAGTGATGAGGAGGTCCCTTCGCCCCAGAAAAAGCGGTATGTCACGTATCGTAAGGCAAGGGAAGGCCAGCCTGCACCCAAAACACCTGCATGGACCTCTCTCCATCCCCTAGAGAGAGATTCTGATGAGGACGAGGATGAGGATGATGACGACGACGGCTTAGGACGTGATGTTGCCTCGTGGTTGGGGAAGGAAAAAATCTCACCCCGAGGATCAGAAGGTGGGGCGAGAAGGCAAATAAAGTATGGCCTAGTGTTTTGTCTGGGGAAGGCGAAAGTGGTGTGGTGGGAGTGCGGGGTGAAAGGGAAAGTGGTGTGTGGGAGGCAGCACGAGCACGTGGTGCACGTAGGCCTAGGGGAGAGGAGGTGGAGCCACTCCCCAGCACGTCTTTCGCCATACAATATTCCCAAACTTCCTCCACACAGCCCCAGGATGTGGGGAAAGGAAGGAAAGGGAAGGGAAAGGGTAAAGGAAAAGGGAGAGGGAAGAGAAGTGCGAGTGATGAAAGGCGCCGCTCTCCACCTCCCCTACCACCACCAATGTTGCGTTGTGCCTTCAGCCATGTTTCAGAGAGTACCATAACTTCCTACACTACTGAAACTGTGTGGGATGGCGATATGACGCTCAGTATAATGGTAAGGCCAGTCAGTATGTGCTAAGTCTTATATAAACTTGAAACGGGTGTAATGTTTGCAGGAAAGTAATGTATAAGTTGAGAAATAGTGTAAGTTGAACGAAGTGATATGAAAACTACACCCACTGTATAAATCTGCGAAAATATGACGCTCAGTATAACACTCTGGTCAGTAAATATGTGATAGCAAGAATATAAAGTGGAAACGGGTGTAATGTTAGCATGAATAAAACGTATAAGTTGAAAAATAGTGTAATTTGTAATAACTGATGTCACGAGTACACCCACTGTGTAAATCTGCGAAAATATTACACTCAGTAGAACATTCTGGTCAGTAAGTATGTGATAGGAATTATATAAAGTGGAATTTGTTGTAATGTTAGTAGTAAGGTAATTTATAAGTTGAATACTAGTGTAAGATGAAACAAATGATATCGCGATAACACTCACTGTGTAAGTACGCGCTAATATGACGCTCAGTTGAATCGTGAGGTCTGAAATTATGTGATATCAATTATATCAAGTGTAAACATGTGCAATGTTAGTGGAGAATTATTATATAAGTACAAAAATAGGTTGTAAGTTGAAATAGTAGTCATAGCGACTTCACCGTGTGTGTTATTATGCGCTATTATTACGCTAAATATTTACGTAAGGCCTGAAATTATCTCAAAACAGTTCTATAAAGTTGAAAAGTGTATAATGTTATTAGGAAAGTATTATGTAAGTAGAAAAAACACAATACATGTTGAAACAACAGTCACAGCGAGTTCACTCACTACGTAAATAAGCGCTAACATTACGCTAAATGTTATCGAAAGGCCTGTGAATACGTAAAAACAGTTCAATAAAATGTAAAATGGTATAATGTTATTGTAGAAGTATTATGTAAGTAAAAAAAATGATATGTATCATGATTTTCGAATGTTAGCGATTCATCGTGACCAGTCTGCCCGATTTTGCTCGTTTCGCACGATGGTACAATGCTTATTTCAGCTCTATTTTTGTATAAAATCCAATTTACTCTTTTATCACATGTTTTTATGTTTGTAATAAATACATGTCTACTTACTTTCATTGGTTTCCCAGACTTATAATACCAAAGAAAACGTTAGAGGCTCAGACCACCTACAGAGAACACGGTGCCAGGTGTGACCAAGGCATACCTTTTTAGGGCAATTATGGACCCCGGGGAACAATTTCTTTGTGACTGACCATTGTTTCTGACCAAAAGCGAAAGTTTTAGCAAAAAAAATTTGGGTCCAAAAATGGTTGGGATTGGGGGGTACCATTGGTGAGAAAGTGGTCGGGACGGGGCGGGTTAAAAAAAAAAATAATAATAATACATCCTTGGATCACTGAATGCACTCTGATTCTAAATTTTTACAAACATCCTGGATTCCTAAAACCAACACTCAGGATTCCTACAGATAACATGAAACTCTAAATGCAACTTCGATTCCTCCCCCTCAAAAAACAAAAAAAAAAAATGGATATCTAAATCAATACCCTGTATCCCTAAAATCAAGACTCTGGATCCCTGAAAGCATAGTGTACTCTTAAAAAAAACATCGTGAATTACGAAAACATCCTGAATTCCTAAATCACCAAGGACTCATATATATATATATATATATATATATATATATATATATATATATCCTGGATACCTAAAAACTAACAACCTGGATCCCTAAGAACATTATGAACCTCTAAAAAAACAACACAATGAAGCCCTAGAAAACATTTTGAATCCCTAAAAACATCCTAAATTATTTAATAAAAACATATTGGATCCCATAAAATATCCCGATTCCTAAAAAACATCCTCAATCCCTAAAAACATTATGAATTCCTTAAAAACACCCTCGATCCCTTAATGCATCCTGGATCTCGTGAAACATCGTGGATTCCTAAAAATATTACTGACTCCTAAATATATACTTGATTCCTAAAAACAACATACCTGGATCTTTAAAAACAACTGCCACGATCTCCAAACACAAAGATCCCTGAACACGGTCAACGCTATGCTGTTGCAACCCTTAACCTGACCAAGAACATACCCCCCCACCTTTTTGCACACCTAACCTAGTGCATAACGGCCCTCACCCCCACCTCCAACCTTTTCTTTTGAAGGTGGGCGTGAGGAGAACGCCTTGAGGACACATAACCAGGGCCCTTCTGATTCCTTGTGCAGGTCGAACTGAAATATCCGGATTTTTTTTTTTACTTTTTATTAAAAAAAAAAAAAAAACTACTTGGACACAGCATTCTACCTATCAAAAGGCACCAGTTCATCATAAAACAAGCATGTGAAATTTCATGACTATAATGAATACTTCTTGAGTTCTGTGCCCGGAAACGAAATCCCTACGCCCGGCCAGCCATCCAACTCTACGGACGGACACCTATTGATCCCAGTGATAACAAGACCCTCCTCTGACTGTCAGGTGGAGAGTAAAAACATTCTGAATCTCTGTCATGATCCTGGATCCCTAAAAACATTCAGGATTACCAAAGCAAACATCCCACATTCCTTTAAATAAAACCCTCCTCTCCAAGAAAACACTAGACTCATAAGAACCATGTTAAGCAAGAAGCACTGTGAACTCGTAACAGCCAGCGTAAGTAAGAGCCATCTACTCTTGCCTCCCTTTCCAGGCTTTCAATGGGATTAAAAACAACAGTATGGCGCCAGGCAATAGCGTTCAGGGAAAAGAAACGATGCTACTTTGTGACATGACTTCGGTTTAGTGTGTGTGTGTGTGTGTGTGTGTGTGTAGAGAGAGAGAGAGAGAGAGAGAGAGAGAGAGAGAGAGAGAGACTTTTTCTTTTGAGGAACCGTAGGAGCATTGGTTAGCACATTCATCTCAAAACCAGAAGAACCCGAATTCGAAATTAAAAGTGCTCCGTGGCAAATTGAAAATTGTTAAATGATCAAAATTTTTTGGAGAAAATATGTACAAAAGATGCGTCACCATTGTGAAGGGATGACGGTGAGTAAGTAAATACAGTGCATTAGCTTAACTCTGGTACGAGGGCTCTCCATTAACCACTCGTTGCACATGATGGCAGCTCTTCATATTTCACGATCTTGAGCCATTTTCCTTCTGAAATACCCATCCTGGACGTCCTTCATTCCAAATCTTCCTTAATATGCTTCCTCCTGTTCTTTCCTCCACTTTCAGAACAGTGGAATTCCTCAATCAATCACTTTCCCAATCCTCTCAACATGTCCAAGCTGTCTTAGCCTACCAGTCTGCTTCACTAGTTTAATATCTCTTATACCAAATTTCTCACGTTGCACATTCTTCTTTAGTTCTATAATCCAGTAATATCCTAATCATCCATCACCACACCCTTACTTCAGTGCTTTCCAGTTGGCATGTATCCTCTTCTTTCATTAGTCAAGTCTCACTGCCGTAGGCTTCACTACTTTAATATCTCTCATACCACATTTCTCAGGTAGCACATTCTTTTTCAGTACTATAATCCAGTAATATCCTAATCATCCATCAACACACCCTTACTTCAGTGCTTTCCAGTTGGCATGTATCCTCTTCTTTCATTAGTCAAATCTCCCTGCCGTAGTTATAGTATACACTTCTCATATTTTTGTCGAGTACCCTTCACGTTAGAGTGCCTTCAAAGTCAGAAGAAGCAACAATTTCCTAAACTTCTTCCATAAACTTATTCTATCAGTGCAATTAGCTACTGTTCCTCTTCATACACTTAACAAATCTCCCAGGTAGAACTCCAGACACTTCAAATGGCGATCACCCTACACACTTTTTTTCGTTTTATTGCCAATTACTTAAACACTCCTACATATTTCACACTGAAAAATTCTCGCATATTACAGTCTACCACCAACACCACTACATCTCTTGCAACCTCATGCATTACAAACTGTACACAGAACAGAATTCCTCCTAATCCCCTTTTTACACACAAAACCAGGTCATGATCTTTGCTTTATCAATGTTAACTTTCAATCCCTTGGCTTCTAACCCATCCCTCAGCCTCTCACATTCCCTCTAGCCACAGCATGTCCTCGGCTATCGAACAAAATCATCAGAATAGCCTACAGAGCCCCAAAGGAACGCACTTACACATTCTCCTTGCAGTGCCTCAAGTGCCAGAATAAATATTAGCGGAGTCAACACAGAGCCATGATGCAAATAAAACAATGACTGAAAACTCCTGACTAACTCCCACTGATGTAGTTACTCCTTTGTACTGTCGCCCCGAGAAGTGATGGCAGAATTTCAGACTGCTTAGATCACTTTGCACTGCCCAGCGTTCAATGAAAGTTTAATGAATATACGGAAAAAATTTTGTACTTTCATTACGCCATATCGAATAAAATATCTGTCACCCACAGTCCCATCCATTCATATGTAGATGACATAACGCTTCACAGTTCATTCACACTCAAAAACCCATTTACAAAGTTTAATATCTCCACCTCTCAACTCAGTACAGCCATCTCCATAAATCATGACTTATCTAAGATCAATGAATGGGGACAAAATAACCTTGTCTCATTTAATGCCAGTAAAACCAAATATATACAATTTACTAATAGGCAGACATTGCCAGATTCATATATTATCTTCAATGCTGTCACGAGTCGGCTAGTGACATTGGCTTTTGTGGGAAACCACGAACTCAAGTGGAATCCCAGTTTATCGTTCAGTAACCGCTCATTTAGTCGGGAGTCCTTTTCAAATCAATTTTTCATTGTCATACACGATCGTCTTTGTGTGAGACATTAGCGCTTCCGCTGAGCGATTTGTTTTGGGCGCTTCTCGCTCACTCTAGCCGTTAAAAATGCGGCCCTAGCGCTCCCTTTTTCCCACGAGTTTATTCAGTCAAGTGTCTGCCGTGACGGAGTGAGGTTCTGTGCTCCAGCAGTGAGAGGTCAGCTAGCACCCAGGCTCCACTAGACTACAGTTCTCCAGGCTCCCACCCTTCGTTGGTGATACACTGCATTCATTGACCAGTATTTCTTTTTCATTTTCCTAGACTTAAGAGTTTAGTTAAGGTGTTTTTCCTAGGCGTAAGAATTTAGCTTTTGAGTGAGTGAGTGAGTGCGATCTCATTAATTTGGTTTTGAAATGTAAGGTTAAATTTATTTTGAAATCAATAAATTTAAATAGTTCTTTTTCTTGAGCTTAATGTAAAGTAAACTCGTGTTTCATTTCTCCATAATTAAGCTTATTTCCCTTCTAGCTCCTAGCTTGCATAAACGTTTTGCCATTCATAACTGGTACTTAGGCCAGTCTTGTTGTATTAAGCTTAAAATCCGTTGTACCTTCTAGGAGTTAAGCACCAGCAAGAACTTGATATCATTAATAGTATTAGTTATTTATTGTCAGGGGTGAAGTAACTTTCTCCAGAGGCTAACAGTACTAATAAACAGCAATTGAGTAATTAGTCTTTGCTGTGTACTGTTGAGAAAGTTTATAAATTCTCGTTCTTAGAGAATCGTGCGAAGCAAGCAAGCGTGAAGTAATCATTGCTTGATTTAGCAAGACAATCATTGTCCCTGCTCTTCAATATTATTGAACATTAACATTATCCCTTAATAACTGCATTTATTTTAAAAATGCCGTGACAATTGGCGACCTCATTCCAGGATATTAACTCCTAGCTCTAAAGCGATTCACGAGATAGTGCTCACTCGTTCATATTTAGGTATTTATCATTAAAGTTTATAGGCACAAGTTTACTGGTGGTTACCGTTAATTTAGCAAGTGAATTTTTGCTTTATTAATCTACAGAGTACTTAACTCTATCTAGTACTTTATTCTTGGTAACGCCAGACGATTTTATTTGCTCCTGGGAAGTCGCCGTACCCATTGTGTTAATTATTGAGTCTTCCCAGTCATTTACATTTTTGCTTTATTCTTTTCCAGTTAACTAGATAAGACTGGTCACCACTAGCTTGTGTCTGTACTCTTTACTTGTGTTTATTAGCATTCGCTTGCGAAGTAGCAGTCAGTACTGAGTCGCTAGTTATTTAAATTGAGCTAGCATCATGGCAGCCAGTGCTTATGTACAGGAAGCCAAAGATATGGGCCTCACAGACCCAGAGATAATTCAGAGTTACGTTCTCTCACGGTTTAATTACGAGCAAGAACGTGAGAAAGATGCTCGTGAAGAGCGTAGAGTCCAACGCGAACACGAGCGAGAACAGCGCGAACACGAACAAAAACAACGCGAGCTCGAGTTAGAACAAATGCGACAACAACGCAAACACGAGCAAAAACAACGCGAACTTGAGCTAGTACAAGAGCGAGAACAACGCGAATACGAGCGTGAACAACGAGACAGAGAACGAGAACACGAACGTGCCGAGCGAGAAGCACGCGAAAAACATGAATATGAAATGCTGAAGCTCAAGCGAGATTCCTTGGCTTCAGATACATCTGGTGCAGTTGGTCAAGGCTCCACGAGCGTTCTCCCTGCACACGTCCCGGCGACCCCATGCATCAAGCTTCCTTCATACAAGGAAGGCGAGTGAATCGAGCCGTACATAGCTCGTTTTGAGGACATGGCAGACATGTATCAACTGGATGAGGCAGCTAAGCGACTCCAATTTCTCAGTTTATTTGAGGGCCCTGCCCTCGATATTCTCCACAGAATTCGTGGAGACAATCTCACGTATGAGATGATGAAAGCTGCACTCATTAAGGCGTATGATCTCACAGTAGACGACGCCAAAGTTCAGTTCAAGAGAGCTCGTCTCCAAGACAAGGAGACAGCTGTTCAGTTCCTCGACTGTCTCATTGCTTACTTAGGTGAGTGGATGGAGAAAGATGAAACTCCTTCCACGCGTGAGGGGATAATTGACCTTATGCTGCGTACACAGCTAGAGAGGTCGTGGCCTGCTGAGCTCATAGCACAGCTTAAGATCTGCCAGGTGAAAAGATGCCAGCCAAATGGCAGAAAAGGCTGACGCGAACTTCACTGCATACGGGTATCAAACTCGTAAGCAAAACACCTGGAACAGCAGAAAAGATACTGCCAAATCTGGGAAGCCGTCTCAGACTGAACCCCAGCAAAAAGGCCATTCTCAGAATAATGGCCAAGGTCCAAAACTGCAGTGGAAGGACCAGGGGCAAAACACTCAGAAACCTGAGTGGAAGAGGTACAACAAGTACCCTAACCAGCAGCAGTATCAGCCATGCAACCGACGGACAAACTTTTTCACCACCAGCTCAAAAGAGGCAGGAAGCGAACGCAGCCTTCATTCCTCAGCAGCAGCACGGTGGTCACGTCCCTACCAGTATGGGTACTCCCCCACAGTTCACTAGTCCCACAGTGACAGTGAACCCCCCTCCACAGATGGCCAATGTTCCATCTCCACAGGCAGTGAGTACGACCCCTCAAGTATATAATTCTCAGGGCACAATGTTTGCCGCATCAATTCAGCAGCCTCATGAGTGGCTAGCTGCTTCCTCCACAGGCCCTCCCACAGGTGACAGTACCTTCCTTGTTCAGCCAGGATTTGTGGGAAGCATTCCTGTGAAGGTCCTGAGAGATAAGGGTTCCTCAGGTTGCTCTGTCAAGCAGAGTCTAGTTCGGCCTGAGCAGTATACAGGTCGACAGATCCATGCAAACCTTATTGATGGATCAGTGAGATTGTTCCCTGAGGCATGTATCCAGGTGGCATCTCCATCTATTTTCAGTGGAGTAGACTGTAGCACCAGTCGAGCAGGGCATTACTCCCGAGGTGGATGGAAAGCTGATGACAGGGAGTGCTGGAGCTCCCGTTTCATCAGCCCTCAGGACTAGTTCCTGACCATCCCCCTTTGCTGAACTTTTTCAGTGTCTCAGTTACACAGAGAGTAGGCCAGCATGCTCTCCAGTACAAATTTCTCTAACTATCTACAGCAAACTACATGCACAGTACACGCTACACTTCCTATTCAAAATTCATCTAAAATGGCGTCTCTTCACCAAGCCTCGGAGTCCCCGGGGGGGGGACCATAAATGCCCCCACCATCCGCCCCTCTCCCGGTGACGACTCGAGGTGCCTGGAACCACTGTCTGACTCTCTTCTTCTTCATTTCTGCAACATTCGCGGCCTTTCCTCTAACTTTCACTCTGTTGAGCACCACCTCTCCTCCTCTAAACCTCACCTTCTTTTTCTAACGGAGACTCAACTGTCTGAGGCAACTGACAGCAAACCCTTTTCTGTATCATCCTACTTTCTCTATACTCATTTCAAAGCCAAAGGTGGCTGTTGTGTATATATACGCAACGACTTATCTTGCTCTCGTGTTCCTGAACTCGATTCTTCTGAATTCACTACACTCTGGCTTCGGCATTCCTGTCATTCTCTGACTAAATATATCTGTGCTGTTTACTTATCCCCTAATTCTACTGACTATCAAAAACTCTTCAACTATCTTACCTCTACGATGGAACACATTCTATCTATATCTCCTTTCTCTGAAATCTCCATTCTAGGAGATTTCAATTTTCACCACCACCTTTGGCTCTCCTCTCCTTTCACGGATCCACCTGGTGAACAAGCCTACATCTTTTCTATCCTTAATGACCTACAGCAGCTTGTACAGCACCCTACCCGTATCCCTGACCGCCTTGGAGAGAGCTCCAACATACTTGACCTCTTCCTCACAACTAATCCTTCTGCTTACTCTGTTAATCTTTTCTCTCCGTTGGGCTCCTCCGATCACAACCTTATTACCTTAACCTGTCCTATCACTCTGGTACGGCCTGTGGACCCTCCAGGGAAACGTCGTCTGTGGCATTTTGGAGCCGTGGACTGGGAGGCCCTCAGGCAGTACTTCTTTGATTTTCCATGGAATGATTATTGCTTCCATGGCCGGGAGCCATCTGAGTGTGCCTTGCGCATTACGGAGGTTATTCTCTCGGGCATGGAAGCATACATTCCTTTCTCATATCCTTTGACTAACGCAAGAAAGCCTTGGTTTAATCACGCTTGTTCTAATGCTGTCTGCAACAAGGAGAGGGCCTACAAAAGGTACCGGAGCCAACCCACCCCCGAATCACATCATCTTTACGTTTCTGCCCGGAATCGTGCTAAGTCTGTTCTTCGCTCTACTAAAAATAATTTCATCCATACTAAATGCTCTCAACTCTCCAATTCGAATTCTTCCCGCTCCTTTTGGCACCTTGCCAAAAATCTTTCTAACAACTTTACCTCATCATCCTTCCCTCCTCTTTTCTACTCTGATGGTTCTGTAGCTATTTCTTCTACTGATAAAGCAGATCTCTTCACACAGACTTTCTCCTCCAATTCCACCTTAGACGATTCCAGTGCTGTTCCTCCATCTCTTCCCCCCTCTGACTTCCTCATGGCTGACATTAAAATTTCTTCAGTTGATGTATTTTCTGCCATCACTGGCCTCAGTACTAACAAGGCATATGGGCCTGATGGGGTCCCTCCTGTTGTTCTCAAAAACTGTGCTTCTGTGCTTACACCCTGCCTAGGCAAACTCTTTCGCCTGTGTCTGTCAACTTGTACCTTTCCTTCTTGCTGGAAGTTTGCTCTCATTCAGCCAGTCCCAAAGAAGGGTGACAACTCCCAACCCTCCAACTATCGTCCAATTGCTTTAACGTCCTGTATTTCAAAAGTTTCGAGTCAATTCTCAATAGAAAAATTTTAAAGCATCTTTCCTATCACAACCTTCTTTCCGATCGTCAATACGGTTTCCGTCAGGGACGCTCCACTGGCGATCTTCTCACCTACCTTTCAGACTCCTGGTCATCCTCCTTTCGGGACTTTGGCGAAAGCTTTGCCATTGCACTTGACATCTCAAAGGCTTTCGATCGAGTCTGGCATAAATCTTTAATTTCCAAACTGCCCTCCTATGGTTTCTATCCCTCTATCTGTGCCTTCATCGTTAGCTTCCTTTCTGGTCGTTCTATAGCCACTGTTGTAGACGGCCATCGTTCTTCTCCTAGATCTATCAACAGTGGTGTTTCTCAGGGCTCTGTCCTATCACCAATTCTCTTCCTTTTATTCATCAACGATCTTCTAAGCTGTACATCTAACCCTATCCACTCATACGCTGATGACTCCACCCTTCACCTTTCCATTCGGTTCCCGCAACGCCCATCTCAACAGTTACTTCAACAAACAAGGGATGAGGCTATGGCACACCTAATGTCTGACTTGGCTCGTATCTCTGACTGGGGTAAAAATAATTTGGTTGTTTTTAATGCATCTAAGACTCAGTTCTTACACCTATCAACCCGACAAAATCTTCCACAGGTATACCCACTAATGTTTAATAATATTCAGCTTAATCCTGCATCATCCTTGAACATGCTTGGGGTTTCATTTACTCGGGACTTATCTTGGAAAGATCATATTACATCTCTTGTAAAATCTGCTTCCAAGAGATTGGGTGTGCTAAGCCGCCTCTGCTCTTTCTTTATCCCAGCACAATTGTTGACTCTATACAGGGGTTTTATCCGCCCCTGTGTGGAGTACAACTCTCATGTGTGGGGAGGCTCCCCACATACAGCTCTTCTCAACTGGGTGGAGTCAAAGGCTTTTCGTCTCATTAACTCTCCTCCTCTTACTGACTCCCTTCAACCTCTGTCTCTTCGCCGCACTGTTGCATCTTTATCTCTTTTCTATCACTACTTTAATGGTCACTGCTCCTCTGAACTGTCTGCTTGCATTCCTCCACCTCTACGACGGGCACATAGCACCCGTCTGGCAGCAAACTCTCAGCCCTTTTCTGTCCAACTCTCTAATGCAAGAGTTAACCGTTACTCCCAGTCTTTCATTTATGCAACAGGTCAGCTCTGGAGCTGTCTCCCTCTGTCTGTATTTCCTGTTGCCTATGATCTCCAGTCTTTCAAACGCAGTGTGTCCAGGCATCTCAAAATGATCGGATCTTGAATTTGGCTCTCTATTGTATTTTGTTTTTCTCTTGGAGGGAACTGTTACTGCGGGCTCATGGCCTTTGGTTCCTTCTTCCTCGCATTAAAAAAAAAAAATACTGGTACAACACTCGCGGTTGTCATGCCAGAACCCTTATTTGACCTCATTATAGGTAACATTTCTGGTGTCAAGGATAGTTGCTCCGAACATGACGCTACTCAGACTTTGGCTGCGGTAACACAAGCCATGGCTGAGGCTCCAGACTGTGTCACCTCAGTGATCATTGAATCGCCGCAAGATCTGAGGTGTAGTCAACTTGTTGTACAAGAACAACATTCTGACCCAACACTTGCTGCCGTGTGGAACAAACAAAAGGGTCGAGTGATTAAGTATTCACGGGGAGGTCGAGCCAAGTTCCTTCACAAACAAGGACGGCTCTACCGTGAGTCACGAACACTCGAGAGCGAGGTTTGACTGCAGTTTGTCGTTCCCGCCAAGTACCGCCTAGCAGTGTTACAATGGGGTCATTGTTCAGCCTCAGGAGGTCACATGGGCAAAAGGAAGACCCAGGGCCGTATCCGAGCTGACTTTTTTCTGGCCAGGGATGGGACGAGACATAGATAGTTTTGTGCGTTCCTGCAGTGTGTGTCAAAGTAACACCACTAATCAGGGACATGTCCTTCCTGTGCCGTTCATAACCACACCCGTAATCTCTGAGACAGTTGAGAGACAGGGCAGTGGTGAAGTGGGTGCAGACCTGACATCTCGCCCATTGGCCCCACAGGACACATCATGTCCAGGGCCTGTACATACATATTATGTAGGCTAAGGGTGAAGTTCGAGAGAGAACTCCGCAGAGGCGACTCGAGGCTACGGAAGCCCGAGTTTGCACAAGGATTCTCAGCTCCCCGATATTAATATAAGTACTGTAGGTTAAGGGTGAAGTTCGAGAGAGAACTCCGCAGAGGCGACTCGAGGCTACGGAAGCCCGAGTTTGCACAAGGATTCTCAGCTCCCCGATATTAATATAAGTACTGTAGGTTAAGGGGGAAGTTCGAGAGAGAACTCCGCAGAGGCGACTCGAGGCTATGGAAGCCCGAGTTTGCACAAGGATTCTCAGCTCCCCAATATTAATATAAGTACTGTAGGTTAAGGGGGAAGTTTGAGAGAGAACTCTGCAGAGGTGACTCGAGGCTACGGAAGCCCGAGTTTGCACAAGGATTCTCAGCTCCCCGATATTAATATAAGCACTAGGTTAAGGCACAGGTTGAGGACCCGTGTGCAGTTCGACGCTACGTGAGCCCGAGTATGCATAAGGATTCTCAACTTGCCGACACTAATCGTAAGTGTAGAGAAGTTTAACCAGTAAACTACATAAGTCCTCGAGACAACGGCGTCCAGGGATTACGTTTCCTGGTTAATAATCTACCCAATAAATTAATGGCGACCTCGAATGTACGAAGCTTGGGCTGTCACTCGTATTTTTCAGCTAGAGCGTACTATTCGTAGCATGTACTGATTGCTAGGCAGAGAGAGTAATTGTAACGTAATAAGAATTTTTGTCTCATTGACACTTTTGATGCTCCACCTTACTTGATTTTGCAGGTACAGCAATGGGTGTAGCAGTTTTGCTGTGCGGACCAGCTGATCGTCTGCCGCACACTGCCGCCTCTTCTCCTCTGCCTTCGTCGTCGCCATACTATTAATATTACTGTCATTTTACACATAGGTACAGTTACACTACAACTGTCACACCTACACCGTGTATTACATACACCACGCTACACAACAATTAGTTGTCAGTGTAAATGTAGTGAACTTTCGCTCAGTTTGACCTGAGTACAGGATTTTCACCGTCATCACGGAGTTTTTTCCCTCAAGCTTGCTTCTATTAACGTAAGTACGAGTTTTTTTTTTCGCTCACTGGCGACTGCGACTTTCTCCTGTAGCAGGACAGCACACACACCACAGTGTGAATCTTGTGTGACCGAGTTAAGAATTATATGCATGTATATTGAAATCTTTTTTCTGAAGAAAGAAAGATTTGATTTTCATGGGGTGTAATGTCACGAGTCGGCTAGTGACATTGGCTTTTGTGGGAAACCACGAACTCAAGTGGAATCCCAATTTATTGTTCAGTAACCGCTCATTTGGTCGGGAGTCCTTTTCAAATCAATTTTTCATTGTCATACGTGATCGTCTTTGTGTGAGACATTAGCGCTTCCACTGAGCGATTTGTTTTGGGCGCGTTTCGCTCACTCTAGCCGTTAAAAATGCGGCCCTAGCGCTCCCTTTTTCCCACGAGTTTATTCAGTCAAGTGTCTGCCGTGACGGAGTGAGGTTCTGTGCTCCAGCAGTGAGAGGTCAGCTAGCACCCAGGCTCCACTAGACTACAGTTCTCCAGGCTCCCACCCTTCGTTGGTGATACACTGCATTCATTGACCAGTATATCCTTTTCGTTTTCCTAGACTTAAGAGTTTAGTTAAGGTGTTTTTCCTAGGCGTAAGAATTTAGCTTTTGAGTGAGTGAGTGCGATCTCATTAATTTGGGTTTGAAATGTAAGGTTAAATTTATTTTGTAATCAATAAATTTAAATAGTTCTTTTTCTTGAGCTTAATGTAATGTAAACTCGTGTTTCATTTCTCCATAATTAAGCTTATTTCCCTTCTAGCTCCCAGCTTGCATAAACGTTTTGCCATTCATAACTGGTACTTAGGCCAGTCCTGTTGTATTAAGCTTAAAATCCGTTGTGCCTTCTAGGAGTTAAGCACCAGCAAGAACCTGATATCATTAACAGTATTAGTTATTTATTGTCAGGGGTGAAGTAACTTTCTCCAGAGGCTAACAGTACTAATAAACAGCAATTGAGTAATTAGTCTTTGCTGTGTACTGTTGAGAAAGTTTATAAATTCTCGTTCTTAGAGAATCGTGCGAAGCAAGCCAGCGTGAAGTAATCATTGCTTGATTTAGCAAGACAATCATTGTCCCTGCTCTTCAATATTATTGAACATTATTATCATTTAAATAAAATTTTGCTTTTATTTTAAAAACCCCGTGACAAATGCTACAAATGCTCCCATCTCCAAAAGTACTGAAATTCTCGGTGTTTCACTTAACAATGCCTCAGGTGGACCTCTCATGTCAGTTCACTCGCTAAAACCGCCACAAAGAAACTTGGATAATTGTACAAAGTCCGTAACTTCTTCACTGACGAGCAATTAGCTATACTTTATAAGTCATGTGAGCTCTCAGCTTGAATATTTCTCACCATTGTGGAATGGATGGTTGCACTAAAACAGCTAGACAAAATTCAGAACAAAGCTGTTGAAATTATTAATGACCCTGCTGTTTTAAATAAACTGCCTTCCCTACAAGTTAGCAAGAATGTTTGCCTCCCTCGCACTGTTTTACAGATACTTTTATGGCAAATGCTCAGGCGAAGTTGCGTTCACTGTGCTACCTCTCCATGCTTTCCCTCGTGCTACACGGGCATCTGGTAGCACTCATGACTGGAATGTCACACAGCCATATTCCAGAACTTCTGCCTATCAGAATTCTTTTATTACCCGAACTGCATCTCTCTGGAACTCGCTACCCCGGAGTTGTTTCCCCCCAACCTCAACCTACAGCTGTTCAAGTCCAACTGTTACAGATATTTAATGAATGGAAGACACCAGTAATCTGGTGTATGGATTATTTTTTTATTCATTTGTTTTTCCGTCCTATGTTCTGTTATTAAAAAAATATCATGCTAAGAAATATGTGAAATTAATAACATAAGGCAATGTTGTAAGTTAACACTGTAAGATACTATTACATCCCCGTCCCACGCTACCACAGGCTCCAACAGCAGTGGTTCAGTATAGGAAGGACGTTGCCCAGTGAGTTGTTCTTCATACTCGTATATCAGCCTTCCGGTGTGCAACATCAGCTCAGGCGTGGTAAATATACACTGGCTTGTCAAGTTCGCTGTCTTTCTTCATCAAATAATTACACCTAATGTTTGCCAACCACACTTCCCTGTTCTCCAAGTACCAGAGATATACAATCTTCACTAGGCAGCACTGACACTGAAATGCACTGAAACTATAACTGAAATTAAACTGACAACCCTAGGCTCTTCCACCTCATTTAAATAGCCATCCCTACTTCTCCAACATTCTAGTACATGCTTGAAGAAGCAACAGTTACCTATCAGAGACATTCAAAATATCTCAGAGTTTTCTAACACTCTAACTTATTTAGCATATAAACTGAAATAAAATTACATAATCTAACAAACAATCATAAATAAAACATTATAGAGAAAAAGAGCATAAAATTTAATGTACAGCTTTACAAATTACCTCTACTCACCAACAGCAGGCTAACAGGCAACTCTGACTCGTAACTGACTAAAATTCGAGAAGTACTGAGAACCTTCCAGTACTTCGTATCTACAGTAGCAAATCCCACTTCTCAACAATAGGTTTCGCCGATTTGAATGGGTACTGTATTATTCCACATGTGTCACTCAGTATGGCCGACCCCCGTGTTCCTGCACCATTTATGTCTCAGGATTACGAAAGTACAAATGTTCTAATTTCGAAGACCAGTTGGGTAAAATTCTTGTGACTCCATTACACTACTTGTTTTTTCAACTGCTCTGGCAATGATACAGTAACAATAAGGATGCCATAACATTATTATTCTTAGTACGGATACTCTCCAGAAGTAGCAGGTAGGCCTCTTTGCTTTTATTCCTTGTGTTCCCCTCGGATATAATAACTGTAATTATCTACTCCATTCCCTACTGACGAAAAATGATTTTCATTTCTAAGGAGGTACGGCAGATTTTAACTTTTTCTCTTACACTAAGCAAGAAAAGAACCAAAACATGAGTGTCCAAACTCCTGCAATGCAAAAGCACATATTTTGCTCAATTAAACTGTAATATATTTCTTTTTACATAAATGGCTATGTCCAGCTTAACTGAAAATGCTGATGTGGAAGTTTTGAACTCGGTGATTTGTTTAGGAACCACTGCATTTTATTACTCTCGCCAATCGTTTTTACTCTAAGAATACTAGGTTATGATAAGTTTACCATTCTCCATGGAATTCCGACTCTCGACAAATATCGAGGTTCTTTCTGTTTCATTTATCGAGGGTCCTCTGGCTTACAAGTCTTCCAGAGATTTTTACTTTCCACCTGACAAAGTCAGAGAAGGGTGTTGTTATCAATGGGAACAATAGGTGTCCGTCTGCAGAGTCTGGCAGCAGAGTGGCTGGCCGGGCATAGAGATTTCGTTTCCGGGCCAGTATCCAGAAAGTATTCGCTACTGAATCATGAAATTTCACAGTTATGTGTCCTATGGTACACTAGTGCCTTTTGACAGATAGAATGCTCTGTCTTGAATTTTTATTTTTTAAATAATGAAAACTTGAAAAAATATTTTTTCGTTTCCAGACTAGAACTCAGAAACTCATACAGGAAAAGGCTTAAAACGCTCCAGGAATATGTGTTAAAATGCCTCCTGTTGCCGTTTGGTAGTTAGAATGCCATGAGATCATATAATGTTAGGTAACTGCAAAAATACATAAAACTGATTATTTAAGTTCATTTTTCTATTAAAACTTTGCAGCTATTACGCCTGGGAGGCAGAAATTGTACATGATAAATGATTTATGAATATCTAATTTTGTATGAAGTTTTATGACAACCTATTATACAATCATAAAGAATGGCTACCGAGATGAAAAAAAGCACGAGTAATACTTTCATCAAATCTGCTCATAACTACTTTATTACTATGGATAAACTACTGAAAATTTTTAGTTTTAATGTCTCTGCCTTATATGGGGGTTGGGGTGGGGGGTGAGAACTGTCATGCGCTTGGTTAGGTGTGCAGGGAGGTGGGTGGTACATGCTTGGTTGGAGGGCTGCAACAGCGCAGCGTTACCTATGTTTGTTAATGAAACGCTTGCCAAATGCGATGTAATAACTGCATGTCTCTGAGTAACACTTCTTTCCATTTATGATGCTTCATAAGTCATTCAAAAAAGTCAACTTATGCAGATTTCCCGCTTTCTGTCGTCGTCCATGAAAACAACAGAAACGGAAATAAATGACTTTAGATTATTCGCTATTATTCTGATAGAAGTTATTTTATAAATAATAACGACTGGTTGTAACTGGTTATTGACGTCCGTTACTTTGTTTTCAGTCTTATGCTAAAAAAATACTGCTTGTTACCATACAAGATTTCAACTCTGCAAACTGTTCCTGCCTGTCCTTGGGCGATAGTTCTGATATTTCAGCTGGTTTCGTTTAGTATTTCCTACAATCGAAACAAACAAATTATTTCCTACAGTTTCGAAACGTACAGGTACTTTGGCACTTACCGATTGTTTTGTTACCACTTTACAAAACAGGTTTCATCCTGTAAAGATATAAGGAAAAGGATGTGCATTATCGTTGACTAAAACTTACTGGACACTGTCATTCATCACCAACCTGGCAAATATAGTTTTCATAGCTTATATTACCACCAATATCAGGTATCAGGATAAACAATAATGAACTAAGTACAGAGCCCTGATGTATCCCAGCACTGGCGAAGAATTCCTCTTTTTTCTCCATCTAGTTTCAATGACGTAGTTACCCGATCGTACAATTTCATCACCAGTCTGACAATTTTTTCATCAAAATATAGCTTCCTCATAACTCATTTTACCAAAGCCTTCACAAGATCATCAACCGCTTTCTCAGATACACAAATATAAAGAACAACTTTCTATTTTTTCGGAGGTACTTTTTCGCAAATAGCATACAAGTGTTGCATCAGGCGAGCTCTGTCTGACATGCAGCGAAAATGCATCTCCTTAACTTCCTTATGAAGCTCTTAATGACTCCTTAAACTTCATTGTCTGGTGTAACGGCTCAACCATACATTACTACCTACAATCACTGCATTACATTTTCCTTTATACTCATTGTCAAGAACATTTTTCAGTAAGTGTTCTGGTATTTTCTTTCTATACAGTAGCATGCCTCATAGTAACAGAGATAGCCAACAACTCCTTAATTACAAGGTCTCCCAAAGTTGAATAATAGTCCGGTGTTTGCGAGAATACAAGAAAAAAAGTTAGTATAGCAACAAAATTCCAAAACTTACATTCCCGAAACATTTCATATATTTGTAATGAAACCATCTATCCAATCTACATAAGAAATAAATGCCAAAGCATTCGCCCACGAATGCGTATAGCCTGCCATCACTAAAAAAAAAAAAAAAAAAAATCAGTAATCTTCTCCCAATTGAAGGCATAACATCGTCGCAGGTTAGCCAAAATCGAAAAAAAAAGAGGTCTTAGGATTTCGCCCGCCGCGTTTCAGTAAATGATCGCCTGTCCAGAAGAAAAAAGAAAAAGAAAAAGACCAGTAATCCATTGGCAGTTGGAGGCATATCAACGCAGCTCCGCCAAAATTATTTACCAATAAGCCAGATAACCAGGGATACTACCCACAAAATATGCATACAATTTGCCCTCTTGATTTTTAGACATTTTGGCAACACACACACACACACACACACACACACACACACACACACACACACACACACACACACACACACACACACACACACACACACACAAATGCAGACGATTACAATATCCCCTCGCGAGGCGGCCAATAAATGAGGACAAATGATGCATAATCAAAGATGAACACCAACAGACAAAAATAAGGTTGATATATATGATTACAAATAAAAATAAATATAAAAGGAAATACAGTAAATGCATACAAGTAGGTCTATATACTTGAAAAGATACACAAATAATATGAGCAGACGTCGAGTGTAATGTCAACTTATATGCTCTACAGCAACAGAAAAAGCACTGGAACAATGGTAAGCACTTGTATTAGATTTTAAGCTGGTCTTCAGGCAAATTTCATATCAAAACAGAACTTGAAGCGGTTAATCAATTATGGGATTATTCTCTGTCTACACAGATCTGATTAGTAACGTGCACAAGCACACGCGCGTGTAACACACACACACACACACACACACACACACACACACACACACACACACACACACACACACACACAACACTTGTAAACCATATTCCCCTAAATTACTTTAATTACTGTTAATAATACCCTTGCCCTATCTAATTAAACAGTACTATTCATGTTGGCTTCAACCTTTGAAACCAAAAGTTCAGAGTTCCAAAAAAATTAAAACATTAAACAGCAGTCAACATATTTTACTCTGAGATCCTTGAAATGTAATTTTTTGGAAGATATCATTTCCTCGGAATGCCAAAAATGTAAAAGTATTAGACTGGACTCCTAACTTCATTAGCTCGGAACTATAGGAATGTAAAAACATTAGGCTTGAACTTAGCATCATTACTCTGGCATGCAGCTTCAACACTTATGAATGCTAGAAGAATAAAAGCAGTGTGCTGGAATCGTTTTCTTAGTTCAGCATTCCAAAGGTATATTTAAGTATCAACAATGAATCTTGCTTCATTACTTTTGCATTCAAGAAATTTATACATCTTAGGTTATATTCTCGCCCCTTAGAGTTAAAATATCTAGATGCGTAAAATTTATAAAGCACAAATTTACCAATGATATATCATTATAGCACAGAAAGATAAACTAGTATATTTTAGTTGAAGTATGGCTTCATTATGTCAACATCCAAGAAATGTTCAAGTATTCTGTTGGTGTTTCACTTCAAACACTTCGAAACCCCAGAATTATAAAACTTATTATGGGCCACAACCTTACCAAAGACATCAATATACCACTTACTGTAGGATAATCAAGGGACACAGTCATTAGAATACATAATAAACGAAGCTCTGAATGCAACAGTGACCACGCAACCGGCTCAAGAGAACTGGGAATAAGTACGGCTTCGGAGGGAAGGAGAACTGAACAAGGGGTGCGGACAAGGCAGGAAGTGAAAGGGAAGGGGAAGGGAACAGAGGAAATGTCATGAGAGTTGAGGAGAGGAGAGGAGAGTAAAGGAGAGAGGAAAGAAGACAACATGGTGGTGGTGAGAAGAGGTGAAGGAAGAGTAAGGATGGGGAATGGCAAGGGCAGAGGAAGGAAAAAGAGGAAGAGAGAGAAAAGGAGATAGGAGAGGTGAAGGTCATGGCATGGCAAACATGGGAAGGGAAAAATTAGGCCCGAAAGAAAAGATGCGATGGAAAAGAACGAGAATGGAAGGAAAGGAAAAATTTGAGAAGTATTATTGATCAGATAATTCTTGTATTATAAATATCACAAGTCCCTCAATTTTAGTGACATCAGTAACACCCACGTCATTTATTTCAGTATCATCTAGCCTACTGTTTTATCACATTCCCCACTACTTTTGGGGGGGGATTGGGAGGTTCTCTTCGTTACTGATCTTTTGCTAAGTACACTTTAATATTCTCTTGCATGTCATTTATATCTGTTAATACAGTTATGGTCTGCATATATATATATATATATATATATATATATATATATATATATATATATATATATATATATATATATCGCATGAGAATCTGAACCTCGTCAATACGGCAGCTTTTAGTATTTTACAAACTACCCCCAGACAAGTTAATTTTGATTACGAGAGGCTTGAACAGAAGGAGATTGGCATAGCTTTCATTAAGCCCCTCAGTGTTAGAAGATTATTTGTAATTTGATTATAATCAAGAGTAGATGCTAATAATAAGTGCCATCATAAAGATGGAGTGACGTTGCAAGCTACAGAATCTAGACTGGCGACTAAAACAGAATCATAAGTGTCCGATCTGCCTCCTGTGGCCCGCCGACAGGCAACGGGGTTGGGTGGTAGGGTGAGCCGGGAACGTGATTGGGTGGCTTGGTGGGTGGATGTGTGGGTTCCCGAAGAATAAGTGCAGGAGACGAGCTCAGTATATAGGGTGAGTACGTGGGTATATGGGATGGATGGTTGGTGAATTAGAGGGTGTATGGAGGAAAATAGGTCCACTAAGAAATGTAGGGTCTATGGGATAAATGAGGCCACGGTTAGAATAGGTCCATGTGGGAAAATACAGTAGGTCTATGAGGGATACGTCCTTTGGGGAAATGGGACCGTGGAAATACAGATCCAGTGGGTATTAAAGGTCCATGGAGGAAATAGGTCCACGTGGGAAAATACATAAATGTCGGGTTCTGGTTTCTCCATGAGGAAATAATAGGTCCATGTCGAAAATAGGTCCTTGGGGATAATAGGTTCTGGAGAGGAAATAGGTTCATGGGAACATAAATCATTCAAGGAAAAAATGGTTTATGGAGGTAAATCAGGCCCATGAAGGAAAAATAAGTCCATGGAGGAAAAATAACTCCATGGAGGAAAAACAGGTCCTCAGGGAAAGAACGGGTCCAAAAGGAAACAGCAGGTCCTACGAGAAACGACAGGTCCACCGTGAAACAACAGGTCCACAGGGAAACATCAGGTCCACAGGGAAACAATAGGTCCACAGGGAAACAGGTCCACAGGGAAACAACAGGTCCACAGGGAAACAACAGGTCCACAGGGAAACAACAGGTCCACAGGGAAACAGGTCCACAGGGAAACAGGTCCACAGGGAAACAACAGGTCCACAGGGAAACAACAGGTCCACAGGGAAACAGGTCCACAGGGAAACAACAGATCCAAAGGAAAACAACAGATCCACAGGAAAACAACAGGTCCACAGGGAAGCAATAAGTCCACAGAGAAACAACAGATCCACAGGAAAACAACAGATCCACGGGAAAACAACAGATCCACGGGAAAACAACAAGTCCACAGGAAAACAACAGAGCCACGGGAAAACAACAGAGCCACGGGAAAACAACAGAGCCACGGGAAAACAACAGAGCCACAGGAAAACAACAGAGCCACGGGAAAACAACAGAGCCACGGGAAAACAACAAGTCCACGGGAAAACAACAAGTCCACGGGAAAACAACAGAGCCACGGGAAAACAACAAAGCCACGGGAAAACAACAGAGCCACGGGAAAACAACAGAGCCACAAGAAAACAACAGAGCCATAAGAAAACAATAGAGCCACGGGAAAACAACAGAGCCACGGGAAAACAACAGAGCCACAGGAAAACAACAGAGCCACAGGAAAACAACAGAGCCACAGGAAAACAACAGATCCACAGGAAAACAACAGATCCACAGGAAAACAACAGATCCATAGGAAAACAACAGATCCATAGGAAAACAACAGATCCATTGGGAAAAATAGGTCCAAGGGGAAACTGGGCCAAGGGGAAAAATAGGATCAAGGGGCAAATAGGATCAACGGGGAAATAATACATAAAGGAAAATGAGTACAAGGGGGAAAATAGGTATACTGAGGAAATTGAGTATGAAAATGACCAGTAGGAGGGGTTGCCTGAGATGGGCCAATACCCTCTATGAATCCACAGAATCTAATTTTGTACAATTTTTCAGAGTTCTATTTTCCCTGCACCTTCTAGACTCTATCAGTCTTCTAGAATAGCTTCTGTCATGGTATGTTCTTCAACAGTCATATTTAATTATGAACTCAAGCCCTCAACTGGAATAGCCTCTGCTATATCCCACAGTAGGTGAATTTACCTATAAACACTTTCACTATGAGAAGTCTCTCCTAAACTGAATATAAACCGTCTGTGGGTATTTTAGAGATACCTTGATTCGGTGACATTTTCACAAGTGGAATTTATCTTTTAAGACGAATATAACTGCCTGAGGATAACAATTCTTAAACATTAAGTCACGCAAGCGCGCAAGCGCGCACGCACGCACACACACACACACACACACACACACACACACACACACACACACACACACACATTGTCAACTGAGTACAATCAAGAGCAGACGCGGAGATGAATAATGACAAGGACGACCATTAAGTAGGAGTATGTAGGTGACCCTGCGTAATTAACTACAGTCGCGAGCTGGATGTAGAGTTGGAACTATAAAGTGCTTGGGTCTCCCCTGGAAGATATTAAGGGACATGAGCAGAGAATTAATGGTAGATTAAAAGAATAAAGAGCGATATCATTTCTATCCCTACAAGATACTTCCTAAGGCAGACTGGGATATAACACTAGTCAACTAGTCACTGACTCGAAAAATTTGTGTCAGACTATTAAAATTTTGGAGTTATGAATCTGGATGGATTAGTACAAATTTTTTGACAAATTTGTCCGGGTTTTTCTGGCTGGCACTTGTGTTTTCTAGAATGTTCCAGAAGGTGCATGTCTGTTCTGATATACATCTTTCCAGAAAAACTGGATGCCCTGGAATATTCTGGAACATACCTATTCTGATCTATATCTTTCCAGAAAATTTTGAATGTCCTGGAACATTCTGGATACATGATTGCCAAACTTCCCAGAACAGTTCTTTTCCAGAATATTCCAATGCTGGGTATAAATATCAGTGCTGCAAAGACCAGCTTCACCAGTTGTTTGGAATAGTTCATGAAATACATGTTTTGAAATAAAGGATTACACATTCAACCTTTGGATTATTGCAAGGATTGCCTCAGCAAGTGAAGACTGCTCAGAATACTGTGGACATACTGCCCAGGGGTTGTGACACCTGGAATACTCCAGCCAGCAAGGATTACTGAGGACAAAGCTGATGCTACAGGCATACTGCTTGTGAATTTTCATTGTTGTGTACTACTACACTGGGATTAGTGGCTTCAGTATGTGGGGATACGTGAAAGGTGTATCACAACCACAACCAAAAGGAAACAAACCCCTGAGGATGCAAGAGCCAAAGATCAGGAGTATGAAGAGAAGAAAAGAAAGAGGCAGTTCAATGAAGTATGATAAAAGATCACCCCTGGCTCAAACTGCATCAAGATGAAAATGGAGATGAAAAGATGGACTGAAATATGTACATGAAGGCTGGATCCAAAAGTACCAGAAATGCTTTTGTCCAAGGATGCTCAAACTATCGACTGGAGACTATCAAGTACCATGCATCCAGCAACCAACACTAGTATGTAGCCAACAAATTTGGATATGAAAGCAACCCTACAGATGTACCGGCATACATAGCCAAACTGAGCTTGACAAGGGAGCATACATCAAACTTCCAATCCTCTTTCGGACAACCCATGGAATTAACATTCAAAAACGACCAGCACATGACTATGTCCGGATAAAAGAACTTGATGAAGCAAAAGGACTGGACCTTGAAAAAAGGTACACCACAAACAGGCACGAACATCGGGAGTTCAGCTCAGATATCGCTGATGTTCAGCGAAGTGAGATTTGCAACAAATTAACAAAGTGCAACTTTGTGTCAGTCATAGATGATGGAAGTGTTGACAGTTCAACTGTGGACAGGAAGCTGGTGTACAGTTATAAGAAAAACTATCTTTACCCCCCGGATGTTCGATGGGAAACGAACGTTAGCTGGGCTATGTGGGCGGGTCCTTGCTGTTCGCCCCTCCCCTATCTAGTGTTGCCATATCACAATCCCATTGCAAGAGTTGGAATAATGAGCAAGAATGAGCCATATGGCGGAGAAATATATAGGAGGTATTTGCGTTACCCTAAGCGCCCCGCCGGGGATTAACAATGAAATTTGGCACGTTTATTATTTTCCTACTATTCAACACTTCTAACATACTATAGCACTAGCCGTGTGTGTGTGTGTGTGTGTGTGTGTGTGTTTTGGGAGGCCGAAACTACACATTCAAATCGCACCAAAACTGGCACAAAAATCGCAAAAAATTCGCCGATGTGAAAAAACCTGGCAACATCACAACTGAAAAACTTTTACTATATTTAATGAGCGATCACATTTTGACCAAAAAAAAGCCTCTCCCGGCGCCTGGCATAAGATCTCTGTAGAATTTTTTGCCCACAGCTATAATTAAAATATATTATAGCATTGCGAGAGCCCTATGCAGGAGCAAGTGCGAGAGGCCCGAAGGGCCCACAAGTACTTGCATTATCTATAGAATACAACAAATAAATTATTTTGAAGGGTATTAAATCTACAGGCATCGACTGTTTTCTTTTATGATATTCTAGCAGGGGTGCACGAGTTCATTTGTTTGCTTTAGACGAGTGGTTAAATGCTTTAGATGGATGCTTCAGATGTCTAGAGGCTGTTTTGGAAGCAGGGGGACGGTATAAAAAATATTAAAGCAATGAGACTGAACATGTATTACTATTTTCCTTCTACTCAACACTTATTATATGTAGAAAGCAATACATATCATTATTACACTGAAATTTACTAACTTCGCTTGTATCGGCTGAAGTACTATCATATGTCTGGCATGGGTGCGCATACTCATTGTCCATCTGCACATGTGTTCCCGACTTTACACCATTCTGTTGTATTTTTATTTAACGAATTCGGTGCCGGATAATTAAACGTATTGTCTCTATGCAGAGAGGCCAAACGATCTAATAGCTTTTATTACCTCTAGCACCATTTCTAATATCTGTGTCTCTCATAACCGACATTGACGGGTTTGCGGTACAAACTTTCCTGTTCCGTCATTTCACAGCACTTCGACGTTGTGTCATAGTGCATAGCTCTGAAGGGTAATGATAGTTTTTCTTATGACTGAACATACATATATATCTGGCAGGGAAAATTGCAACAAACTTCATCTACTGATGTCAGGTACAGCATGGAATTTCAACAGCATCTGTGCAGACAATTCAACAGGCCATTGCTACTGTCTGTGATTGACCAGAGTTTCTCTGCAAACTAATTGCTTTGGGTTCCAATGGTGCTGCAATCATGCTGGGGAAAAACAATATCGTCATTGCACAACTTTAAGCCATGCAACCAGCCACCAGTGCACTTCGCTGAACTTAAGCTTGTTTACAATGATGCAATCAAGCAATTTCCATCAGCAGAAAAGGTTCTGACAATGTTGTCTGGATTGTATTACATGTACAAAAACAGTGCTGTAAACAGAGCAAGCCTAAAGAATGCTTACAAGTGCCTTCGTCTGAAGGTTCTTATCCCCCCAAGGACTGGAGATACAAGATGGGTCAGTCACACTTTGAGAGCTTTGAGCAACTTTCTCACTGGATACCCTGCAATTCAACTTCACCTTGAGCAGCTTGCTGCATCCAATAAGATGAGTGACTGAGTGAAAGCAAGCCCACGGTCACTGGATTTCTGAAGCTTCTGAGATCCCGTGACGTTGTGTCAATGATACTGTTCAGCAAGATCATCTCAGTTCTTCAAAAGGTCAGCCTGTAGTTCCAGGAAGAATGTTCAGTTGCAGCAGACAGATCTCAGTCAAAGCTGTTGTGTCAAGGTTTTAAAACACTAGCAAAGAATGATGGTCCATTTCTGAAGATACTCACACAATATGAAACCTGTCAAACTCCTTCTGCTGGACCAGCAACAAAGACTGTCTACAAACTTACTGGATATGGAAATACTCTACTGACAGACAGAAACTTGTGGACATTTTGTGCACAAAGCTGAAGACCAGATTTGAAGATATAAACCAAGGCTTTAATCTTGTAACATCCATTGCCAACTTCAAGAAGTGGCCTGACAAAGATGATGCCCTTGAAGGATTTGGAGGTGAAAATATCGAGGAACTAAGGGATCACTTCCAAAACCAGTTGCAAAACATTGATGACATTCAAGCTTAGTGGCCTTTGCTTCATATGGCTGTATTTGCATTGTTCTCAAAGAATGAAACACTGAACTGGAAACAAGTAAACAGAAGGTTCAAAAAGGAATATCCCAACATTTTTTATTGTTTGATCTGATACAATTTCTGCCACAAGCACAGCATGTGACAGGGGATTCTCACACATGAAACTGGTCAAGTCTGACAGAAGAACACACTTGACTGAGAAACCTTTAATCAGCTGCATGATGATCAAACTGGAGATTCCAAGCATCAAGGACTTCAACCCTGATCAAGCAATTGATCCTTGGGTCAATGTACATCCAACGAGACCAGGAATATCTGGCTCAAATGCCATCAGAGCTGATATCAAGCCAGCTACCGATGTTTTGGAAGTACTCTCTGAAGATGACTTGAAGCCAAGCGAAGAAGGCATCCAGGATCAGGAATATGCAACAGAAGTTGTGGCTGCTGAATACACTGCAGCTGAGCCACCAGCACCTGTACTGAACTATGGACTGGTGCAGCAGACTGGAGACTCTGATAATGACTATGAGCCAGTTTATAACATTGATGTGGACTGCGAAGATGTTTTTGATAAGACTACTAATTACCGATATGTATCACTGTGTGTAAGAGTGAAAATTTGTGACTGTTCAGATAAAATGTTACCCAAAACTGAGCTTTGCTGTAAGAATAACAAATCAGCATTGCAAAACATTAACACTATTATAGTTAGTTCACAATTATTGGTTCATTCTTTCATTCATTATCTAATCCTACGTTGCTCCATGAGGACCGTAGGAACCCAGGGCTAGGCAGTTGTTCCTGACGTTTAAGATGAAAGAGAAATTCCTGAATGGTATTACAAGAGTAATAAACCCCAACAGAGACTCAGCTTTGACAGAAACTCAGCTGTCTGAGGCAACTGATAGCAAACCCTTCTCTGTATCATCCTACTTTCTCTATATTCATTTCAAAGCCAAAGGTGGATGTTGTGTATATGTACTGTACACAACGATTTATCTTGCTCTCGTGTTCCTGAACTTGATTCTTATGGATTCTCTACTCTCTGGCTTCGGCCTTCTTGTCATTCTCTGACTAAATATATCTGTGCTGTTTACCTAACCCCTAATTCTACTGACTATCAAAAATTCTTCGACTGTCTTACTTCTACAATGGAACACATTATATCCATTTCTCCTTTCTCTGTAATCTCCATTCTAGGAGATTTCAATGTTCACCACCTTTGGCTCTCCTCTCCTTTCACTGATCCACCTGGTGAACAAACCTACATCTTTTCTATCCTTAATGACCTAGAGCAGCTTGTACAGCACCCTACCCATATCCCTGACCGCCTTGGAGAGAGCTCCAACATACTTGACCTCTTCCTTACAACTCAGCCTTCTGCTTACACTGTTAATCTTTTCTCTCCGTTGGGCTCCTCTGATCACAACTTTATTACCATAACCTGTCCCATTGCTCTGTTACGGCCTGTGGACCCTCCAAAGAAACGTCGTCTGTGGCACTTTGGAGCTGCAGATTGGGAGGCCCTCAGACAGTACTTCTTTGATTTTCCATGGAATGATTATTGCTTCCATGGCCGGGAGCCATCTGAGTGTGCCTTGCGCATTACGGAGGTTATTCTCTCGGGCATGGAAGCATACATTCCTTTCTCATATCCTTTGACTAATGCATGAAAGCCTTGGCTTAATCACGGTTGTTCTAATGCTGTCCGCAACAAGGAGAGGGCCTATAAAAGGTACCGGAGCCAACCCACTCCTGAATCACATCTTTTCTAAGTTTCTGCCCTGAATCGTGCAAAGTCTGTTCTTGGCACTGCTAAAAATAATTTCATCCATACAAAATGCTCTCAACTCTCCAACTCAAATTCTTCCCGCTCCTTCTGGCACCTTGCCAAAAACCTTTCTAACAACTTTACTTCATCATCCTTCCCTCCTCTTTTCTATTCTGATGGCACTGTAGCCATTTCTTCTACTGAAAAAGCGGATCTCTTCGCTCAGACTTTCTCCTCCAATTCCACCTTAGATAATTCCGGTGCTGTTCTTCCATCACTTCCCCCCTCTGACTTCCTCATGGCTGACATTAAAATTTCTTCAGCTGATGTATATTCTGCCATCACTGGCCTCAATACTAACAAGGCATATGGGCCTGATGGAGTCCCTCCTGTTGTCCTCAAGAACTGTGCTTCAGTGCTTACACCCTGCCTAGGTAAACTCTTTCGCCTTTGTCTGTCAACTTGTACCTTTCCTTCTTGCTGGAAGTTTGCTCTCATTCAACCAGTCCCAAAGAAGGGTGACCGTTCCCAACCCTCTATCATCCAATTGCTTTAACATCCTGTGTGTCAAAAGTTTTCGAGTCAATTCTTAACAGAAAATTTTTAAAGCATCTTTCCTATCACAACCTTCTTTCTGATCGTCAGTATGGGTTCCATTAGGGACGCTCCACTGGCGATCTCCTCACCTACCTTTCAAACTCCTGGTCATCCTAATTTCAGGACTTTGGCAAATGCTTTGCCATTGCAATTGACATCTCAAAAGCTTTCGATCGAGTCTGGCATAAATCTTTACTTTCCAATCTGCCCTCTCTCAGTTTCTATCCTTCCATCTGTGCTTTCATCTGTAGCTTCCTTTCTAGTCGTTCTATAGCTGCTGTTGTAGACGGCCATCGTTCTTCTAGATCTATCAACAGTGGTGTTCCTCAGGGCTCTGTCCTATCACCAACTCTCTTCCTTTTATTCATGAATGACCTTATATGCTGTACATCTAACCCTATCTACTCATATGCTGATGATTCCATCCCTCACCTCCCTATTTGGTTCCCACAACGTCTATGTCAGCAGTTACTTCAACAAACAAGGGATGAGGCTATGGCACACCTAATGTCTGACTTGGCTCGTATCTCTGACCGGGGTAAAAGTAGTCTTGTTGTTTTTAATGCATCAAAAACTCAGTTTTTACACCTATCAACCCCACACAATCGTCCACAGAAGTACCCTCTAAGGTTTAATAATATCCACCTCAATCCTGCATCATCCTTGAACATGCTCAGGGTTTCATTCACTCGGGACTTATCTTGGGAAAATCATATTGCACCTCTTGTAAAATCTGCTTCCAAGAGACTGGGTGTGCTAAGCCGACTCCTTACCTTCTTTACCCCTGCACAGTTGTTGACTTTATACACGAGTTTTATTTGCTCCTGTTTAGAGTAAAACTCTCATGTATGGGGAAGCTCCCCACATACAGCTCTTCTCAATAGGGTGGAGTCAAAGGCTTTTCGTCTCATAACTTTCCTCCTCTTACTGACTCTCTTCAACCTCTGTCTCTTCGCCACACTGTTGCATCTTTATCTGTTTTCTATCGCTACTTCAATGGTCACTGCTCCTCTGAACTGTCTGCTTGCATCCCTCCACCTCTGCGACGGATGCGTAGCACCCGTCTAGCAATAAACTCTCATCCCTTTTCTGTCCAGCTCTGTAATGCAAGAGTTAACTGTTACACCCACTCTTTCATTTATGCAACAGGTCAACTCTGGAACGGTCACCCTCTGTCTGTATTTCCTACTTCCTATGATCTCCAGTCTTTAAAACGCAGTGTGTCCAGGCATCTCGAAATGAACAGATCTTGAATTTGGTTCTCTTTTGTATAGTTTTTGTTTAATCTTATAAGGAACGGTTTGCGGGCTCCTGGCCTTTGATTCCTTCTTTCTTGCATAAAGAAAACACCCCTTGGATATAAACTTTCACCGGCTCAATCCGATTGGAGCGCCATAATTACCCACTACACCACCAGGCGCCAAATTTGGTTATATGATTACCACCCAGCATGGTAAATGGTTTCCAGATGTACAGCAAACCATTTGGCTTGTCACTCAGTGAAGAGTCACCCACAGGCAGAAGGAAGAGGAAGGAATGAAGGAAAGAAAGACAGAAGAGGATGGAAGGAAAGAAGGATGGAGGAGAAGAGCAGACACCCGAGAGCAGCACTACATCGAGTGAGTGGATGGTGAGTGCCCCCACCTACCACTAACATTACTAAAATTGGCTGGACTAATAAAACTTAGCCTGAACTAATTGCGAAAAATAGTTGGCCTAGTAAAATTTAGCCTGGACTATGTTATGGGGGTGTATATTACGGTGCACTCTTAACCCTTAATTAAGCACCAAAAGGGATAAGATAAAGTTTAAGAAAACTAACTTAACTTTACTGTACACTATAACATACACAACAAAGATGAAACCAGGGTTCGTTTTACAAAAGGGAGGATTCATATAAGCCTCTGGATACAAAATATAAAACAAGTTTTTCTTAACTAACCAGAATACACTCAGTGGAAGCTAAGTACTCACAAAGCTCGAGGAAACGTGGAGACTTCGAAGATTAAATCCAGATATAAATCACACACTAGTGTAAATGGAGGAGTGAAAAAAAAATTGGAAATTGTACACAGACAGTGTGTTTTGTAATCAAAGTCACATACTGAGTAGTGTTGGGGAAAAGTGCAACACAATGTGACAAAAGTGTAACGTGACAGAAAATGTGTACAAATGACAAAATGTGTACAGAGGTGTGTGTACAAAAATGAGATAAAATCTGTCTCTTCACACTTTCCTGGAGCTTATAAAGGTTACTTACACCGCCTTTCTCAGCTAATTAACCACTAGGCTGTCTTAAAAATAATCTCTGTCCATACAGAAACAATAGAGCCACCTGCTACCAATGAGGGCCTCATACACTTCAGACAGAACCAATTGCGTGCAATCAAGAACGTGACGAAAGCGCCATTTAGGCCTCTCATTGGCAAACATCCCTACTTTGCTCCTCCCACATTATGTCACACCCACAGTTCAAGGACAAGAGGAACTCTCTGCGCAAATTGTGAGAAAAACAACTGGTGTCTTATCAGTTGAGAAGGCAAAAGCGACCGCTTGGGTTTACCCTTACAGGCAGCAAAACTGATAAGTAAAATGATTTACTGTTCTTGAGGCTCGCTTCTATCTCCTTTCATTATCATCCTATTTCTATTTCACCCATTCGCTACTGGGGTAACTACGCCAGTGACACCTCCCTTCCTGAGAGAAGAAATTTCCCAAGGGGAAATTTCTGGATACTGTACAATCAAGTTCTGGACAGGTAATCTGCTAAAACATTACTAACACCTTTTACATGTCTTACATCAAGGGAGTATGCTTGCAAAAACAGGGCCCAGCGGGTCAATCTAAGATTTTTGTCCTTAAATCGGGACAAAAATTTCAGAGGGTGGTGATCAGTGTACACTACATCACCTGACCCTGGACCAACATATACAGAGAAGTGTTGAAGAGCAAGTATGAGTGCAAGTTCTTTCTCAATAGTTGAATAATTTCTCTGGGCCTTATTGAACTTTTTGCTAAAATAGCACACAGGCATCTCAAAGCCTTCATCATTTTCCCGAAGCAAAACTGCGCCGGCCCCTAGGCCACTGGCATCAACAGCTAATTTAAAGGGTTTATCAAAATTGGGAGCTTGAAGCACTGGGTGACTTGACAGGATGGCTTTGACTTTAGAATAGGCTTCCTCACATTCTGGCTTCCACTCATACTTGACTCCTTTTCTTAACAAGTCAGTGAGGGGAGCTACAAGATCAGAGAAGATCAGGACAAAACGTCTGTAGTACCCTACCATACCCAAAAATCGTTGCAACTCTCTCTTATTTTTGGGCTGGGGGGAATTGACTATGGCCTGAACTTTAACATAAGGTGAACTCACTTTGCCTAAACCGACCACATAACCTAGGTACTGCAATTGAACCCTCACAAATTCACATTTAGCTAAATTAAGCACTAAATTAGCAGAGGGCAGTCTCTGAAGCAAGGCATCTAGCTGGCTCAAGTGTTGTTCCCAGGTGTTGCTAAAAATAACATCATCATCATTGTAAGTAACAACGTTCTCAATATCCTTGGTGAAATCATTCATCAGCCTTTGGAAGGTGGCAGGAGCATTCTTCATACCATAGGGCATGACCTTACATTTATAAGTCCTGCCACCAACCACAAAACAGGAAATTTCTTGGGCCCTTTCTGTGAGTGGGACTTGCCAATATCCCTTCATTAAATCTAATTTTGTGATAAACTTAGCACTGCCTATCGCGTCCACACAATCATCTACTCTAGGATGTGGGTAAGTATCAGTCTTGGTAAGGGAGTTGACTTTATGGTAATCAATACAAATGCAATGTGACCCATCGGGTTTTGGAACCACTATGACCGGGGAGCACCACTGACTTTGACAGGACTCGATTAACCACTGCTGCAACTTGTAGTTCAGCTCCTCTCGAATAATGGTCTGCTTCTGAGGACTAGCCCGGTAGGGGGACTGCTTTATAGGGCTGGCATCTCCAACGTCCACATCGTGCTGTGCCACTTCCGTCCGTCCTGGGGTGTCCCGGAAGACATCAGGGAACTTCCTGAGAAGGGCAACAAGCTCAGCACACTGCTCTGCAGTCAAGTGGGAGAGTTTATCAGTCAGTGTACTTCAAGCTTTCTGGTTTTCTCTCCAACTGGTCATCTGGTCCAAAGTCAAAGGGCAGCCCTCGTCCTCCGCCAAATCGACAGCCGACAACACGCATGCAGCACTATGGGGGTCCGCAAAATTGACAGCCGACACCACGCATGCAGCACCAGGGGGGTCCATGTCTCGCCTGTGGTACTCCTTCAACATATTTATATGGCACAATCCTCGTTCTTCCTCCGGTCTGGGGTTAAAATGACATAATTTACTTCACCTACCCTCTTTTCCACTAGATAAGGGCCTGCAAAACTTGCCTGCAGAGGCTGACCATGAATGGGAAGCAAGACAAGAACTTAATCACCTGGGTGAAACACTCTGTGCCTAACTTTCTTAGAGTGGTCATACCACCTCTTCATCTTCTCCTGAGAGCACTCCAAGTGTGCCCTGGCTACTTCCATACTATAGGCCAGTCTTTCTTTAAATACTGACACATAGTCTAGCAAGTTAATTTGGTCATCATCCTTGACCCATTGTTCTTTAAGGAGTTTAAGAGGACCTCTTACTTCATGGCCAAAGATTAACTGAAATGGGGAGTAGCCCAAGGACTCACTCGGTGCCTCTCTGGTTGCAAAAAGTAGGAAAGGCAAACACTTGTCCCATTCCTTTTCATCAACATATAGTTTTCTGAGCATAATCTTCAAAGTTTGGTGATACCTCTTTAATGCACCTTGACTCTGAGGATGATATGCTGAGGAAGTGATCTGTGAGATTCCTAACTCCTTAAGGGTTTGTCTGAACAGTTTGGAATTAAAATTACTGCCTTGGCCCAACTGCACTTCTTTAGGGAGACCAAAACGGGTAATGAAGGTTAGCATCTCCTTTACAACCAATTCAGCCAAAATATTTCTCAAGGAAATGGCTTCAGGATATCTAGTGGCCATGTCTAACATTGTGAGGATGTACTGGTGGCCTGAAGAGGTCTTAGGAAAAGGGCCAACAATATCCACAAGGACTCTAGTGAATGGGGCCTCAAACACAGGTAGAGGAATCAAAGGAGCCGCAGGGATGGGTTTATTGCTCTTACCGACTAGCTGACAGGTGTGACATGACCTACAGAACCGGGAGACATCTCTACGGATTCCAGGCCAGTAAAAATGCTGCCAGATGCGGGAGAGAGTCTTCCTCACCCCTAAGTGACCTGCTAAAGAAGAGTCATGAGCAATGGACATAATTTTTTGCCTATAGGGTCTTGGAACCACCACCTGATGTACAGTCTCCCACTTGTTATTATGAGCAACGCTAGGAGGTCTCCATCTTCTCATTAACAAGTTATTTGGTCTTAAATAATAACACTCAGTCAGTTCAGACTCTCATTCATTTTCCCGAACTGCTGAGTCAATTAAAGTGTCAATCTCTGGATCAGATCTTTGCATATCAGCTAACTTTCCACTTGCATCAGTCTGGGGAGAATCATCAACCTCTGAGTCATTTAACTGGGCAAAAAAGGTATCACCAAACCCAATATCATCATCGGCATTGCCAGTGCCATTACTGTCAACATTCTCATGGCTGGCTTTTGCCGTCATAGCTCTAATTACAGCACATGCAGGAAACAATTTAGGACATGTATCTTCCAACTCTTTAGTCCTATCCTCACTCAGGGGAGTTTTTGACACACAGGGAACAGCACTCACCTGTCCTCCAGCCAAGTCATTACCCAAAAGGAAAGTGACCTCTTGTACAGGAAGCTGGTCAACAACACCCACATGCACTGAATCAGTAACTAACTCTGACTGGAGCTTCACCTCAACTAGGGGAACAGATACAAACTCAGCTATATCCTGTAGCAAGACACATTCATTAGGGTCAGCTACATCAACAATCTCCTTCAACATTAGTGACTGTGAAGCTCCTGTATCTCTAAGTACAGTGACTTCCTTACCACCTTTTCCATCAACTGAAACTAACCCCTTAGAAATAAAGTTAGCAAATATATGACCTGGGAATGAGTCAACTTGAGTACTGCTTGGGGGAGGACATTCTAATGGAGTCTAATCACCACTCTCACCTGAACCTGACGGCTGCACTGCCCCAGTCTTACTAGTGTCTAACACTGGCTCTACAGGAGTCTGTCTATCCACCACTGACGACTCCACTCTGGCCTTATCAACAGTATGCACCTGCTGGGGTTGTGTCTGACTACCGCTAACAATATCTGTGGATGGCTGCTCTCTGTTGGTGTCAAAAGATCCCCAAGAGTTTATCAGAGTAATTGGTTTTACATTAGAACTTTTCCCTCGTTTCTTCCAACACCTATCCTCCATGTGCCCCGTTTTCTGGCAATACTGGCAAAACCTGACACTTTTTCTTGACCCTCTGGCAACACTGTCCTCACTTCCTTTCATAGAACTAACATGCTCTGGGGTTGCATATATATATATATATATATATATATATATATATATATATATATATATATACAGAATGACCTCTCTACAATGGATTTTACTAGACCGGAGTTTGATTTTTTCCAAGTCATGAAGCCTACCGAAATTTTTTCTTATTTAACAGGAAAACTTCAAACTAGAAGCAGCCTGGACTGCCTAACCTCAGGCCAGGTCAGCCATACTGTCTGCACGGTTTGTGTGTTTGTGCGTCAGATGGTGGTGGGCTAGCGGCGTCACGATCGTTCCCCCATGCTCTGGCCTCAGTCTGACCCACATCATTTCCCTGGAAGTCCCTGATATACTGCTCGAGGGTGACGAGTGATAAGTGAAATATACAAATTGAACATGTTTAGTTTGTAAGATTGTAAATAATAAGGTGTATAAAGTGAACAGTACAGTATTTTAAAAGTGTTTAAAATCAAGTTATACCAATAAAGGACTTTCTAAATGCTAAAATATTAGAAAAGGGGTTTTCTTTAACCCGCAGCGTCCCGTCGACGTACTTCCACGTCCTCACGTTATGTCACTGCCAATCCCGTTGATGTACTTCAACGTCCTGCAATTGCAAGGTTCATAATTTCCACAATTTTCAAAATTCGCGCGAGATTTTCGATTCGCCCACGTACCCAAGCCTCCCCTACCTGCCCCCAGGCGGGCAGCGTCCCAGACCCCGCGTGACCTGTGCTCGCCCTTGTCTCGGTCACTCACCTGTTAGCAGTGACCCAGGTCAGACATGGCGCGTAAAGGTCTCTCAGACGACGAAATACAATCCGCCCTGGATGCCTTCACTGGAGATAGTGATTCTCCACTTGATGATGATGTGGTGGATCGAGATTATGTGCAGCCTGAGGAGGAAATAACAAGCAGTGATGAGGAGGTCCCTTCGCCCCAGAAAAAGCGGTATGTCACGTATCGTAAGGCAAGGGAAGGCCAGCCTGCACCCAAAACACCTGCATGGACCTCTCTCCATCCCCTAGAGAGAGATTCTGATGAGGACGAGGATGAGGACGATGACGATGACGGCGGCTTAGGACGTGATGTTGCCTCGTGGTTGGGGAAGGAAAAAATCTCACCCCGAGGATCAGAAGGTGGGGCGAGAAGGCAAATAAAGTATGGCCTAGTGTTTTGTCTGGGGAAGGCGAAAGTGGTGTGGTGGGAGTGCGGGGTGAAAGGGAAGTGGTGTGAGGGAGGCAGCACGAGCACGTGGTGCACGTAGGCCTAGGGGAGAGGAGGTAGAGCCACTCCCCATCACGTCTTTCGCCATACAATATTCCCAAACTTCCTCCACACAGCCCCAGGATGTGGGGAAAGGAAGGAAAGGGAAGGGAAAGGGTAAAGGAAAATGGAGAGGGAAGAGAAGTGCGAGTGATGAAAGGCGCCGCTCTCCACCTCCCCCACCACCACCAATGTTGCGTTGTGCCTTCAGCCATGTTTCAGAGAGTACCATAACTTCCTACACTATTGAAACTGTGTGGGATGGCGATATGACGCTCAGTATAATGGTAAGGCCAGTCAGTATGTGCCAAGTCTTATATAAACTTGAAACGGGTGTAATGTTTGCAGGAAAGTAATGTATAAGTTGAGAAATAGTGTAAGTTGAACGAAGTGATATGAAAACTACACCCACTGTATAAATCTGCGAAAATATGACGCTCAGTATAACACTCTGGTCAGTAAATATGTGATAGCAAGCATATAAAGTGGAAACGGGTGTAATGTTAGCATGAATAAAACGTATAAGTTGAACAATAGTGTAAGTTGTAATAATCGATGTCATGAGTACACCCACTGTGTAAATCTGCGAAAATATGATGCTCAGTATAACACTCTGGTCAGTAAATATGTGATAGCAAGAATATAAAGTGGAAACGGGTGTAATGTTAGCATGAATAAAACGTATAAGTTGAACAATAGTGTAAGTTGTAATAATCGATGTCACGAGTACACTCACATTCTGGTCAGTATGTGATAGGAATTATATAAAGTGGAATTTGTTGTAATGTTAGTAGTAAGGTATTTTATAAGTTGAATACTAGTGTAAGATGAAACAAATGATATCGCGATAACACTCCCTGTGTAAGTACGCACTAATATGACGCTCAGTTGCATCGTAAGTTCTGAAATTATGTGATATCAATTATATCTAGTGTAAACATGTGCAATGTTAGTGGAGAATTATTATATAAGTACAAAAATAGGTTGTAAGTTGAAATAGTAGTCATAGCGACTTCACCGTGTGTGTTATTATGCGCTATTATTACGCTATATATTTACGTAAGGCCTGAAATTATCTCAAAACAGTTCTATAAAGTTGAAAAGTGTATAATGTTATTAGAAAAGTATTATGTAAGTAGAAAAAACACAATACGAGTTGAAACAACAGTCACAGCGAGTTCACTCACTACGTAAATAAGCGCTAACATTACGCTAAATGTTATCAAAAGGCCTGTGAATACGTAAAAACAGTTCAGTAAAATGTAAAATGGTATAATTTTATTGTAGAAGTATTATATAAGTAAAAAAAATGATATGTATCATGATTTTCGAATGTTAGCGATTCATCGTGACCAAGTTGCCCGATTTTGCTCGTTTCGCACGATGGTACAATGCTTATTTCTGCTCTATTTTTGTATAAAATCCAATATACTCTTTTATCACATGTTTTTATGTTTGTAATAAATACATATCTACTTACTTTCATTGGTTTCCCAGACTTATAATACCATAGAAAACGTTAGAGGCTCAGACCGCCTATGGAGAACACGGGGCCAGGTGGGACCAAGGCATAACTGTTTAAGGTAATTATGGACCCCGGGGAACAATTTCTTTGTCACTGACCATTGTTTCTGACCAAAAGCGAAAGTTTTAGCAAAAAAAAAAAAAAAAAAGGGTCGAAAAATGGCCGGGATTGGGGGGTACCAGTGGTGAAAAAGTGGTCGGGACGGGGCGGGTTAATACTGATACACATTCATGACACCAAACATTAATCACACGGCGAGAGGTTTGTGTGTCGGTTGGTGGCGGGCTGGTATTCACTAGCGCTCTGCCTCAGTCAACCCATATCATTTCCCCCCCACATCATTTCCCCGGAAGTCCCTGATACACTGCTCGAGGGTGACAGGTGATAAGTGAAATATGCAAAGTGAACATCTTTAATTTGTAAGATCATAAAAAATTAGGCGTATAAAGTGTGCAGTACAGTATTTGAATAATGCTTAACACTGAGTACACCACACAGCATGCAAGGTACAAGCCACACCTCCAATTCCCACCCATGATTCATCTCCTGCCAGTGAAGACAATCAGGAGGACAATTCACTGATCCTTGACGATGACCCTGAAGATAATGGGTAATGATTTTAAAGGATTTGCTCTGAAGGATCTTCTTCTTCATCTTCATCTTCTTCTTGTGGTTAGGGTCATGGCCAAAACAACGCCCCAGTGCCCAACCAATGCTAACCGTTTAAGGGGGTATCACACGGTACCTGAAATCATGGTTTGCCGATGGAACGCATTCCCGGTTTGCTGGAACCAGGCACAAACCGTATCACACACGTTCCTCGAACGCTACATTAATTTGCCTTTACCAGAAGAAGGGTTCACAAAATCTGGTTGGTTCACTCTCCTACCCTTAACAAATAACTAAGGCTTACGTTCATGCCTATGAATTATACTATAGTTATCTGCTACAACAGCAGCCTCAGCTAGGGTATCTAAATCTTTTTCCACTAGGTATGTAGCCACATCCCTATCTATCTTACCAGTGAAGTTCTCCAAGATCATTAATTCTTTAAGTTTACAGAAATCATCAACTTTCTTAGAATGCAACCATTGATCAAACAAGTCTGAGAGTCTAGCATATTCCACATGAGTCTGATCTTTCTGTTTAAAGGTGGATCTAAATTTAAGCCTATATGCCTCTAGCACGAGTTCATATGCTTTGAGAATGGCATCTTTTAAACAATCATAGTTAGCACTTTGATCAACAGATAGAGAAATATAAGCCTCTTGAGCCTTTCCTTTCAAAACACTCTGCAGCAGTACTGTCCATGAGTCTTTTGGCCACGAGAGACGACCTGCTACCTTTTCAAACATATGGAAATACTTGGTGACATCTTGCTCATTAAAGGGAGGTACTAGCTTAATGTTCCTAGCAACATCAAAAGATTCCTTGGCAGATGAACCACCAGCTCTAGGTAAACTATCAGGGTGCTTCAGTCTGAAATCGTGATCCATTTCCTTTTGTCTCATTTGAGCTAGTAATTCTATTTCCCTCATTTTGGCATTCCATTCTTGTTCCCTCATTTGGCATTCCATTCTTGTTCCCTCATTTTGGCATTCCATTCTTGTTCCCTCATTTTGGCATTCCATTCTTGTTCCCTCATTTTTGCTTGCACTTCTTGTTCTCTCATTTTTGTTGGCACTTCTAGTTCCCTCAGCTTAATTCTGGCTAACTCAAGTTGCACTTTGTCACCGGTATCATGAGCAGAAAAATCACTAGGGCCAGGTATCTCCGATGCCAAAGGCTCAGGGTCAACACCTTGTGCAGTATCAAATGGCTCAGAACTAGCTACAGAAGACTCACTTTGCTCAAACATGGTGTCCAATATTAAATCAAGTAACTTAGTCTTAGTGACTGAGGCAGGAAATCTCAACTGTAAGGCCTGGGCAAGCAATATGAGCTCGTGTTATGTGAGTGTTTTCACTCTGTTTGGGGATGGCATAGAATCCAAAAATGCTTTTACATAACTATCACTCATTACGGCCATGATTACTGGTTATAGTTAAGTAGGTAAGAGTAAGCTCTGTGGATGTGGCCAAGGTTGCCAATATTATGTCACAGAGCTCTCCTGGTAGGAGGTCGCAAAATTGTTACGGGGGTGTATACATATTACAGTGCACTCTTAACCCTTAATTAAGCACCAAAAGGGACAAGATAAAGTTTAAGAAAACTAACTTAAATTTACTGTACACTATAACACACAACCAAAGAAGGGTTCGTTTTACAAAAGGGAGGATTCATATAGGCCTCAAGATACAAATTATAAAACAAGTTTTTCTTAACTAACCAGAATACACTCAGTGGAAGCTAAGTACTCACAAAGCTCGAGGAAACGTGGAGATTTCGAAGATTAAATCCAGATATAAATCACACACTAGTGTAAATGGAGGAGTGAATAAAAAATTGGAAATTGTACACAGACAGTGTGTTTTGTAATCAAAGTCACATACTGAGTAGTGTTGGGGAAAAGTGCAACACAATGTGACAAAAGTGTAACGTGACAGAAAATGTGTACAAATGACAAAATGTGTACAGAGGTGTGTGTACAAAAATGAGATAAAATCTGTCTCTTCACACTTTCCTGGAGCTTATAAAGGTTACTTACACCGCCTTTCTCAGCTAATTAACCACTAGGCTGTCTTAAAAATAATCTCTGTCCATACAGAAACAATAGAGCCACCTGCTACCAATGAGGGCCTCATACACTTCAGACAGAACCAATTGCGTGCAATCAAGAACGTGACGAAAGCGCCATTTAGGCCTCTCATTGGCAAACATCCCTACTTTGCTCCTCCCACATTATGTCACACCCACAGTTCAAGGACAAGAGGAACTCTCTGCGCAAATTGTGAGAAAAACAACTGGTGTCTTATCAGTTGAGAAGGCAAAAGCGACCGCTTGGGTTTACCCTTACAGGCAGCAAAACTGATAAGTAAAATGATTTACTGTTCTTGAGGCTCGCTTCTATCTCCTTTCATTATCATCCTATTTCTATTTCACCCATTCGCTACTGGGGTAACTACGCCAGTGACAACTAATAAATCTGGGGGGTTACTAGTCCGCTTGGACTAGTTGACATTGATTTTTTAATTCCAGTCTGAGTATTGCACATCATTAGGAGCACAGAGAGTGAAAAAGAAAACTAATTATTGAGATTACCTAGGATAATCATTCTTTGAAAGTGAGTGGGGGTTATTTGGTGGTAAAGCAGAATAATGAAAACCATGACTACTTTCACAACGAAGCCGTTCACAGATGAAACTGTTTTTGGTGGCATAAGTAATAATAGGTAAAAACGCGTGATTTTGAATGCTGTTACTGACCCCACCACTACAAGACATCCTTGTATGAGGGGAGAGAGAGAGAGAGAGAGAGAGAGAGAGAGAGAGAGAGAGAGAGAAACAGACAGACAGACAAAGAGAGAGAGAGAGAGAGAGTCTTTCTGTCTGTGTCTATCTATGTATTTGTGTGTGTTGGGGGGTAGACAAAACGTAGAAAAGTGAAAGCATTTTGCATCTGAGGGATATAAAGGGAACATAAATGAATTTTAAAAGTGTGAGTAAATGTGTATGAGAGAGAATTTAGAGACAGTGAGATAAATAACAGTATATATCAAGAAAGGAAGAGTGTCGAAAATGGTTCATAAAGTGTATTGCTAATGTTGGCAACGTTGTGGTGCTTTTGTGTTATGAGCATGGCAGGATCGGTTCCAGCTTCTTGAAAAAGAGAGGAATGATTCCTGGCACAGTTACTCCTTAATGCACCTAAGGAATAAAAAAAAAAAAAAAAAAAAAAGATCATTCATTTTGCTGTTCTTATTCAAAGGAGACAATAATACAGGCAAGTACTAGAGCAATATGATATTCACTGCATATACAGTATGTTGGTAAATAATATTGTTCATTAATTGTAAGAAATCACTGGTCTACCGAAAACAGGGAGGGTGTATGACTCCCCTGCCTCCCCTAAATCCGTGCCTGAATGGTAATGACTGGGTATTAGCCGCAGTTACTGTGGACACGGACATTCAGTGTGGGTGGGACGGGAGGGAAAGATTGACAGAGAGAGATGGAAGAGGGGAGGAGGGGACAAGGAAAATTTTGTGTGTGTGTGTGTGTGTGTGTGTGTGTGTGTGTGTGTGTGTGAAAGGAGACTAAGGGGAAGTGAGTGAGGGGTGGTGCGAGTAACTGTGGGGGAAAGCAGACGTAAAGACAGAAAATGCGGTATATGAAGGCATGTAACAGCGGAAGGGTGCGGGTCTGTGTAAACACCAAGTGCAGAACACGGGCCCACTTTATTCACATTTTTCGTTAAAGGTGACTTTTTCATGAATAGTACACACAAGATAAAGTCAGCGCCTTAAACTGGCCTGTAGTGAGGTGACAGAGACAAATATAAGAAATGACAACCTAAGAAATCAGCCTGACTTCCCGGTAATCAGTATGTATGATAAAGGTTTAGCTACAATAAAGAATCTCTTATTTGTATTCATATAATTAAAAGCAGATATGGAATGTGAGCTGATTCATAACATCTTCGCTTAACAGTATCCTTTACATGCCACAAGACCTTCGCATCACTCCACTTCATTCCGTGACCCGTATCTAATCCGGATTTTACCAAGGCATTAAGGTTTTTCATATCATACTTATTTTCCTTGATTCTCTTCTCCATCTCTCCTAGTATCTCACCACAATAAACCTTATCACAATTCAGATATGGAAGTAGTTAGACACCTTCGTCATTTGCAGTTTTTTTTTTTTTTCTTTCCTTACCATATAGCTAATAGTCAAGCCATCACGTCAATCCCTGCCAGTCGTCAAATAAGTTGAGATATTATCAGCTACACATGATTTGGGAAAAATTATTCTTCTCTCTGGTTTCAATCTGCTATCTGTTCTGTTGTGTATATTTCCTCCTGGCCTCAGGAATAAAGTACGGAAGGTATTTAAAGTCCGTGAAATTATTAATATATTGTTGAATTCGTCCTGCAAATACTTTGAACATATTCTCAGAGTCCATCGGTGAAAGCCAGCAAGGATTCCCTGTTTGGTTCTTGTGACCGTGTTAGAATAAAAGCGTACAAACCCATTTTTGTAGGTATGTTCTCAAAATACATAAATCTGTAACAAGTTACCTTCCCTTGATTGAAAATGTGTCCAGAAAGAGTAATCTGTCGTTAATCTCCTACTCGAGGGTAAACTGGGTCATGTTCTGCATTATCTTGTTTCTTTATACGATCTGTCACGCCAACGCTGGAAGGATGCGGCACTGCTGGTACCAGTGACAACATGGTGCAGGGGTGTTGATGAGCCTGATAATGAAGGCGCATTAGAAACACATAGTAAACAGGGACACACACACACACACACACACACACACACACACACACACACACACACACACACACACACATACACACACGCACACGCACACAAACACACGCACATGCACATACGCGCGCGCACACACACACACACACATACACACACACACACACACACACACGCACACAAACACACGCACACAAACACGCGCGCGCACACACACACACATACACACACACACAGAATGAGAGAGAGAGAGAGAGAGAGAGAGAGAGAGAGAGAGAAACAAAGTGAGTGAGAGGGGTGATAAAGGGGTTGAATGAATAAACGTAGGCAAATGAAGGCATGCATTAGCGGAAGGGTATGGTACTGCTGGTGCCACTGACAACATGATGCTGGGGTGTGGATGGTCCTGATAATGAAGAGGCATCAATAGCATTAACCATGAACAGGGACACTCATTGTGGGTGTAGGAGGAAAGAGTAGAGAGAGAAAAAGGTGTGTGTGTGTGTGTGTGTGTGTGTGTGTGTGTGTGTGTGTGTGTGTGTGTGTGTGTGGCCTCACGCACGCAATCGCGGTGGAGATAAAGGGTATAAATGGGAAAGCATGTGCGCAGGAGATGAGGGTTTGATAGAGTACCGACTGTAAGAACTATGAAGAAATGTGTATGAAAAGGGTAAAGAGACAAAATCAGATAAATAACAGCATGTGTTAGGTAAGGGAGGCGTTGAATATGGTGCTGCTGATATTGACGACGTGGTGGTGCTTGTGTGTTATGTGCATGATAATGAGTGGGTGTTTGTAGCAGATACTGTGGACACGGACACTCAATGGTGGTGGGACAGGAGAGTGACTGTGTGTGTGTGTGTGTGTGTGTGAAGGGGGGGAGACGATGAAGAGTGAGAGTATGAGTCTGCCCGTGTGTTGGAGAGAATGGAGAGGCAACGGTTTATTATGAATTAAGTTGTGTAAAGGGGGACGTAAAAAAAAAAAAAAAAAAAAAAGAAAAAGAAAAAGGAGCGCGCGCGCGCGCGTGTGTGTGTGTGTGTGTGTGTGTGTGTGTGTGTGTGTGTGTGTGTGTGTGTGTGGAGAGAAAGAGAGTAGTGTAAGTGATGAATATGAGAAATTGTTTGTTAGATGGGAGGCAGATGCAAATAAAACGATAAATTCATGCCTGTGTTGGGTGAAAGGTAAGTACCCTCGATAAGGAAAGCATCGGCACCCTGGGGTTGGATAAGATGTGAAATGCTTCGTCTCTGGTTCAATCGGTAGTGTTGACATGCCTGTTTAATTCACGTAAATGGTAAGTTGCCATGTAGTAAAATGTTACTATTACGAATCCAGCTATATATCTGTAAAATATAACAACACAAATGAAGAATACAAAACGACATAACCGCATCATTTCCCGTAAATCATAGTCGGTGTATCATAATGTCTCACACTGAAATGGTGCCAGTGCTTTTTTTCATCGTGGGTACAGTATGCGACAGTGCTGGTGCTGGTGATGCTGACAACAACTTCGTGGTGCTGGAGTGGTGCTGAGCCTCGTAATGACGGGGTATTAGCAACAACTAGCCTGAACACGGACCATTAATGTGTGTGGCAGGGGAGCGTGTGTGTGTGTGTGTGTGTGTGTGTGTGTGTGTAAAATTACTTAATTATATAATACATATTTTCAAAAATGTAGGCAGTATGAGGGGGGGGGGAGAGAGAGAGAGAGAGAGAGAGAAAGGAAATGGAGTATCAGGAAGGAAAGTAGACGATGAGAGAGTTGAACAGAAAAGATCCTTATCAGAAAAGGTTTTAAGACAAAGAGGATAGGATTTTGTTGCAGTCTTTAAAACACCGTAGGAAGTTATCACAGTGAAAGGGTTAACCAAGTATCAACTTTTGGTTTTCATTGTTCATTTTTAGATATACACAGTTTTTTTGTAGACCAAAACCTTGTGCATGCAGAAATTCATTTCCATATCTATTAATGAAAATATATCGAACTAAATATGAAAAACAAATATAAATTATTGATAACTGAGGTGTTGTTATTAATCTATCATTTAAAAAAATATTATTAGTTTTGGTGTTTCCACACATACTAAGAAACATATGGCAGAAAGGAGAGAAACTCTTGCATGTGATTTATATGAAAATTGTACATTTGGCTACCAAGACGTGCAAATAATATTGAGTACGGTGATACTATTTCGTAGCTTATTCTTGCAGTTACCAGACGAAATTATTCTGCTTATGACTGCCTCAATGCACAGAAGTTAATGAAAGCTCTAAGTAACCCGTCCAGTTAATCATTAAACAAAAAAATGCAGGTTATATCTATCTCTTCTAATTCGAAACGTCAAACGTAATGTGAACAGAATCGTCACTTGCTATCAGGAATTAAAAAAAAAAAAAAAGTCACTCGATTTAACTTCAAATACAACTCAGCGCTCACATTTAACTGATTCATCTTTATACCTCACAGCCCTCAACTGACCCAGATACCTATACTGGCGTGATATGCACTTGCAATTTTCTGTGTGATGAGCTTAGCACATTTATTTCCTTGTTTTACGGCTTAACACACCATTTCATTTGTGATGGACTTTTTTTTTTTCCTTGTATTTAAGTGGTTTAACTGATCACCATATGCAACAGCAATAAAACATAGTACATTGATTGTATTACCTAACACTAAAGCATATATATATAGTTAGATATTCTCACTGAGGCATTCGATTATACTTTTTTTTGGGGGAGGGGGGACCATGCATCAGTAGCATTTCCTACACCTACTGTCCTTATATATATCCCTAAATGTACACATACTTCCTCTTCAGTCCTAGGATGGCTTTTTCAGTTATATTCTTGCATAATGAAAAGCAACCAGAACAAGTTGCTGAGTAATATGGAGATTATTGCACCCGCAACTCGCGAAGTTAAAAGGGGAGCTGTGTGTGTGTGTGTGTGTGTGTGTGTGTGTGTGTGTGTGTGTGTGTGTGTGTGTGTGTGTGTGTGTGTGTGTGTGTGTGTGTGTGTGTGTGTGTAACTTGCTATACTTTGGTAATAGAAACTCCGTGTACAAACAGCTAGATAAGGAGTTTATTACAAGCTCACAGTAAAATAGTCTGCCCTTCTCCGCTGTCTGGTATCAACTGATGCAATAACGCCGTCTTCAGGCGTGGGAAAGCATGCTGACCTAGCAAGATTAGTGGGGGCATGTATGCATTGGGGGGGGACATATATACATCGGGGGTAGACATATTGTGGAGGGGGGTACACTACTCCCCCGGGTAGCTGAGATGGTGTCTCCTGACACCGGGAGTTAAATGGTGTTTGATTATAGTAGTAAGGAAGGACCGGGAGGTTTGTACAAGGGAGAAGTATGATACAGGGGCAGTAGGGGAGACATGGCCATGTTGAGGGGAGGGAATGAGAAGGATATATACATATAAGATATACAAGGATTAAGACATAATGGGAATTACACAATAATGGTTTGATACATGATAAACAAGGAGTAGATATGAGAGTTCTATTGTTGTTCTTCCTTCAAATTTTTTTTTTTTTTTTTTTTGTATTTTCTGTAGGATACACCGTCACTCAGTAATGCATGAAAGAAATACCATCATTTTCTAGTAGGCAGAGTGCTGGTCACAGTTTGGTTAAATGTTAGATGGCAATGGTAGTCACGGAATGCGAGGGCACTAAGTACGGGGAGTTTCTACGTCGTGTGTAGGGCGTACTATGCCGGTAGCGATTCTGATTTCCTGGAGTCGACGTTCCATTTTTCTGACACAACAATGCACTGCACAGATGATGAGTAGAAAACCTATGAAAGCGATAACCACAGGGGGAAACACAACTGTTGGATGAACCCATGAACGGCTGAAGGCCAGAGAAAATTGATCCATAATGAAATCACTGTCATTGAGGAAGGTGAGCATGCGCAAATGAGGGGAGGTGATGGTAATGTTGGCAGAAGGTAGGGTTGAAGGCATGTCGATTGGTTGAAAGATGTCATAGGAGTGTTTACGAACAGCTTGGTGATAGCGAGTGGCGTAAGTGATGACGGACTCTGATTTGACGGTACAATAGTCAGGTGCTTTGTAGAGACCACTAGCGGGGACGGAGCGAACGGAAGAACCAGGACACATGATTGTGACAGAGATGGGAACAGCAAAGAAGAAGTACTGGACATGGTTGAGGTGAGCATGGTGGACCGGGAGGTCAGGAGCTGGGACAAAAGAACAGGCCGAGTAGATGGAATGGTTGTGAACTAAAGCAGACTCACAGGGTGTAGCACTGCTAGGGAAGATAGCGAAAAGGTGGGCAGCACAGAGACGAGAGGTCGGAGTAAGGGAGGAACATTGCTGGAGGTCTGTGGAAGAAAGGAAGGCAACGGAAAGATGATCATGGGAGAGGAGGAAATATTCTGAAGGAACAGATACCTGTAGCAAAGAGTTGTTGCGGCGGAAAGGGAAGGGAATGATGTGGAAAAGGTTAAAGATTATGGCAGAACGGAGAGGAATATGGACGACGACGTATGTAGTGAGAAGAGTGGCTTCGAGAACAGGATAATAATATTCAAGGAAGGAGTAAGGGAGGACTGGGGAGGGACTGAAGGTGGAGTGAGCCCAGTCCAGGACAGAACGGAGAGCTGAGACAGGTACTAAGTCGGCAGTGACACGTCCATTGATAGCATCGACCAGGATACGAACCAAGGCAGAGACTGGAGACAAGAGAGAGTCAATAGCTAGTTGGAGATTATCCATGTTGAGTTTGAGGTAGAAGAACTGAGAGATAACGTTGAGATTGGAAAGGTGGCGTTATAAGATATCGGTGAAATTGTTTAGAGTGGACGTGACTTCATTGAGTTGGGTTGTGAGCTTCTGTAACATAGTGTGTTGGATTTTAATGACCCAGGAGGGTCAGCACTGCCAGCAGGGAGATCGCTAACATCGTACCTAGAAAATCAGGGTAGAGTTAATGGGGGAGGTCGTGAAGAGGTTGATGGGCAGAGCGCAGTTTGGACCGATATTGATTGATTGATGAAAGAGCAGGTGGAGATGGAGAGGAAGGAGACTGAGGGATAGGTGGAGACAAGGTAGACTGAGGGATGGGAGGAGGGGAAGAGGGGGCAGGAGGTTGTGGAAGTGACTCTTCCAAAACGAGGCCACGCGGTGCTCGCTTTAAGTCATCGACGTGGACCCATCTGGTGTCCCTAGTGGACAGGTCCTGGAGGTGAAATTTGTTGCCTTGTTGAGTGAGGACGCGGTGGGGCCCTGTAAATTTGTCATCCAACTTAGAGGAACGCGTATGGGAATGAGCAAAGACAAGATCGCCTACATTGATGGTGATAGGAGAGGCGGACTTATGTTGGCACTGCAGCATGTCCTCCTGAGAGGAAGCCAAAGTGGATTGGACATACTGGTGGATTGTCTGGAAGTTGGCCAATTTTAGGTGAACATAATCATCCATGTTGTAGATGGGCTCTGGCTTTGAGGATAAGAGAGAGTATGGGAGGTCCTTGTCAAAACCAAAGAGGACGAAGAAGGGAGATTCAGCAATGGATGCATTGATGGAGCTATTGATGGAAGATGCCACTTGGGGAATCCAGTCATCCCAGGACGAACTATGGGAGCCTAGATGTCAGAGGCACTCTAAGATTTTTCGGTTGTGGCGTTCGACAAGGCCACTGGAAGTCGGATGGTTAGGCACGACATTGCACTTACTGATATGAAAGTGGCGACAGATCTCATCGAGAAGGCTATTGTTGAACTCTGTACCGTTGTCAGTAAGAATGGTATGAGGGGTACTGAACGGGCAAATTACGTGATCTACAAGGGCACGGGCAACGCTCTTCGCAGTCTTGTCGGAGAGGGGAATGAGGACACAGTAGCGGGAGAAGTGGTTGACAGCTACGAACAAGTACTCAGCGCCAGATTCTGTGAGAGGAAGTTTTAAGAGATCGATTGAGACAGTTTCCCATGGTCGTGATGGGATTGGGTATTGTAAGAGAGGTGCTGGTAAGCCGGTTGATCCTTTGTGGCGGTGGCAGGAGAGGCAAGAGTCACAGTGGGCATTGATATCACGGTGCATGGTTGGCCAATAGTATTTGAGACGTGCTTGGCGCAAGCATCGGTCTTGACCTGGATGGGAAGCTTGAGGAGTATTATGAACAATATGAAGAACCTTTGGTATCAGGGCAGTGGGGACAACAAGTTGGCATACTTCGCGATTGGGCATATCTTTGTCTGATAGCAGTGTTTTCCTGTATAAGAGATCATCATCTAGCATGAACTCATCTAGTGATACTGGCAGAGTAGGTAAGGTCGAGGCATCGCCAGATTCTAGGAAATAAATGACTTTGGACCACATGGGGTCTTGGCGCTGAAAGTTTCGAACAACTTCTGACGTTAGTGTAGTGTTTTCAGTTACTTCAGGCTGCAGTGATGTTATAGCTGCTGCTACGTGACGTGAGAGTGCGTCTGCGACTACATTCAACTTGCCTGGTACATATTGAAAAGTGGGATTAAAGTCCTGGATGATGACAGACCATCTAGCTAACTTCCCGGTTTGATTGCGATTCTTGAACAAATCACATAGTGGAAGGTGGTCTGTTTGGATATGCACTGGATAACCATAGACTATATCTCTGAAATGTTTCAAGGACCAGATTACCGCTAGCGCTTCAAGATCTGTGACACTGTAGTTACGTTCAGCGGTTGTAAGGGTGCGACTAGCATACGCTATTACGCGCTTCGTTGATGCTTCATTGAGTTGCATCAAAACGGCACCAAGTCCAGTGCCTGAGGCGTCTGTGCAGAGAAGGAAGGGTGTGGTATAATCAGGGAACGCTAGAACAGGGGCATTTACAAGAGCTGTCTTTAGCTTTTGGAAAGCCTGTGACTGGTCGTTAGTCCAAACAAAGGGCACATTCTGCTTGAGTAAGTGGGTCAGAGGAGCGGCGATCGTCGCATAATTACGGATGAAGCGACGATAATAGCCACTGAGGCCCAGGAAACTTCGTACAGCTTCGGTAGTGGTAGGTTCTGGGACGGTAATAATTGCCTTAGTTTTATCCTCATTAGTATGAATGCCTTGTGCATCTACGACATGGCCTAGGAATTTGATTTTCTTTCGCAGGAAGTCACATTTACTGAGACTGATTTTCAGGCCTGCGAGCTGGAGGCGTTCAAAGACTTGCTGGAGTTTGGTAAAATGATCAGGGATGGATTTACTCACAACAATGATATCATCTAGGTAAGCAAAAAGAGAGTGTCCCATCATACCGCTGAAGACTGAATGGATAAGTCGCATGAACACGGAGGGAGCATTTCTCAGACCAAAAGGGAGTCTCTTAAACTGAAAATGTCCGGAAGGGGTGCTAAAGGCTGTAACTGGGCGAGAGGACTCTTCCATTTCGACCTGCCAGTACCCGCTGAGGAGGTCTAAAGATGAAAAGACTACATTATTTTCACCAATGGATTCTAGCAAATCAGTGAGGACAGGTAACGGGAAACGGTCTGGAACGGTGACAGAATTGACCTTACGATAGTCGACTACTGGTCTAAAGTTGCCGTCCTTCTTTGGTACTAAGAAAAGTGGGCTATTCCATGGACTGACGGAGGGTTCAATAATGTCCTGGTCTAACATGTTCTGTACCATTTGATCTGTTTGCTTTCTCTGGCTGTGAGGAAATCGATACACTGGTATGTAAATCGGCTGAGTTCCTGGGAGTAGTTCAATCGTATGTTTGACAAAGTCTGTTATACCCATCGGTTCACCGGGTAAGGCAACCACGTTTCTGTACGAGGTCAGAAGGTCGAGGAGTTGAGGCGTATTTTCTGGGAAATCTGTGCAAGTGAGATGTGAGAGCATATCGGGTGAATACGTCGGCGCAGATCCCGTAGAGTTAACAGTACATACACCGATTGGCGTATCATCAGTCTGGATAGTAGGAATTGAGGAATCCTGGCACACCTTTACGGCCACTGGGTATACTAGGAAGTCTCCAATCTTTACACCACTTTTAAGTTTTAGTGGAGCATTTGTGACATTGAGCAAGTACAGGTAGCATAAACTGTCCTCTAAGACTGTACACCACGCTGACTCATAAGTCAAGCCATTCACACAACACGTCTCAGGTAGGGTTAGTACATCCACTCCATCTTTCGCACCGGCAACACAAACAGAGACTTTGGTGAACTCATGCGGTAACAAAATTGTGCACGTATTCGTTACTGTACGTTTCGTCTCTGCGTGTTGGAGAAGATCATGCAGACTGTGTGAGGTAGGTAACTGAGACATGTCTGAGTCAGCGATAATGTTGTCGGGAGAGGATGTAAGGGCCATTTTCGAAGGCTGAGATGATGTATCAGGAGACATTGAGGAATTTATGTCCTTGCTCGCAGTCAGTAAAGGAATGATCTCTGTATTCTCAGATGATGATAGTGGTGGTTTGGGCTGGGCCGGACTCTTTGGTAGTGATAGGGACAGAGGTAATTGAAGGACTGATTTGATCGTAAGAACAGGACGGGGACATTCCATAGTGTAAACCGGGAATCCAGAAATGTCTATACTACCACAAGCAGGTAATAATGCAATGGAATGTTGTGCCATGGTGGAGAAACGAATAAGGGCATCTGCGGGATACTGCAAGTCATTAGTGACATGAAATTCAATGACGATAGGGGGCAAAGCTCTGTGGAGTTTGACTTCAAGGGTGACTCTTCCCTTAACCTTAAACTCTGAGCTGTTAACACCACATAGGCGAATGTCTGGTGGTTCTAGGAAACTGACGTGGTTGTGATGGCGATGAATAATTTGTAAGGAATTTTCGGAGATGAGATTTACTATAGATCCTGTGTCCAAGAAGAATGACGTTGGTATGTCATGACTGCTTCCGAGAATGACTAAACCCGAGGATGTTATGGGACCTACATGGCGGATGGGGAGTTGGGTTTCTGGTTCTACGTGATATTGGTCCGATACGGGCGCGGCGCTTCCCCCGACTGTGGGCGGTTGAGGTAATGACATTCCTCAGTGGTGTGAGTTGTGCTTGATTTGTGGTATTTGCAGTGTGGACGACGTGAGCGGGAAGGCGTACGCTGTCTGGTTTGGGAGTGAGGACGTCTGTATGTACGGTCGCAACTGGATGCTCGATGTCCAGGATGACCACAGTACCAGCAAAGAATCGAAGATTGTCTGTTCCGTCGGGCACTAGATTGATCACGACCTGCGGTAGGAGAGCGATGTGTGGCAGGTCTGCCGCGTGTGGTGGGACGGGAGCGAGATTGGTCTGGGGTAGTGGAGGTGTGACAGACTGAGGAGGCCAAGGGTTGGGTGGTGCCCTGACACGTGTAGTTCGAACCTGTTCTTTCATGAATGGCTTTAGTGACCTGAATAATTTTATCTCCTGGATTGAAACCGATTTCCAAGGCTAGCTCTCGCTGTTTAGGAGTAAGCCAGTGAAGGAATCTGAGGTAACCAATTAAGTCAGCAAAGTTGGTGAGTGAAAGCATTGGAACGCCATTCTTGTCTTCTAACCATTTCGTGCCTACCAGTAATTGGAGCATCTCGCTACTAGTTGCTTTCATGGCGGCGGCAGCTTCGCGGAGCTTGGTATATTGTGCTGGGACGCGCAAGTCCTCATCTAGTTGGTTTAGGAGATTAATGAATCCCATGAGAGACGTGGTATTTGAATGCTGGCAACAAAGGCAGATGAGTTCCGTACGAAAATCAGCAAAGGTACGAATGCTATCGAAATGTCCTGCACGGATCGCGGATCCGATGTCTGATTTACCGTGATGCAAGCGACCGAGGAGGTAAGCTACTTTGAGCGATTCCTCGGTAATTTGTCTATTGTTTATTTCTGTTTCAACTTCTCTGAGGAAATCATAGACAGACCAAGTTGGGTCCTGGCCGGTAAATTTGGGACGATTGGCATCGTCGAGATAGATAGACTGTGGAGGGTTGGCCATGGCTGGAAGTGTAGAAGTGGCGGCAGGAGAGGTGTGGGAGAGAGAGAAGGTAGTGGCAGTTAAGGGCGAGCAAGACGGGGTATGAAGGGAGGCAGGAGAGGGAACGACAGGGGAAGGAGTAGAGGAAGAAGAAGGGAGTGTAGAGGCAGGAGTAGAGGAGGAGGTATCTGGATTTACGAGTGTAGGATGGGTAGGAAGTGATTCTGCGGGAAGTGAAACGGGAGTCTCAGGTACAGGGTGGTGGTACTCGTTGCCACTTCGTAAATGAGTGATTGTGTTAGAGTCGGCAGATGGGGTATGATCAGGTGATGTTTCCGGGTCAAGAGGGCTGGTATTAAGCGGTTGACGTGGAAAGTATGACATTTAATGCAGCACTGGAAAATAAAAGGATGAAGATGGATATGTAGGTGGAAATGTATAAATAACAATGGGAGAATGGAATACACTAGGTGTGAAAATGAATGAAGGTGCGGGCATGGATGGTTTAAATAAAATGCGAAGGATGAGATGGAGTATAAATAACGTAGGTGAAGATGAAAATGGGGTAATGGAAATGAGATGGAATATTTACAATAATCAATCTGTAGAGAAAATCGAGGATAATCTCTATAGAAAGGAAAGATATACTACAGTTACACAGTAGAGATGGGAGTGTTGAGATGTATGACGTGCAGGGGTGGCTGGGCGTAGCTGGGCTGGGGCGGGGCAGGGCGACGGGGCGGGGCAGGGCGACGGGGCGGGGCGGGGCGGGGCGGGGCGGGGCGGCTGTGGAGAGACAGCTGGGCGGAGAGGAGAAGAGACGCTGCGATGAATCACCGGCAGGGAGTGGCGGTCTTAGGAGGCTCCGTAATGCAGACCATTTGCGGGCGACGGCGGAGGCCGGTGGTGGGTGGTGAGGGCAGATGTCGGCGCAAGGAAGGTGTAGAGCTGGTGAATTGCAAATGCAGAGAAAGGTCGTGGGCAGGCAGCGGGCAGACAGTGATAAGGGGCTCCGTGGGGGCAGGAGCTATGATGAGTCCGGAACAGGTGCTGGGAACAGGTGCAACAGGTGCGTAGGTCGGCGACGGTGACACGTGCGGTCAGGAACAAGGCGTATGGGTGCGGTTGTTTGAGAGGTGAGCACTGGTGAGGAAAATGGTACACTCGAAAAGCACAGCCAAGGTATAGAGGCACGGAGGAGAGGCGAGGCTGGCAGATGCGAGTCGTCGTGTATCTTGGTGTATCACTAAAAATCCAAGGAGGCGGTCAGAATGTGATGGTTCGAAACACCGCTGCTACCAAATGTAACTTGCTATACTTTGGTAATAGAAACTCCGTGTACAAACAGCTAGATAAGGAGTTTATTACAAGCTCACAGTAAAATAATCTGCCCTTCTCCGCTGTCTGGTATCAACTGATGCAATAACGCCATCTTCAGGCGTGGGAAAGCATGCTGACCTAGCAAGATTAGTGGGGGCATGTATGCATTGGGGGGGGGGACATATATACATCGGGGGTAGACATATTGTGGAGGGGGTACATGTGTGTGTGTGTGTGTGTGTGTGTGTGTGTGTGTGTGTGTGTGTGTGTGTGTGTGTGTGTGTGTTAGTAACTCAAGTAGCTTGCATTTCATTTCAACCAAACTTTGTGGAAGGACTGAATGGATGTGAATGAGTTAAACTTGCTGTTTTTTTAGAACAATAAGTTGAAGTTCAAGGTAACAGGGCTAGGCCAACTGTTGAATTAGCAAAAATAAATAGATAAATAAATAAACAATAAATTATTCAGCTCAGAACAAGTTTGGGGGATGGGTTGGGGATAGGATGAGAGTGAAATGTTTCAGTTGTGAAAACAATCAGTATAAGGTCAAGGACACGGGGCAAGAAATTTCGACGCATCTGCTGGATGTTGATAATCATAACTCACAGTCTCCATCCGATTTTAACCAAACTTCGTGGAAGAGTTGATGGTTCGCCAAGGAGAAACTTTATAGTGTTTGAGAACAATAGGTGAAAGGTCAAGGTCACAGGGTAAGGTCAACTTAAACCAGTTTTATCTGATTTAGGCTAAGATTTGTGGAATTGTTGAGGTTACGGAAAGAATAAAGGGATTCGATTTTGAGAACAATCAGCCAAAGATCAAGGTCACAGAGTAAATTTAAACTTTTCTCTCTGTCTGTATGTGAACAGAGTAACTAAAACAGTTTTGATCTGATTTGACTCAAACTTGGTGGATGAGTTGAGACTCACTCAATGGATAGACCATTTTTTTTTTTTTTTTTTAGAATAACAGGTCAAAAGTAAATATCATTTACCAATGTCAACTTACATATCTAATTTAAACAAAACTTCAACGAATGGCTCAAATTATTTTTAAATGTCCGATTCTGAGAGCAATTAGTTAAAGGTCAATATCATAGGAAAAGATCAAAATTCAAGGTCCCTCGGCCAAGTCAACTCAAAGTTTTGACCTTACTTGAACCATGGTTGGCTGAAGGATTAAGTATTACACATGAATGAGGTAATTCGAATTTGAGAGATATCAGTTGAAGGTCAAGGTCACATGGCGAAGGCAAATATTCAGCCTTTAGACCAGTATGAGAAGTCTCCTGAACACTAAGCAAATTCGTCTGGCGACATATGACTGCTGATGCTCCATACTCGGTCAGCGGGTACTGGTTGGGCACCCGTAATTTTATGCCGCATAACATAGTTGTAAATTAGCCCAGAGTAACCAAACGCAGCATGAACAATGGCAAACCTGGCCTTACCAAACGCCCCTAATGCCATCTACCTTGGTCTAACTCAATCCAGCATTACCTTCCCTACTTAAAATATACCAAACTTCTCACATAGCTTGAAGCAACTCCAAACAACTAAAGATAACAATCTACACTTCCTTTCCCTAACCTAACCTGACCAAATACCCAATGATCTAACCCAGTATAACCCAGTCCCCTGCCAGAATTACCTTCCCCCTCACCACTCTCGCTGGAGCGCAGCGACTCAATGCAGATAATGTTTCTACACTCCATCAACAGTCAAGTTAATGTCAGGGTGTTAAAGGCAAGGGTATTTATTGGAGTGGATATCTTTTCTGTGACCCCTTCAGCCAGAGGATGTCATTGGTATAATATTCCTGGCATTGCCAGGCGATTTCATTTAGTTCAGATGAGCTACCCGAGAAGAATGGAGAGTTTAACCTATTCCTGCAACTTTCCCGATTCCACATTTCATATCCCCTAATGCCAGATGCATTTTCTATGCTGATGAGAACCATTTGACTTGAAAAATATTTAAAAGATAGCATGGTTAATGTTTTGACCAAGAAGTAAGATCTTGGTGATATATTCCAGGTTACAACTGATGGTTTTATTCAGTTCATAGAAATTTACCACAGCCAAAGGATTAACAAAGTCTCTATCAAAACTCTGTGTAGTTCGAAAAGTCTCTCCAAAGCTGAGTAGGATGGTCTGGTGGTGGCAAGATTAAAAAGGATATCTTCCATCTCATGGTGATTAAATGAGGCCACTCGGAGTTTGGTAAGTCGAAGTCAACCAATCACTGGGATTTGGAATTCATGTTGCGACAATGTACCTTGAACTGATGTTGTAAGGCGCATTTATGCTGGATACATTTCCTTTCATTTGAGACCAAGCTCAACTAAAGGCTAAAATTCCTTTCCATATCCAATAACGAGAAAATCTTACACCAAGTACAAGAAGAAAAAAAAGTAAAGATTATTCTCGAGGGTTTTGTTGCTGCTAACCAATGACTTTGTAGTAAATAAATGCCGTCTGTCAGCTTCGATGATTCAACAAATCCCAAAAATTCATGGCAGAAAGGAAGGTAACTCCTGCAGGCGGCCATAGAAGCAAATCGTAAAGTTAGTTACCAAGATGCAGATAACGGGCAAATACTTCAACTTCCTTAATATGGTGACTTTTTTGTAGTTTATTCTTTCTGCTCCCAAACTATTTTATTACCTTTATGAAAGTCTCTGGCAAAGAAGTTAATGATGGCTATAGCTAACTTCCCTGATCAATTACAGAAGTTAAAAGAACCTACATCTAAACTCTCCAGCCTATGATGAGCAGATGTCAGGTGATGCCAAGAATTAAACTGAAAATACGCACTCAAAGAGAAGCGATTAACTTCAGTTATAACCCTGCACTCAAATATGTTTGATTCACTTTTACCTCCAAACACCTCAGCTGACTCTGATATTCACGTCAGCATGAAATGCGTCTGTAATTTCGTGAGTGCTGCATTCAGATATTTTTCCTTATCTTTTTAAGGTTTCAACCACCATTAGACTTGCGATGGTAACCTCAATTCCTTTCGTTGCGTTTAATCTCTTTCACTGACCGGCTTGTGTAATGCCATGAGAGCTCGCTACAGTAATTGCATCGCCAAGCACTAAAACGGGACTTGCCTTAAAAATGATAAATCCTCACTGAGGAATCTGAATTTACTGTTCTCCACCAAGGAAACAGAATTGGCTCTTACACCTACTAGCTTTTACTTATCCAATAACTCGCATACAATTTTTAAAGCACAGATGTTCCTGTTATTTTTTCAGATAAAATGCCTCCTCCACACACACACACACACACACACACACACACACACACACACACACACACACACACACACACTGAAAACAATACCAGCTTCGTTATCGCGGCTGGTAATAAGTTTAGTACTGTACTCTTGTTCCGGTTTACCTCAGTCAACCACACACTGTGGCCCTTAATAACTTCGTTAGGCAGCGCCTGTCTTCCCATAACGTCCAACAACCTGAGGTCAAGTATTGTGGGTCGTCATCCAGGCTCCCTAACCTAGCACAGGGATATTGTCAGTCACAGAACATGCCATTACCGACTGACAGAGGGCTGTTGAGGAAAAGAAAAGCTTGCATAATCCCTCTCTGAGAAGCAAATTTCAGAGCAACCTCTTCTCCATTAAATTTATGTTTTTTATCCACGTGCTTTTGTATCCATCCATCTATCTATCTATCTATGGTATCTATCCATATATGTCTGTCTCTCTGTCTATCAATAGCCAGATGCCATAATCCCGGGAGGGGTGCAATGAACATATCACTTACTTCCTCCTGTTTTCCACCATCAGGTTGCCTTCCCTGCACTTCACACCTCTCATTCACAAATCTCTTCTCCCTGTCCTTCCACTTCATCCTCGGTACCCCTCTCCACCTTTCCCTCTCACTCACCTAACCAACTTCTTCCTCTACCACCTCAGCGGACTTCTCATAATATATTCAGCACATCCAAATCAACATTACAATGCTCTCAAGCTTCCCCATTTTTGTCTCTCGACGAAACTCCACAACCTCTTCTCAGATTACTCATTTCCACTTCCCTCACTCTTGATTCTAGTTTTCCAGCAAAGGTCAAGCTTCACTTACATATACAGTAAACGGAATAATCTCTGCCCCACTCAATACACTTGAATATAGGAAGTTTGTGACAAATGTCCGTATGGCTATACATTTGCCCTCACCTGCAGCTTACACTCTTCCATAAGCAATTTTCAGAGCATTAACGTAAGTGACGCTCCTCCTCCTCCTCATCATCATGATCATCATTATCATCAACATCAGTCATAAGCTTCATCAATCATCTTCATCAATCCTCCTCCTCTTCCTCCTCCTCCTCCTCCTCCTCATCATCATCATCATCATCATCATCATCATCATCATCATCATCATCACCATCACCATCATCAATCATTAATCACAATCATCACTATCAATTGATGTAGTGCTGCTCTCGTGTGTCTGCCCTTTCCTCTCCTCCATCCTTCTTTTCCATCCATCCTCTTGTCTTTCTTTCCGTCATTCTTTCCTCTTTCTTCTGCATGCGGGTGACTTTACACTCCCTCTTGTGTCTTTCTTTTCTTCATTCTTTCCTCTTCCTTCTGCCTGTGGGTGACTCTACACTGAGTGACAAGCCAAATGGTTTCCTGTACACCAGGAAACCATTTACTACCCTGGGTGGTAACCATATAACCAAATTTTGGCGCCTGGTGGTTTAGTGGGTAATGACGGTGCTCCAATCGGATTGAGCCAGTGAAGGTTTGTATCCAAGGGATGGATGGGGTTGATTGCTCACGTAATGCCACTCAGGGATGAGTGAGGCTGGTCACTCTGATATTAAATGCCAGGACCAACTTTCCTAGCCCCGTGCTCCTACGCTCCTCATAGGGCAACGTAGAATTAGATGATGGATGGATGGATCATTATCGATCATCAATCATCATCATCATCAGTCATTATCACCATTAAATCATCATCATCATCATTAATGATCTGATTTCATCAACATTCACCAATCATGATTATCATAAATCATTATTATCATCATCATAAATCATTGCCCTCATCAACATCAATAATAATCAAACATCATCAGTCACAATCATCAATCATTATCATCATCCATCATTATCATCAATCATCAACCTTATGAAATATCAGATCATCATAATCATCACTCAAGATTATCATCAAGAATCATCAATCCTCACCAGTCATCCTCATCAGTCTTTGGGCATAATCACCAGTTATCATCACCTTAATCAGTCCTCATCAACCATCGTCATCAATCATCAGTCATCATCATATCATCAACCATCATCATCATCATTATTATTCATCATCATCAACCATCGTCATCACATCATCAGTAGTCATCCCCATCCTCTGTCACGGGGTTTTTATGTGTATACAATATTAAAGAATAATATTCAATAATACTTGAGAACAGGACAAAGAATTGACTTGTGAAAATCAAGCAATGATTACTTTATGCCGGCTTACTTCGCCGATTCTCTAAGGACGAGAATTTATAAACTTTCTCAACAGTACACAGCAGAGACTAATTACTCACACGTGCTGTTTATTGGTACTGTTAGCCTCTGGAGAAAGTGACTTCACCCCTGACAATCAATATCTAATGCTATTAATGATAAACAGGTTCTTGCTGCTGCATTAACTCCTGGTTGCACAACGGATTTTAAGCTAAATAAAAAGGACTGGCCTAAGTACCAGTTATGAATAATACAAAGCATTTATGCAAACTAGGAGCTATAAGTGAAATAAGCTTAATGTGGAGAAATAAAACACGAGTTTACATTACATTAAGCTCAAAAGAACTGTAAATTTATTGATTACAATGAGATAAATTTACATAACATGTTTCAAAATGAATTCAAAATAAGAACACACTCACTCGCTCACTCAAAAGCTAAACTCTTAAACCTAGGAAAATACGAAAAGAAATACTGGTCAGAGAGTGGGCTAAGCGGGATGAACTGGGCGTCGTTGCTGAGGAAGGACGCTGCCACACGTGCTAAAACTCTTGCCGGCTCACACTAGGTGGGAATTCAGGAACTCGCTGGACAATGGCGGCGCTGCTCCATACTGGGCCCAATCGAACCTGCTTCCACGACGCTCAAATCCTGACTGACTTCAAATTGTGAGAGAGAGGAGAGAGCGGGCCGCACTTGCTAACGGCTAACGAATTAATGCGAGCAATACATGCCCATAACAAATCACTCAGTGGAAGCGCTAATGTCGCGCGCAAGGACGATCACTTATGACACAGTGGAAAAATGTTATGAAAACACTCCCGATCGGGTGAATACGTCGCGGTTGACTGAGTGATACATACTGGGATTCCACTAGAATTCGCGGTTTCCCACCAAAGTTCAATGTCACGAGTTTATTTACATATAGGATCGCGCCAACTCGTGACATCCTCATCAATCATCATGAACATCGTCCTCCTCCTCATCAAGCATCATCACCATCATCATCAATCATAGATCACCAGCCATCATCAATCATCGTCATCATCACTACACTATACCTCCGACTGACTGAGCAAACCAAAAAAGTAAGAATGTAAGTGATGCATATAACCAACCCATACGTGTTCCTTACGTGTCAACAAGCGGGTTAGCGGAGGTTGGTGCCCTTCCGGGAAAACAAATATAGACATGCAGTCAACCCTTACATTACAAGATTATGGCGACTGGCTAGAGATGGTACAGCCAGAACTCTCCCTTCTGCCAACACATTGGAACCTAGTAAGCTAAAAGAGGAGAAGAGGAATACTTTGATTACTGTGGTTCATGAAAAGCTCAACGACCGGATGATCAAAGTCGGCCGTCACATGAGTGAAGACAGCCGTCAAGGTACTATGAGTCACAAAAGTATCGGTGCACAATATACGTGAAACATTCGGGACTACAGAACGAAGATCAATGAAATATTAGGTCTGATGTCGGGAGGTGTCATATACCGCCAGCCAGCAATATCTTCTTGTAAACTAATAGCAATATTATGTTGACATAAACAGACACTTCATGCGCACTGAAACGTTAGTAAACATCAGCATTTGTTCGAATGTTTTCGGTAGGCATCGGACCCGCTGTGCACCAGTACTTTTGTGACCCATAGTAAATTGTGTACATTTTGCAAAACTGTCTGGCAGCATTCCATATCCAACAACAGCACTGCTGTGAGCCAAGCGAGCAATTGTCATTGACAAAATTGTCAGATATATAAAATCAAGTTGTAATATCTTTGTTTCGTTTTCATGTCATAATTTTCTGAATATATAGGATGGTGAAATGAGAAAGACGACGTTGTTTATTGTACTGACTCAACGATTTTTTTTTTTTTTTTTGCCGTAGCTGAAAAATAAATAGGACGAGTCCATATCGTAAACAAAAGCATATAAAACAATTCAGTTCAAAATCTGTGTTCAAGGCACATGATTACCGGTATATTACTGAACTTACGAAACAGAATTGTATATATATATATATATATATATATATATATATATATATATATATATATACACACACAAGAAAAAAAAAACTAATAATTATACTAAGGTGGACGGGCAATTTAGTCATAAGGCTCGATGTCCCGTTTCCATGACCCTTTCCCGATTGTTCCCATTGACGGACAGACTGTTAAGTATCGACCGGCACAGGTTCTTTAGTTTTACTGTAATTCTCTCTCTCTCTCTCTCTCTCTCTCTCTCTCTCTCTCTCTCTCTCTCTCTCTCTCTCATTTTAGCATATAAATCAAAATTTTGCCTTTTTCTTGTTCGTTTATAAATATAATGGCAAATATGACTCATTCTGTGTGTGTGTGTATGTGTGTGTGTGTGTGTGTGTGTGTGTGTGTGTGTGTGTGTGTGTGTGTGTGTGTGTGTGTGTGTGAAACAATAGTCGCGCCGCTACTAATGGGCCAATTACCACGCAAATTGAGACCTAAGCCGAACTAGACCACCTGGTTAACACGGATTATTTTGATTTTGTGCTCATTCGCAGACCTATCTACCCCTTCCGCCCAGTGACTTATTTGAGTTATTTTACTCTCTCCCAATTGGTTTACTTAGTTTCGGAAGTTTATTTTGGAAAAGGATGAACTGGATTTATCTCCTAACCACTTCATGAATAATGGTCATTCCTAAGTTTAATATAATTATCTAATGCTATAAAAAAAAAAAAACACGTGAGAGGGGGATCAAGGAATTGATTAACCTCTTTCATCGTTAGTCCAGCACCTACATATTATATATATATATATATATATATATATATATATATATATATATATATATATGTGTGTGTGTGTGTGTGTGTGTGTGTGTGTGTGTGTGTGTGTGTGTGTGCCTTTTGCAATCGAGATTCTGACTGCTTACGCATCAGTGTGTGTGTGTGTGTGTGTGTGTGTGTGTGTGTGTGTGTGTGTGAGACTTGGCATAGGCTTCACAGCCTGCTCTCAAGGCCCAGTAGTTCTCCTACATACCATACACCTCCACATGTTTATACTTCGGCGCTAACACCCACCGTCCATTTTGAATACATGCTAGGGCTGCCTCAGCGGGGATTTGATCAGGGGTCCATTAGGACTGCAGGCCACCTCTCTACCGATTCAGCCATGTACAGTCGCCGCCAAAAGGAACGAGGACACCTAGTTCAGAATCGAGGAGGTAGGGTCCTCATCGGACTTGGTAACGGTGGCGTGTCGTCATGGATTTTTACCTATACTCCATTTCACCAAGTTTGACACCATCAGGTATGTCGTTAACGCCTGTAGTGTTGATGTAAATCCTCTGCACTAACTGAACCTCTATTTACTACCTTGAGAACCAATATAAAGGCAGTACAAAAAGGTGTATCAAGTACTGAGGACCTTTATCAGTGCTACAGGTGTTGACGACATCACTGATATGGTGCCAGACTTGGTGAAATGGAGTACCGTACAGTGGTTCACACTGATGTCAGTGAAATGAGATATAGATTAGCGAAACTTAGATTCGTTTAATCTGGTTTGTACACCTGCCTACCGAATTGATAATGATGTGAATAAAAAAAAACAAAAAAAAAACGGACAGGGTAAATTTCATAAGTCTGCCGATAGAAGGCAGGTTAATCATCCAATATCACCTCCCACAACCCAGGCCTTCCCCCTCCAGAGCAATGGTATGGCTGTCGAAAGCATTCGAAGTTTGAAACTTTCCTTACATTCATGCCTTGGTGAGTGTTCCATTTGTCCTTGTCTCATGTGTATATAAGAGCAAAACTGAACTGACAGTTCCTAACGAAATAATTTTAAAGATGATGTACTATATCTCACACGAGGGAAGTGACTTTCAATAATCTGTCTTCCAAACAATTCCCTAATTCCCCTAAAGGTCATACAAAAATTCAAGTAACTGCAGCGAATCATGCTTTATTCAAACTTGTATGACAAATCGTTAACTACAGTCGCGGCGCGCGACTCTGAGGTTGTTATTATCGTGCCCTGGCAACCTACCATTCAAAAGTGCGTCTTCTTTCGTGTATAGTATGAGAAACATGTGATTCGAAACATGTGATTCGTGTATACTTTGTTTGTGTATAATAATAATCTTGTATAATACATTCGTGCATAATAATATGATTCGTGTATAATATGATGCGTATTCGGACACACTTGAATGATAGGTTGCCAGGGTACGATAATGACAACCTCAGTGTCGTGCGCCGCCGGGACTATAGTTATCGCATGTATTGTAAATTTCTATTTCTCTACAGCCATACGTCGTTATCCCGTATGGGGTGGCTGTTTGAATAAGAGTTAGTTGTTATACGGGGAGGGACACTAATCCTCCACCAACCCACTTGCTGACACGCAGGGACCATGAATGGGTTAGTTGTATGGTTACCACCCAGCGTTGTAAGTGGTCTCTTGGCTTACAGGAAATCATTATGCCTGTCACTCTATGTAAAGCAACCTGAAATGGAAAGAAGAGTAATAAAAAGTGACACGAAAGATGCGGGAAACGGGAAGAGAGGAGGGCACACACAGAAAAAGAATGACAAAAGAAAAGGAAGACCTAGGCAGCACTACAACAAGTTGAGTGGACGATGGTCTCCGTCACCTACCACGACTTCCAGAACTTAATTTGTGAAAAAAAAAAAAAAAAAATCGGTTTGGGATGTTCTTTGTTTCTGTCGCTTTAATCCTTGTTGGTGGGAAGCCAGGACAGGCTAACTGTGCAAGACAACCATACATCAGAATTAGTCCATAGTTACGTATTGTGAATGTAAGACTTTTTTTTTTTTCCAGATTACGAGTCAATCGGACTGCTCTCATACATGCTCAGCAGTACTCGTGGATCAAGGTCAGAAGGCTTGCAAAATCGTGACTTAGGCTATGTCTCGATGTGATAATGTAAACTCGCACTAACACCACATATAAATAAGTATTAGTTTTGTGTGCTTATGCAGTCATGAGTGAATGTGTACGTTGTGTATCTGTATCACTGGGGTGGTTATGGCATGTTCTGATGTCGGAATCAGCCTCAAGACCATGCAGGATTATAAAATGGCAATAAAGCAAAGATTCCAAACCCTTTTCGGCTCGCTCACTGACAAAGTGTATTCAGAGTATAAAGTTCATTAACTAGTAATAAAGGTGGCTCATTACTACCTATGATCAAAGGCTCAACGAATTCTGGGCAACCCCAAAAACCACGGAAGCTGTTCCTGGTTCCATCAGAAGAAGCAAATTTTTATTACACTTTACCTATTTCATATGTGAATGTTAATGCGTCCGGCATTTAACATGGAGTTTGAGAAAAAAAAATCTGAAGTACTGATTATATATATATATATATATATATATATATATATATATATATATATATATATATATATATATATATATATATATATATGAGGCCCTATGCATCCCCGAGGGTGCCACAGGAAATGATTGATTGATTGATTGATATATAGTGCAGCAGCCGTGGCTCAGTGGGTTAGAGCGCTCCGCTCTGACCGTAGGGTCGGAGGATCGAATCCACCCAAGGGTCATTGGTAGACATCAGGAAGGGCATCCGGTCATAAAATGCTACACGCTCCAAACCAAAGTCCTCTACCCAGGGGCAACGCTTTAGCCCTTATCCAAAAAAGGGGTACCTGGCGAAAAAGTCACATATATATATATATATATATATATGTATATATATATAAAAAATTCGTCCTGTGTTAGCAAGAGTAAAATGATAAGAAGGTTCGTGGGATTGCAGTGTTTAAGAGATGGGGTGAATTTGCATCCAAGGAAAAGCTGAGGTAGAATTATTGTGAAATACCGTACTCAGTAAAATGCACCACACAGCCCTTCACACACCTCCAAGCCGTTTTATATCTTTGTTACATTTATTCACAAAACAATCTGCATAAAATGTATTTTTCACGCGTCATAAGCAATGTGGTATACGAAGACGGTGTGTGCATCCTATGTATTTGCTGTTTTTGTTATTGTTGATCTTAATATTGTATACATAGTTGGAGCACTGATGTAGAAGATTGTTTCTCACTGAATATTATTATTTACACAGCAATAACCTGGTGGTAGTGCGAAGCGAAAAATATAGTCCAATATATAGATTACACTTAAGTTGTTCTTATTTCATATGACCAAATACTTCACCACCTCACACTGAACTGCACTGCTATATTGCATACGAATTTACCACCGTATCTTACAGGTGGTAAACTGAGTTGCAATGATTATAATAATCTACTGAAAGCAGTTATTTCTCTTGAACTGGCTGTGTGTATGGGTGTTCATGTGCATAGTTCGTTTTCATAAACAGTTGTAGATTGAGGCAGGAGCAGCCAGTAATAAATACAGTTGTAAATGGTAACATGACAAATCCGATGACAAATAAAAATAAATATAATTCGATTAATATGCCCGTCATGTCTACTGTAAGCAAAACCATACGCTGAGGTTACCCTCCGCCACCGGAACATCACACATGAAACGCATTATACATTATCCTGGCTGTAAAGATAAGCAAAAATGCATTCCAAGTTGGCCGCTACCACAGTCACCACTCATCCTCTATGCTTGTTTACTTTCCTTCCCTGAGGTTGGTTGGTCTCAGGACTTGAGTATTATTAGGCATGAATGTAGCGTGAATAATGAGTGAAAATGTAACCTTCAAATTAGCGAGACAGGAATATTTAACCTTATTATTCAAACACTTTACTAACTTTAAGAACTAATTCATAGTGATTTTTAATGCAACCCTAGCAGAGCGGCAACGTATCAAACATACCTGATTAATTCGGTAAATTATATCATGCAAACTTATCTAAAAATTGCAATCCACTGTCTATTTCTCCTCCTACTCCTCCCCGTTTTACCCAACTCGTATCCTCTCCCTCCTTCGTCCCGTCCTTGCTGTTTACGATACTCAACTTCCCCTTCTTTCCTGCCCTTCTCCCTCCTCCTCCACCTAACATGACTTCCCCTCCCCCCCTCTCTCTCTCTCTCCTTCACCATACTGAACTATTTCCTCCCATTTCGCGAGCTTGCTTTTCACCCAACCCCTTCTCTCCACTTCTCACCTTTTCCACCCGTCCACCTTGTTTAGAAAACTTAGTCTTCCAGTTATAGCTCTTTCCTCATTGCCCTTTGTTTCTATCTACTCTCAAGAATTCATTTACGCTTCTGCTAGGGAAACTACAGTATGGATCTGTTTCCGCAAGGAAAAGATTCTTGCTACAGGGACCTGTTCCCACGATAGACTGTTCAATTCAGATGAGGCTTCCATAATACCCAGTGGGTATCATTTTACCCACACAGTAGGACTTACTAACTCTCTAAGGACCTATATTTATTTCTGAGTGGGGCTTCTGTATCCTTCGTTGCCCTGTTTCCCCATACAAGGGGAACCAACCTTCCCCCTCCCCCCAAGATCTGTTCCCCCGTATGTGAGAAAAATCTGTTTCCTAATGGACGCTTAACTGTTGTAGAAGGGGGGAGAAAATATCTGTTCCTCCATCACCTTATTATATGCCTAATGGGGAACATACCTATTCCTCCATAGACGCACTGCCCCTTTATGGGACCTATCCTATTCTATATGGAGTTTTGTTCCCCCCATGGGAGGATTTCAATGCTGCCATGATGGACCTATTTCCTCTTCATGGGATGACTTACTTATTCCCAGCAACAACCTACTATACTCGTACATTCTCCGTTGGCCTATTCACCGGTGAACCTGGTATCCCCGTACTTACCAACTTATCACAAATCCACACATCCAGTGCAGTATGTCCCAGCAGAAGCAGCAGCAGCAGAAAAATCCAGCACTGTTTCACACACACACACACACACACACACACACACACACACACACACACACGAGAGAGAGAGAGAGAGAGAGAGAGAGAGAGAGAGAGAGAGAGAGAGAGAAACACGCAGGGACGCACGCATGTATATGCATTAATGGTCACAGCACAATATGTAATAATTATAGGCATTAATATAACCATAGCACAATATGTAACACTAGCACAATATGTACTAAGCTGGTGGATGTCTGGTGCATCAGGAAGGGCAACACAAACATCCCCTGGCCCAGACTACGAAGAATGTCAAAACACATGATGTATGTCAAATACATGATGCAACTCACGGAAGCCAGTTAGCCACATGAAGGATGCGTGCTAGACACTATACACACCCACATACACAGACACATGTCAGCTAGCCGGAAACCAGGCACTATTATATACCCAGAAACCAGGTGTAGGAGTCAGAAGGAGACTGGGGAGAGCAGAAGATAGAATAGGAGGCTGGCTGAGAGTTCAACACAAGAAGTGGCTGAAATAATTTAGTGACCTGGAAGCTAAAACAGGTTAAGACCATTGTGCTCACCATAATCCAGGACATCCTATTATGTTGGACTGACACAATTAGGGAAACAAACATCACAATACACATGACAAACATGGTTTGTTCGATCAAGGTGGTGCAATTCTAGGTAACATTTTTGGATTGGGTACAGAAAGTGATCTTAAGGAAATAAATAAATTTAACCACACTGCACAAATTCTCTCATATCAATATATTAACCTAGCTGAAAGGCTACCCATAACAGCGTAATGATGACGATTGTAAAAACCCAACGAAAGACAGAGAAACTGACTCAAGAAATTGCGGAGAAGGCAAATGCACTGGAAGGGAATACGACGGTTTTCCAACACTTCTCAGTGGTCACTGAACACATTGACATACCGTAATAATACTTCTGTTAGACAATACTAGAGCTCGTTATCACTCTTTCATTAAAGGCATTACTAATGCTCTAACGGTAGTAGCACCATTAATTTACTTCCCATTCACAATCTATGTCAAATGATCAGCCAAGGCGTAAATATGCATGGTTTGAAGCCTTTGTTTGGGGAAAGGAATCTGATGTTATGTTATCCATACTTAGAAGCAACTCTTACACCAGCATCAGTGGTAGTTCATGTCCGGTTCCTAACAAATGTTTTTTTTTTTTTTTTTTCAACGTCTATCAAATATACACTTCTTCAAAAAAAGATGACTTATTGGTCACCATCAACACCAAAACATAAGTCATCATGGTCTCCATTAAACAGGACAGTCACCTTCGCTAGTGAAACAAAAACTGAACTTTAATGTCGTACATCATTGCATGCATTTCACCTTTGTCCTGTGTATAGCTTCACCTTTTAGGTCGCGTCCACACGTGTGTTCGAACAAGCACTGGCAACATGTAAGCAACACAGTAACGAACACGCTGCAAACATGTTGGGAACAGCAGTGTCCAGATCATGTTGGCAACATCATGATGAAATCTCAGCTGCCGGGTATGGACACACTTATTCCATCGCCTTTGCTGCCAATGTTCGAAGCTGTACTGAAACATGTTTACGTACATCTGTCCAAATACTGCTGCAACATGTTCCCGAACATGTTGCCAGCCGTGTTACCAACATATATTTGAGAGCAGGTGTGGACGCGCACTTAAATAGCTCAGACAGTCCCTTGTGAACTGGCTATCATAAAGAATCACAACATCCATCATCACTGCAACTTCACATTTGCCCACCACCATCAACGCATTAGACTTTCACAGGCGGTGGCAGAATCGGTAGAGAGACGGCCTGCAGTCCTAATGGACCCAGGTTCGAATCCCGGCTGAGGCAGGGAACGGTTTAAGGATTTGATTTTCATAAAAAGCAGAGTTTTCTGATCTACCAGATGACCCGCCGACATGTCATAAAGAGTACCCCCTCTAATACCGGTAAACCAGTCCTGTATGAGAAAGCCCTAGCATGTATTCAATATGGATGGTGGGTGTTAGCGCTGATGTGGTGACATGTGGAGATGCAGGAGGCCAACTGGGCCTCAAGGAGGACTACTGGGACTTGGGAATAGGCACTGAAGCCTATGCCCAGGGTCGGACACGTAAAAAAAAAATAATAATAAAAAACAAATCAGCTTTCGTAACTTGGCCAGACACACCTCCAGCCCATACATCAGCATTTGGTTTACACATATCACCGGATTACTGTTCAGTACTAACGCCTTCACTATCCACCTTATCTATTAGAAACCAATATGCTTTTCTAAAACACACACATCAGTTCTTCCAACCATTACGTAAGATTATTTTAAATACGAGTTAACTTCACCTAAGTCTGAAACCATGCCTCTGTTCTACAGAACAACACAACCTTGGGAGGAATACAGTAGGATTATGTTTAGTCCATATAATGTTTATAGCCCAGCTCCAGTCATCCTTAAAATTTTTTCCCGCATATTTACTGTATTAATACTGGTGATGTGCAGAATGCAAAGTAGGATTGAAAACTTGGAAACAATAGTCAAAAGCTATACGTTACAAGTGAGACCAACTGTGTAAATACTGTATATATATATATATATATATATATATATATATATATATATATATATATATATATATATATATATATATATATATATAAATGAACAAAAAATATGGTGCTACATAGAGTACAGTATTAATTTGGATATTAACTGCGCAAGAGAAGCCTGCATACATGTATCCATTTTATTATATGTAACCATATTACTATGTCACACACGTAGATAGCAAGTAATCAAAGATGGCCGATTCTTGATACGATTGACTACTGCAGACTTGCCACTGTATAAATATATATATAGATATATAAAATTTCTGTTATACTGTACAACTATGTTACTACTTTCTGTTTTACAATATTATGATGAATACCATGTATTTACATTAGTACTTAATTATTTTGTCACATTCCTGTACACTGTGTAGATCGTAATGGTCATAGGTACAACAGTTTGGCGAGACCAAGTGATATATAGGCACTAATACAGTCATAGCACAATATGTAATAGTTATAGGCATTAGTATAATCATAGCAAAATATGAAACACTAGCACAATAGGTAATAAGCAAGTGGATGCCTGGTGCATCAGGAAGAGAAACACAAACATCCCTTTGCCCAGACTACGAAAAATGTCAAAATACATGATGTACAGTATGTCAAATACATGATGCAACTCACGGAAGCCCGTTAGCCACGTGACGGGTGTGTGCTACACACACACACACACACACACACACACACGTCAGCCAGCCGGAAACCAGGCAGTAATATATACCCAGAAATCGGGTGTAAGAGTCAGAAGGGGACTGGAGAGAGTAGGAGACAGAGTAGGAGCTTGGCAGCAAGTAAAAGATTAGCTGTCACTGACAATCAGCGGGTCGCATCACTCTGTCCGTTACACAACTGCAGGGGTAGGCAGTGAACAATATAACTGTCACAATAAAACACCTTAACCCCACCTTCACTTACCTCACCTTCACTTACGATGTAAGATAGACAGAGGGGAAAGTGAGACGAAGAAAGACCTACCTTGAGACTAGAAAGATAAAACCCACAAATACATATTCCCCTTGCTACCCGACGCGTCACGGCTCGTTACATTGGTAGCAGCAGACATTAATCTATACTGGTGACATAGGCGCCTCGCCAATCTACAACTGCCCAACCTCCTAAGCTACAAGAGTTATCTACATAATATGGCAGAAGCAATAACCTATGAAGCTCTACGATACCCGACACTGGTGGCAACGATTCTCTACATTATCTACATTACTGACACTGGTGGCACCTACCTACCTACCTATCTACCTACTGACACTTGCATAGAGAGAGAGAGAGAGTTCAGAACGACTTCACCCAGTAATCATCTTGTGTGCTTTTTTTACCCCTGAAGAAGATTAATCCCAAGCCTAATGAAATACTGTTTGATGGTTGATTGTATAATCAATCAACAATATTAACAATGGGCAACATGAAACTATTATAATTATGGTATTTAATATTTTACCCAGTTATTGGTTCATTAATGCTATTGTCTCTTGGATGACAAATCATGGAATCTAAATGGTAATACATCTTTAACATAACATAAAAGGTGTATGCCGAGGAGACGAGTCAATATACTGTGCAAGATGGTATTAGAACCCACATCTCATCTTTCCCCCTCATCTTCCTCCCTCCTTCCACTCCTCTCCTCGCCTTGCCGGTTTCATCTCCCTGTCGCAGCTCTTCTCACACAATGTCTTCAACGCTTTAAATACTCTCTAGTTTCCATTCCTGTCTTACATATAGAAACAACAGTGTTGTATGCAATCACCGACAACTATGTTGAGTTATACCCTCTCCTGTATGTTTAACGTAATTCCTAATTACAGAGTGATTTTTTTGTATGTGTCAGATTTTAGGCACAGATCTAAGTCTCTTGCCTGAGCTTTTAATTCTCCAGCACATCATCACTCAGCGGCACCTCCACTCTCAATATCATAATTTTAACTCTTGTCTGCATTTACTTTCAGACCTCTGTTGTGACTGAACCAGTCCACAAATTTCGGCCACAAATAACAGCAACAAAACATATTCACGGCTGCAATAGGGTTAACCATGTTAGCATGCAACCCACTGACGTTATGGGATTTGCGTCCCTCTCGCATCCAATGCTCTCTTCACACTGTTCATCCATCCTATTCGTGATCTTCCTCTCAGCCTTACAACTTTCACATCCGATCCAGTTATCTTTTTCACCAATCGTTCATCATCCATTCTCTCTTTATGCCCAGACCATCGCAATACTCTCTGCTCAACTCCATCAGCCATCTCCTGCATAACTCCAGTTCTCCTTCGCACTTCATCATTTCTCACTCGATCCATATGCGTCACTACATACATACTCCTCAGACACATCATCTCCATTACATTCAAACTTTTCCTCTCTGCTACACCCATATTCCATGTTTCATCCCCATATAACGCAGTCGGTACCACTACACCCTCATACAGCCTTGTCTTTACATCCATTCTAAGAGAACGACATCTAAACACTTTTTTCATTCTTCCCAGCACCTTTCCTATTCCAGTCATTCTAAACTTCACTTCTACATCTGTTCTTCCATCCACAGCAACATGTGACCCTAAACACTTAAAACACTCTGTCTCCTCAAGCAACTCACCATTCAAAACTATATTCATCCTCCTACCATCTACCATCCTCGTACGCTTCATCACTTTACTCTTATTCTCATTTACTATCAATTTCCTCCTTTCACACACCCTTCCAAACTCCTCTACCAACTGACTCAATCTCTCCTCCGAATCAGCCACCAGTTCAGTATCATCCGCAAACAGAAGTTGATTCAGATTCCACACTCTACCATCAGCATTCACCAGACTCGAACCTCCACCTAACACCCTCACATTCACCTCCCTTACAACAGCATCCACATAAATATTAAACAAGCAAGGCGATATCATACATCTCTGCCGCAACCCCATTCTCACGAGAAACCAATCACTCTCAATATTTCCCACTCTTGCACATGCTCTACTAATTACATAAACTTTTCACTTCTTTTAGCAACCTACCATCAAGTCCATACAGTATCAAAACAGTCCACAAAGCTTCCCTATCAATTCTATCATACGCTTTCTCTAAATCCATGAACGCCCAAAACACATCCTTACCTTTCGCTAAATACTTTTCACACACTTGTCTCACAGCGAACACCTGATCCACGCATCCCCTCCCTCTCCTAAAGCCACACTGCTCGTCACCAATCACTCCCTCTGTACCCTCTCTAACTCTCTTAATCAACACTCTACCATACACCTTACCTACAACACTCAACAGACTTAATCCCATAAAGCTAGGACACTCAAACTCATCACCCTTACCTTTATACAACGGAACCACACAAGCACTTGCCCAGTCAATTGGCACCATACCTCTCACAAAACACACATTCAACAATCTCTCTCTCTCTCTCTCTCTCTCTCTCTCTCTCTCTCTCTGTATATATATATATATATATATATAGGTATATATATATATATATATATATATATATATATATATATATATATATATATATATATATATATATATATATGAGACCACGATTATTATGCTCCTCCTGGCGTAGCGTCAAACGAACTTCGAAAAAAAAGGCACATGCACTCAAGGGGTTAAGTTTAGTCACCGCATTTCTTACGATCATAACTGCACAACATTTCAAAACTTTAAATTTATATATAATTCCAAAATTAATAACTTAAAGAAATATGATGTACCATTATTCAAACTACCAGTTACCAAACTAAATATCGTAACTAAAAGATTCATTGCCAAAATAACCTAAATTATCTTAGCATTGCTTCTTATTTTTTTTTATCACTGATTTAGATGCTCGTATGTTATTTATTAAGGTAAACATCAGCAAATGTTAATAGCGGACGCAAATCCCATAACGTCAGTGGGTTGCATGCTAACATGGTTAACCCTATTGCAGCCGTGAATATGTTTTGTTGCTGTTATTTGTGGACGAAATTTGTGGACTGGTTCAGTCACAACAGAGGTCTGAAAGTAAATGCAGACAAGAGTTAAAATTATGATATTGAGAGTGGAGGTGCCGCTGAGTGATGATGTGCTGGCAAATGAAGAGCTCGGAGTGGTTTACCAGTTTAATAACATAGGTTCCATCTTAACGCCAGTGAAAATGAGAGGAGAGCATACTGTGTGTGTACAGAAAGGAGAGAGTATAGTAGCCAAAGGAAGCAAAGCAGAAGCCTTGATACAGACGACAGACTGTAAAAGGGATAACTGAATGTGTACTAGTGATCAGATGAAAGTATGTTTGTGAGACTGTGAAGTCACATCATGTTAAGAAAAAAAAAAGAGCATATAAAACATGGTTCTTAAGGAATATACATGGACTGCATGATTTGGGGAAGACAGTCAATAGAGATTGGTCGAATATGTTGTGTCAGATTAATGGGTAAAAGTGTGTGCTCTTAGATGACATGGTCATATGGAGAGAGAGAATGTGAATAAGGAAGAGAAAGTGATATATATACAGGCTAAACGAGTCGGAGTAGAGGGATTTGTGGAACGCTAAGGAGGATGGCTGTGATATGTGAATGTGTTTATAAACAAAGTATGAAAATGGAGAATGGAAAAGAATGAGCAGGGAGGGTATAGGATCAATGGATTATATACAGAGACGCACATGACAAGGACTGAACCTGTTTCGTAACTAAACAGTCAATGGAATGGTCTTTGTCCCACAAGCTTGATGAAGCACTTTTTTTTTTTTTTTTTTTTTTTTTTTTTGTCAGACCGTGTGATGGAGTCGGGATTAACTCCTTCACAGTTGTTATATCTTCATTTTAATCCTGCATCCATCAGATAATTTTCATTCAACATAGAAAAGAACTTTAGTAATGAAAGGGATAAGGATTATTTGTCCCTTCCAGAGTATATCTTAATTTGAATAAAACTGTTGGAGTTAAAATAAAAGTCACCGCACTGAAAGAGTTGAAGTCTAATATGTAGAATAAATCACTAAGGATGGACGGCCAGCTAGCCTTCTAAGAACACGCAAACATTATCTATGGAGACATTTTCGTGATTATGAACAACTAAGGGACGAGTAATGTGGATAGCTTTTGTCTACACGCATACCCAAAATATTGTTTATGTATAGTACTTATGTGCGGTGTGCTAAAAGCACGTGGCAGCAAAATGGGTCTATTTATGCCACTACCAGTAAATATTATCCTTCTGTCCACCTGGGTCGTCATTATCACCTATTTCCACAGTGAGTTGAGGTATCCACTGATTCCACTAGTGGCATTATGAGGGGAAAACATGAATTTGCGTGTGTGTGTGTGTGTGTGTGTGTGTGTGTGTGTGTGTGTGTGTGTGTGTGTGTGTGTGTGTGTGTGTGTGTGTGTGTGTGTGTGTGTGCGCGTGCGTGCGTGCGCGCGCGTGTGTGTGTGTGTGTGTGTGTGTGTGTGTGTGTGTGTGTGTGTGTGTGTGTGTGTGTGTGTGTGTGTGTGTGTGTGTGTATTAAAATAGGAAACATGTAAAAAACGCGGAAAGAGCGACGATGTAATGGTCGAGACAAATATGCCAGTGCCAAGAACCAAAAATAAGTTGTCGGGAGTGAATTATGGATGTGGTGTGATGGGGGGCGGGGCGGCGTCAAATGGAAGGGCAGGTGGCGGAGGAAATCAGATCAAGGGAGAGGGGGGGAATAGAATACTGTACGTAATTCTTATTTCAGTTCACACGGATTACTTGGTTTAGGATCTGTGTTGTTCTTAAGCTATCGTGGGCCTAGGAAGCTCCCTACAATCTTAACCGGATAACATTTATAGAACCATAACAGCGGACTCTTAGAAACAATGATGCGAATCAATACGTTGAACAGTTCTAAGTCAACTTTCTTCTGTGGCGCTTCTTCCGGAAATAAAAGCTCAATAAGATATTGTGCGGTCTTTAGTGTGTGTTAGTGGTAGCTAATTGTTTACGTGTCATCCATTACAAGCGACGGGTTTTGCTTCTCGGTGGTGAATTATGGTCATAGGCAGAATGCTTTTAACAGCAGCATTACGGTCCCATGTCGGCCAATTAAAGGGCCGAAATTGGGTATGTCTCATCAGTTCAAGATGGACTCCCTGTGTAGTGGGAGTGTACTACGGCCGACGACAGAGGAAAAGGTTGGAAATTCGTCTTGGTTAGACATGAGTTACACGGATCTAGGTTAGGTTAAATTGCGTTTAGGAAGATTAAGTGGCGTTTGCGAAGGTGAATACCAAAAGTGACTTGTACTTTACTCATTTCTGTTTAATTTCACAAAGATAAAAATCTATGTCTGAAGGCCAATTTGCCATGTTTGACAACCATGGGATTATGACAGTATGTTTTTCTGTGTGTGTGTGTGTGTGTGTGTGTGTGTGTGTGTGTGTGTGTGTGTGTGTGTGTGTGTGTGTGTGTGGATAGAATATAACCTCCAATTTGTGGCAAATCAACCGTTTCCAAGATAGGCACCATCCCTTCTCAAATGATAACAGGGGGCTGGTTGTGAAACTGGAGGTTTTGGGCCGGGGAGCACGGCTTAACGGGTTGGTTTACGAATGAAAGTATAGCAGAAATAGATTGAATCAAAAAAAGAAAAAAAGAAAAAAAAGAAAAAGATAAAAACTATCTTAACTGGGGGTTTGGAAGGCTGTGCCCCCCAAACCACATGACAATATTAACCCTGTCATTGCATTCAAACCTAACTTTCAAAATACAGAAACATTATCTTACTGGCTGTTTTCTGAAGAATATGAAGGCAGAGGTAGATTAACTCAATAAACATCATACAAAAATTTTAAAATCCTACCTTGGGAACCGTGCACTCAATCCCACAACCCCCAAATCATTATTAACTCGTTCAAAGCCAACTTTCAAAATGCAGACATCGCACCTTCTTAAAGGTTGTCCAGCGTTCTAGTAGCTTAATGTGTCTTTCCTGTAATTACATGGTAGTTTTCAGTTCGGACAGTTAACCACTCTTGATAACACTCGATTCCTGCATCGTTTTCTTGGAAAAGGAAAGAAAAAATCTTCAGAAATGCCCAAAAATTGTAAGAAGCCCCCCAACTTCCGCCAGCCATTTTTGACCTGGTTTCAAATTTAAGAATCAGGAGGCGGGACTCAAGCGTGACGCGCTGCTTACGTAATTATCACGTGACTCAGAAGCATCTCACTGGCTTCTCTTTCAATCTGATTGGTTGGCGCATCTGGCTTGTCTGCCCACCATCGCTTCTCCATTTGATTCCCGCCCACAGGTGATGGTCGGATTAAAAAGTTACATACTACGCTTAATGTTCATTTGACAACTATATTGAAAAAAAAAAATAAAATAAAAAACTGTCAAATGGAAATTTCTCCACCTTGTGGCTGACAGGAACGGTAAATTGTTCGGTTCAAAATCGATGGTTTTCCCTTCTTATGCGAGTTATGAGATTTCAGGCTTTATTTCCGATGAAGCTGGGCTACTCCCCTGGTTATTTGACCTATTTTGGCAGATTTTAACTTTGATAATCGCCGCAGACATTAGTGGCGCGTGGAATCACATGGCGTAACAGACAGACAAATGAGGAAGTAATGGGACATTGTGGTGCTGACTTGAATGTGACTGAAAGTAATAAGGGAAAAACTGTGAGAAGGTTTAGCCATGTGGATAGGATGGAAAATGAGAGATTGACTAGAAGAGAATATGAATGAAGTGGAGGGGGAGTGGAGGACGGGAGACCAAGGATGAGATGGAGGGACAGATTAAAGAGATATATGAGAAGGGGGGGGGGGAGTGAGTTTAGGGAAAGTGCCAAAATGGTAGAGGACAAGGCGATGCGAAGGCAATACGTTTGTGGCCACCCCTTATGGAATTAAGACGTCTGACAATAGATAGATAGATAGAAAAATGTCGCTGAGGATGGTGCGCTCAGGTATTACATTCATGCCAACATCGAATAATTTTGTTCCACCGAAAAAAATCGTACCAGTTAAAGGCCACAAACTTTCTCAAACAACTTCTTTCTGTATTACTGATACTCAGGAACTGCATTTTATGCTAACACAAAACAATGTTGTTTTGCAGAAAGAAATTTTAGAAGTCAAATGAATAAGGTACAGCGGTAATCCCTAAGCCTAAATCAGACCGTCTCCGCGCTATGGACGAGATACCTTGTGGACAGACTTGTCATGCACATAAGCAGTAGTGAATAGTCTGAGTCGCAGCAGGCTCTCTCTCTCTCTCTCTCTCTCTCTCTCTCTCTCTCTCTCTCTCTCTCAGAAAATAATGAACATAAAGTTTCCGCGTCAGCACAATGAAATCAATGAACAACAAGAGACACTGGCAAGAAACGTCAAAGAATTGACGTTTTACCCCGTGTTGGTGAATACTGGAGACTAGTGTATGACGAAGCTGTTTGACGTTTTTGGTATGGGCAAATGGAGGAGAATACTCACACTAAAACTATTCAGGAATTATTCAGGACTATATTATTTTCAAGAGGATAGACAGTATGGCAGTCATAGGAGGCCGCGAGAAGTCAAACCCAGCACTGCTACAGTGTACTGAAAATATCATCATCACCATTACCCCATCTCCAAATACAGAGATTGGGTGAGGTAGGATCCAAAAACAGAGAGAAAACACCAAGGGGAAATTAACAACCTGCCAGTGAAACGAGTCCCAGAATCATTTATAAATCATCCAGCCCATCGATATCCCGGCTCTTCTTCAGCCAAAGGAAGAAAATAAACTTAGGGCTTGTATTCGTACTTAGTCCTCAAAATTCATGGTAATAACGTCTAATATATACAGTCACGGAAAAAAGAAAAGTGAAGCTGGTAGTTTAGTGTTATTCCCAATACAAAATAAAGCTGTTATAATGTCTTCCATGAAGACGAATAAATACTTCTGAAAATGGAACAGGCATATAGTCAGTTATTATAAGGCGTACTGAGGAGGATCAATAGCGATACAGAAAGGGTGACGAGAGAGAGAGAGAGAGAGAGAGAGAGAGAGAGAGAGAGAGAGAGAGAGTACCCCAAACCACTCCGTCCCTATTTTTAGCAGATGAATGGCCAAGTTCTAATCACAATGCCAATCTCGTGTTTTGAAGAGATTGTCATCGGTGCTGCGGAGGAAACTGCCCACTGAAAGCCACGTCATAGTCATTCCAGCCTGAATGATGGGCCAGTCGTAATTATGCTGTTAATCTGATGTTTTGGTAGTCGTTCACTGAGATCACTCGAAATCTGATGAAAATATGTTGTGGCTTACAGTGCATCACACGAGTAAATTGTTCCATATTGAGACAAATGTGAAGGAGACGTTGTAACTTGCAATACTTTGGTGATAGAAACTCCGTGTACAAACAACTAGATAAGGAGTTTATTACAAGCTCACAGTAAAACAGTCTGCCCGGCTAGGATGTCTGCTATCAACTGATGCAATAACGCCGTCTTCAGGCGTGGGAAAGCATGCTGACCTAGCAAATTTAGTGGGGGCATGTATGCATTGGGGGGGGACATATATACATCGGGGGTAGACATATTGTGGAGGGGGTACACTACTCCCCCGGGTAGCTGAGACGGTGTCTCCTGACACCGGGAGTGAAAAGGTGTTTGAATATAGTCGTAAGGCAGGACCAGGGAGGTTTGTACAAGGGATAAGTATGATACTGGGGCAGTAGGGGAGACATGGCCATGTTGAGGGGAGGGAATTAGAACGATATACACAGATGAGATATACAAAGATGAATAGGTACAAATCCAGTAAGGGTCGAAGGTATATATAAACATAATGGGAATTACACAATAATAGTTTGATACATGATAAACAAGGAGTAGATATGAGAGTTCTATTGTTGTTCTTCCTTCATTTTTTTTTTTTTTTTGTATTTTCTGTAGGATACACTGTCACTCAGTAATGCATGAAAGAAATACCATCATATTCTAGTAGGCAGAGTGCTGTGCACAGTTTGGTTGATTGTTTGATGGCAATGGTAGTCACTGAATGTGAGGGCACTAAGTACGGGGAGTTTCTACGTCGGGTAGGGCGTACTATGCCTGTAGCGACTCTGATTTCCTGGAGTCGACGTTCCATTTTTCTGACACAACAATGCACTGCACAGATGATGAGTAGAAAACCTATGAAAGCGATAACCACAGGGGGAAACACAACTGTTGGATGAACCCATGAACGGCTGAAGGCCAGAGAAAATTGATCCATAATGAAATCACTGTCATTGAGGAAGGTGAGCATGTGCAAGTGAGGGGAGGTGATGGTAATGTTGGCAGATGGTAGGGTTGAAGGCATGTCGATTGGTTGAAAGATGTCATAGGAGTGTTTACGAACAGCTTGGTGATAGCGAGTGGCGTAAGTGATGACGGACTCGGATTTGACGGTACAATAGTCAGGGGCTTTGTAGAGACCACTAGCGGGGACGGAGCGAACGGAAGAACCAGGACACATGATTGTGACAGAGATGGGAACAGCAAAGAAGAAATACTGGACATGGTTGAGGTGAGCATGGTGGACCGGGAGGTCAGGAGCTGGGACAAAAGAACAGGCCGAGTAGATGGAATGGTTGTGAACTAAAGCAGACTCACAGGGTGTAGCACTGCTAGGGAAGATAGCGAAAAGGTGGGCAGCACAGAGACGAGAGGTCGGAGTAAGGGAGGAACATTGCTGGAGGTCTGTGGAAGAAAGGAAGGCAACGGAAAGATGATCATGGGAGAGGAGGAAATATTCTGAAGGAACAGATACCTGTAACAAGGAGTTGTTGAGGCGGAAAGGGAAGGGAATGATGTGGAAAAGGTTAAAGGTTATGGCAGAACGGAGAGGAATATGGACGACGACGTATGTAGTGAGAAGAGTGGCTTCGAGAACAGGATAATAATATTCAAGGGAGGAGTAAGGGAGGACTGGGGAGAGACCGAAGGTGGAGTGAGCCCATTCCAGGACAGAACGGAGAGCTGAGACAGGTACTAAGTCGGCAGTGACACGTCCATTGATAGCATCGACCAGGATACGAACCAAGGTAGAGACTTGAGACAGGAGAGAGTCAATGGCTAGTTGGAGAATATCCATGTTGAGTTTGAGGTAGAAGAAGAAAATGTGTCAATGAGCTCAGTGAATCTGGTACTTATGTATTGCAAGTGCCAGGAGAGTGGGAGGAAAAGGTTATAGAGATACTCATTTGGGTTGTGTGTCCCCATGAGGGCCGTGAGATGGTTCCTGATTCCGTGGAGCTGGTGCGCGTAGGCAGGTAGGGCAATGGCTACGTCGGCCAGGGGCGCAAGATCGTAGCGCAAAGAGGCGATATCGTCGATAAGCATTACCTCGCCTCCCGAGCCGACCAATGCCCCGGGACGTACTCCACCATCGTCCTGACCTGACCCAGACCCCAGGAGGATCAGCACTGCCAGCAGGGAGATCGCTAACATCGTACCTAGAAAATCAGGGTAGAGTTAATGGGGGAGGTCGTGAAGAGGTTGATGGGCAGAGCGCAGTTTGGACCGATATTGATTGGTTGATGAATGAGCAGGTGGAGATGGAGATGAAGGAGACTGAGGGATAGGTGGAGACAAGGTAGTCTGAAGGATGGGAGGAGGGGAAGAGGGGACAGGAGGTTGTGTAAGTGACTCTTCCAACACAAGGCCACAGGGTGCTCGCTTTAAGTCATCGACGTGGATCCATCTGGTGTCCCTAGTGGACAGGTCCTGGAGGTGAAATTTGTTGCCTTGTTGAGTGAGGACGCGGTGGGGCCCTGTAAATTTGTCATCCAACTTAGAGGAACGCGTATGGGAATGGGCAAAGACAAGATTGCCTACATTGATAGTGATAGGAGAGGTGGACTTATGTTGGCGCTGCAGCATGTCCTCCTGAGAGGAAGCCAAAGTGGATTGGACATACTGGTGGATTGTCTGGAAGTTGGCCAATTTTAGTTTAATATAATCATCCATGTTGTAGATGGGTTCTGGCTTTGAGGATAAGAGAGAGTATGGGAGGTCCTAGTCAAAACCAAAGAGGACGAAGAAGGGAGATTCAGCAATGGATGCATTGATGGAACTATTGATGGAGGATGCCACTTGGGGAATCCAGTCATCCCAGGACGAACTATGGGAGCCTAGATGTCTGAGGCACTCTAAGATTTTTCGGTTGTGGCATTCTACAAGGCCATTGGAAGCCGGATGATTAGGCACGACATTGCACTTACTGGTATGAAAGTGGCGACAGGTCTCATCGAGAAGGCTATTGTTGAATTCTGTACCGTTGTCAGTAAGAATGGTATGAGGGGTACTGAATGGGCAAATTACGTGATCTACAAAGGCACGGGCAACGCTCTTCGCGGTCTTGTCGGAGAGGGGGACGAGGACACAGTAGCGGGAGAAGTGGTCAACCGCTACGAACAAGTACTCAGCGCCAGATTTTGTGAGAGGTAGTTTTAAGAGATCGATTGAGACAGTTTCCCATGGTCGTGACGGGATTGGGTATTGTAAGAGAGGTGCTGGTAAGCCGGTTGATCCTTTGTGGCGGTGGCAGGAGAGGCAAGAGTCACAGTGGGCATTGATATCGCGGCGCATGGTTGGCCAATAGTATTTGAGAAGTGCTTGGCGCAAGCATCGGTCTTGACCTGGATGGGAAGCTTGAGGAGTATTATGAACAATATGAAGAACCTTTGGTATCAGGGCAGTGGGGACAACAAGTTGGCGTACTTCGCGATTGGGCATATCTTTGCCTGTTAGCAGTGTTTTCCTGTACAAGAGATCATCATCTAGCATGAACTCATCTAGTGATACTGGCAGAGTAGGTAAGGTCGAGGCATCGCCAGATTCTAGGAAATAAATGACTTTGGACCACATGGGGTCTTGGCGTTGAAAGTTTCGAACAACGTCTGACGTTAGTGTAGTGTTTTCAGTTACTTCAGGCTGCAGTGATGTTATAGCTGCTGCTA
>NC_136991.1:30052179-30171900 GCF_032717465.1 Coenobita brevimanus | reverse complement strand
TCTTTCTCTGTTCCGTAACATAAATTTGGCGACCTCTCATCAGGATATTGAGGATATTATCATAAGGATATTGCTTGATATTTTGTGACTGTGATTTATTCATGATGTTTACTATTACTACACTTGATGAAGCCAACGATTTTTTGTCAAATATGCAAACAGTGTGTGATGTAGAAAACAGAACAAAGAATGAACTTAAGCTTGTTGCTCAACAGTTGGGAATTGCTGTTCGCTCTCATCATTCTAAATATCAAATTGTTGACATGATTAATGAAAGCTTGTTTAATGTAACTCCTCGAAATGAGCAAACGCAGATTGAATTAGCTAAGTTACAGCTAGCCCTGCAGGAGGCTCAGGCTAAGGAGGCGGAGTCTCGTGTTAAGGAGGCTGAAATTCAAGCAAATGCTAAGGAGGCTGAATCTCAGGCTCGGATTCAGGAGGCACAGATACAGGCACAAATTGAACTTGCCAGGATTCAGGCAGACCATGAGTATCGCATGAAACAAGGTGGAACTGGATCATCTAGCTCTGATGATTTTGATGTGGCTAAATATGTTTGACTTGTCCCTCCTTTTAATGAATCTGATTTAACAAAGTATTTTCAGTTGTTTGACAGGGTAGCTACAGGTTTTAATTGGCCCAAGGAGTATTGGCCAGTACTCCTTCAAACTGTTCTCACCGGTAAAGCTCTCCCTTAACTTATGCATCTTTGCCTCAGGATCAATCTGATAATTATGATGTAGTTAAGAGCTTGATTCTTAAGGCCTATGAGCTTGTTCCTGAAGCCTATAGAGTAAAATTTAGGACAACTTACAAGCAAGATAAGCAATCACATGTTGAGTATGCAAAAATCAAAGAAGATCTATTAGAGCAGTGGTTAAATTCTAAGAATGTGGATTCTGATTTTGGTAAATTTAAGCAGATGATTTTGCTGGAGGACTTCAAGAGGTGTATTTATAAAGATGTAAGCCTATATCTTGATGAGAAAAGAATAGATAATTTGTCTGATGCTGCAGTTTGGCTTTGATGAGTATGTTCTCACTCACAAGAGATATTCTAAAGAAAAAGGGAAAGCTGAGAGTAAGTACGTTGCCTCTACTCAGAGTACAGGTAACAGGTAAGAGAATAAGGATGATGTTTCTCAGGAAGTAAATACGAGCTTCACCTCTAGATTTCAGAATAGTAAATGTACTTATTGTAGTAAGCTTGGTCATACTACGGAGAAATGTTTCAAGAGACAGCGTGATGTGAACAAAAAGGAGTCTTTAAATATTCAGTCAATTGATCTTGTGTCCACCCTTGAGACTTCCCATAATTCTTTAACTGAGTTAACTGAACCTGCTTTGAGGGGTAACTTAAATTCTCATGATGGAGCTCCTCTTTTGAGCAGTAACGTGGGTGACACTCTCAAGAGTTCATGTGCTAATTTCCTGTCTGATGGTTTTGTCAGTCCTCTGGACAGTAATGACAGGAAATCAGTTAAAATATATCGTGATACAGGTGCTTGCCAATCCCTTATGCTGACCAGTGTTCTAGGCTCTAATGTTAATTCCTCTGATGAAACTGTAATCTTACAAGGTGTAGGGAATAATTACTTCTCTGTCCCTCTGTGCAGAGTGAATTTAGAGTCTTGTTTTATTAATGGTTCCGTTATGGTTGGTTTGGTTGAGACACTCCCAATGTCAGGTGTAACTTTCTTACTTGGAAATGATATTGGTGGAAGTCAAGTGTGTCCAGTTCCTCAGTTGTCTAGTGAGCCAGTGGCTGCGTCCCAGGATTGTGATGTCCCTGATGTGTTCCCTGCATGTGCTGTCACTAGGGCTAAGTCTAAAGTTACTGGTGATTTAGAGGATAATGATGATGATGATGTAATCCTGGCTGACACTTTTCTTGCTAATTTGGACCACTCACCAGATGAGGCAGTACCCTGTAGTGTTGACAATTTGTCTCGTCAAGAGTTGGTTGAGTTGCAGGTTGCTGACCCTGAGTTGAAAGGTCCAGCTAACTCTGCTTGCAGTGAGGAAGAGTCAGCCGGTGCTTCTACTTGTTATTATATAAAGTCAGGAGTACTTATGAGGAAGTGGAGACCCCCAACAGCATCAGCCGACTGTGAGTGGGAGGTTGTACATCAAGTTGTCATCCCTCGTGTTTGTAGGCAGGATATCATTAGAGTGGCTCACGATTCCAGTTTGGCAGGACACCTTGGAGTGAGGAAGACTGTGGCACGCATTTTGAAACACTTCTACTGGCCAGGTATCTTCAGGGATGTTTCCTGGTATTGTAAGTCTTGTTACACCTGTCAAGTTGTGGGGAAGTGTAATCAGACCAAAAAGGTTGCACCTCTAGTTCCCATTCTTCCTTTTGAGGCGCCATTCACCCGTGTGTTGGTGGATATTGTGGGCCCTCTTCCTAAGACTTCTTCAGGATTTTCTTATGTGTTGACCCTGATTGATATGGCTACTCGTTATTCTGAAGCCATTCCACTTAGAAATATCTCAGCAAAAGAGACGTGGTTAAGGAAATGATAGGGTTCTTCACAAAGTTTGGTCTGCCCAACGAGGTACAGTCCAGACCAGGGGGAAGTAATTTCATGTCAAATGTTTTCAAGCAGTCTCTGAAAGAGTTGGGCATCACCCAGATCACGTCTTCAGCTTACCATCCCCAGACCCAAGGAACGTTGGAGAGATATCATCAAACACTCAAATCGATGCTCAAGAAATACTGTTTGGAACATCAGAAAGACTGGGATAAAGGTCTTCCATTCGTTGTGTTTGCCGCAAGAGAATCTCCAAATGAATCACTGGGCTTCTCACCTTTTGAACTACTGTTTGGCCATGAAGTAAAGAGGACCCCTATAAGCTACTCAAGGAAGTACTGGCTGTCGGAGGAAGATGACGTCAACCTGCTGGAGTATGTGATGAAGTTCAAAGAACGGCTGTCCACTGCTTTACAGCTGGCGAGAGAGAATTTAGAAGCCGCTCAGGAGAAGATGAAGACTTGGTATGATAAGAAGTCCAGGTTACGCCACTTTCAGCCAGGAGATCAGGTTTTGATTCTGCTACCAGTACATGGGCAACCTCTTCAAGCCAAGTTTAGTGGTCCTTATTTCGTGGAGAAGAAACTCAGTGATGTCAACTATGTCGTCACCACACCAGATCGTAGAAAGAACAAGCAACTATGTCACATCAACATGCTAAAGTTATATCACAGGCGGGACGAAAATAATCCAGTCTGCACTGTAACTGTCCAACCTGAGTCTGCAAGTGAAGCTCTCCCATGCAGCATGAGCCTGAGTGATAGTTTGGGGAAGAATCCTGATATCATGAATGATCTCCAGACTAAGCTTTCTCATCTACCTCCCGAGGAAAAGCAGGAGTTTTCGGCATTACTGCAGGAGTACCCGCAAGTGTTCCGTGCCACTCCAGGAAGAACCACTGTGTTGATGCATGATGTCGATGTTGGAGATGCAAAGCCCATTAAATTGCCTCCTTACCGTGTGAACCCAGTGAAAGTTCCTCTCATCCAGAAGGAGCTTGGCTACCTGTTGGACCACAAGATGATTGAGCCCTGTCAGAGCGAGTGGAGTTCTCCTGCCACTCTAGTCCCTAAGCCAGGTGGGTCACAGCGGCTTTGCATTGACTACAGACGTGTTAATCAGATAACTAGAACAGACACTTACCCTCTCCCTCGCGTGGAAGATTGCATAGACAAGATCGGAAAGCCTAGGTACATAAGTAAGTTCGATTTGTTAAAGGGATACTGGCAAGTACCTATGACTGAACGTGCTAGGGAGATCTCATGTTTTGTAACACTAGGAAAGACTTTTGCATGTGCTGTAATGCCATATGGTATGAAGAATGCACCAGCCACTTTTCAGAAGCTCATGAATGTTGTAACAGAGGGTTTGGCAGGGTGTGTTGTTTATATTGATGATGTATTAATCTTCAGTGACAACTGGAAGGATCACCTATGCCATGTCAGTAAATTTCTTGAGCGTTTGGTTCAGGCTAATCTTGTAGCTAATTTATCAAAGTGTGAGTTTGGTCAAGCTAAAGTTCAGTACCTTGGGTACGTAATTGGTGATGGACATGTTGCACCACCAAGAGCTAAGGTTCAGGTTATAAGTGATCTTCCCAGACCTAAAAGTAGGAAAGAGCTACAAAGATTTTTGGGAATGGTAGGTTATTACAGGAGATTTGTTCTTAACTTTTCTATTCTTGTATCACCACTTACAGACGTACTGAAAAAGGGAGTTAAACTTGTCTGGACCGATAACTGTGAATCCTCTTTCAACAAACTTAAAGCTATTCTATTAAGTCAGCCAGTGCTCGCTACTCCATATTTTGCTAAGCCTTTTAAGATGGCTATTGATGCAAGTGATACAGGAGCTGGGGCTGTTTTGCTGCAAGAGGATGATCAGGGTATTGAACACCCTGTATCTTATTACAGTAAGAAGTTCACTCCACCTCAAAAGAACTACTCAACTATTGAGAAAGAGCTTTTGGCCTTGATTTTGGGTTTACAGCATTTTTCATTTTATTTGTGTTTCTGGTTTTGACCCCATAGTCATTTATACAGATCATAACCCACTGAAATTCCTTAGTAAGTTTAAAGATAAAAATCAGAGATTGACAAGATGGAGTCTACTTCTTCAGGAGTATTCATTAGACATACAACATGTCAAGGGGAAAGAAAATGTTATTGCAGATTGCTTATCTAGACTTTAGACAGATTGTTTTAGAGTAATAAGAAATTTCCTTTGTAAATTTCTTTTTCTTTGTGGGGAGGTGTTACATAGCCTATGATTTCATCATCCTTTGTGTAATTTTAACGCACAGTATGCTGCATGTTTGATCACGAGCTTGTTCTGCCTCAGTTCCCCCCTTCTACCGTTATAATAGTAGAGTAAGTCGTCCTTTCTGTTGTTCAAAAGCGGGATTGTCAACTCTTTGTCCCCATGGCTTCATTTGCGCGTCCTTCTTACAAGTTGTATCAAGCTCTGCTGGCCCCTATATAATGAGCTCAGTCTCTGCATTATTGCCACTTAGATCTACTCCTCATTTTGTTCACATCTCTGTCCTCCCCTGTACAGTTATTGTTGTGAGTGCTCAGGAAGTCTCCAACCATCTAGCAGCTGTGTAATTTGAGTATAACTGTTGTTGCTTTTTTCTTGTGCTGTGTAGCATAGGGTTAATTCTTAGGCCTAGTGAGATTTTTTTTGTGATTTATGTAAAGGTTCTTTTTGTCAGTCATTTTTGATAATATTTTGTATGTGTAATAATTTATCTTGCATTAACTGAGCATTACCCAGTGTATTTTCATTTTATCCGGGCTGACTTAGATATACTTACTCTTGTTAATTTCGTGTTAATAGAGGCTATTGCAGTTAACCATATATTTAACCTGTTTTTTGCCATTACATTATCCTTATGAGTCCTGAATGTTTTGTTGTTAGTTTGTGCATTAAACTTTAACTTGTAATTTTACCTAACTCTTTTGTTTTGAATCTGGAACTTGACGGGACAGTAGTGATTTTTAGTATTCTCACTTAAAAGTGTACATTATCTTTCTCTGTTCCGTAACAATATATATATATATATATATATATATATATATATATATATATATATATATATATATATATATATATATATATCCACCACGCTTTATTCCTTGCACACCTCATCTTCTCTTCATCACACACACCATGTGATTTGGTGTGTGGGATGAAGAGAAGATGGAAAGAGCAGCTGGTAACGTGGTGGAATGAAGAGGTGAGACAGGCAGTGGCACAAAAGAAGAGAGCATACAATGAATGGATGAGAAATAGGGGCGTGGAAGAAGTTGAGAGGCGGAAGAGAGAGTTATATGTAGAAAGAAAGAGAGAGGTGAAAAGATTAGTAAGAGAGAGTAAAAAGAGAGCGTTGGAGGAATTTGGAAGGAACTTAGTGTAAAGTGGAGGGACTGTAAGAAAATGTTCTGGAAACAGGTGAAAAGAGTAAGACAGGGTGGAAGTGAAGTTAGTAGGGGAGTGAAAGATAAAAATGGTAGATTACTAGTGGAGAAGGGAGAAAAAGTGAGCAGACGGAGAGAACACTTTAAGGAATTGTTGAACATAGAGGATGGAAGTAATGCGGGTATAAGTGGCTGGGGAATGGCTGGGAGGAGGAGAGAGGTGGGAAGACAGGAAGAAATCAGTAGGATCGAAGTTGTGGAAGCAATGAAGAAAGTTAAATTGGGAAAAGTCCCAGGAATTGATGGAGTGTGTAGTGAAATGCTGAAGCATGGGGGAGAGATAGTAGTAGAATGGATGTGGAAAATGTGCAATTTGGCCTGGGAGGAAGGTAGAGTCCCGGAGGATTGGAAGTCAGGTATAATTATTCCCATGTACAAAGGAAAAGGGGAAAAAGAAGTGTGTGGTAATCATAGGGGCATCTGTCTTCTTAGTATAATAGGAAAACTGTATGGTAGGATACTTATTGACAGAGTTAGAGAAAGAACAGAGGAATTAGTTGGAGAAGAACAGGGAGGCTTTAGGACGGGAAGAGGTTGTGTAGATCAGATATTCATTCTTAGATCTTTAGTGGAAAAGTTTCTAGAGAAGCGAAAGAAGTTGTATGCGGCTTTCATGGATTTGGAGAAAGCATATGACAGGGTGGATAGACAAGGATTGTGGAAAGTATCAGAATATATGTAGCAGATGGGAAGTTGTTGATTTTTTTTATTTATTTTTTTATAAATAACAGAACGGAGGAAGGAAAAACAAATGATTAAAAAAAAAAAAAAATCCATACACCAGATTCATACACCTCTGTTCATAAAATATCTGTGAAGAGTATGCTGTGAAGAGTATGTATGATGGTGCAAAGGCTGCAGTGCGTGTGGATGGTGAACTGAGTGAATTTTGCTCTTTGAAGGTTGGGTTGAAACAGGGATGTGTCATGTCTCCATGGCTGTTCAATCTGTACATGGATGGGGTAATAAAAGAGGCATAAGGTAGGGTGGTGGATGTTGGAGTGGCCCTGGTGAGAGAGGGTAGTGTTTGGAAACTCCATGTACTGTTGTTTGCAGATAATACTTTGTTGTTGAATGAAGACGAAGGAGAGCTGCAAGGCTTGGTGGATGAGTTTGGGAGAGTGTGTAAGAAACGGAATCTAAAGGTGAATGTAGGGAAGAGTAAAGTGATGGTCTTTGAGAGAGGTGAAGTCAGTGAATGTACAGCGAGGTTGGATGATGAGGAATTGGAAAATGTGAGTACGTTTAAGTACTTGGATAGTGTGATGAGTAAGGATGGAGGTTTGGAGGGTGAAGTGCTTGAAAGGGTACAGCAGGGAAGAAAGGTTGCTGGTTCCTTGAAAGCAGTGATAAGAAGCAGGGAAGTGAGCATGGAAGTGAAAAAATTACTACATGACAGTATTGTGATACCAACTCTAATGTATAGATGTGAAGCTTGGACGATGCAGGAAGGACACAAGTCAAGAGTGAGAGCAGTGAAAATGACCTATTTAAGAGAAGCCTGTGGAGTCACATGGACAGACAGGCTAACAAATGAGGATATAAAGGAGCGTTGTCGTGTGGATGTGGATGTGATAGGGAGCGTTAGGAGGAATACACTGAGGTGGTTTGGCCATGTGGAGAGGATGAAGGGTGAAAGACTGACGAAGAGAGTGTATGTGAGTGAAGTGGAGGGGGGAAGAGGGAGGGGGAGGCCGAGGATGAGATGGAGAGATGGGGTGGAGAGGTATATGTGAGAGGGGGGTGTAAGTTGGGCGCGGGGCAGTGAAGTGGCGGGGGACATGGCGACGTGGAGGCGATTTGTTTGTGGCCATCCCGAACGGGATAGAGGCGTCAGGCATTATATATATATATATATATATATATATATATATATATATATATATATATATATATATATAATGTATATATATATATATCCATCCATCATCCAATCCTACGTTGCCCCACGAGGAGCGTAGGAGCCCGGGGTTAGGCAGTCGGTCCTAACATTTAAGATGAGAGTGACCAACCTCACTCATCCCTGAGTGGCATCACGTGAGCAATAAACCCCAACAACCCCTTGGATATAAACCTTCACCGGGCAATCCGATTGGAGCACAATAATTACCCACTAAACCACCACGAGCCAAAATTTGGTTATATGCTTACTACCCAGCGTAGTAAATTGTTTCCTGGTGTACAGGAAACCATTTGGCTTGTCACTCAGTGTAAAGTCACCCACAGGCAGAAGGAAGAGGAAAGAATGAAGGAAAGAAAGACTGAAGATGGACTGTAAAGTCACCCGTAGGCAGAATGACGATGAAAGACTGAAGTAAAGAAAGACAGAAGATGGAAAGAAAGAAGGATGAAGGAGAGGAAAGGGCAGACACCTGAGAGCAGCACTACATCGAGTGAGTGGATGGTGAGCGCCCCCACCTACCACCATATATATGTAAGAACTCCATTATAAATTGTCTTCATCACAGGACATAACTCAGCAATGAAGAAAATTCTGAAAAATCTGAAAAAGGCAGAAAACATAGCTCTCGAAAGTGTAGATAAAAGAAATGAAATGGAAGGTAACATAACATTTTTCCAACACTTCTCCATCATCACAGAACATACTGACACAATTCTACTACAATTAGACAACACTAGAGTTCGTTACAGGGCACTTATGCAAGGAATTTCGAATGCTGGTGATGCCAAGATCACAACTGACTTACTTCCAGTTCATGAGCTACGTCAGATAATTAGTTAAGGCATACATAAACATAAGTTGAAGCCTTTGTTCCGAAGTATGGAATTCATGCAATATCATCCATATTTAGAAGCAACACTAACACCAACATCAGTAGTAGTTCATGTACCATTCATAACTGAAGACCTGTTCACAGTATACCAAATACACCCCTTCCCTTCTAAGAATAATAACACTTTGGTCATCATCAACATCAACACAGACACCGAACTCATCATGGTCTCCAAAAGACAGAACACTGTCACTTTCGCAAGTGAATCAACGAATGAACGAAAGTGCCGCACATCCTTACATGCTGTTCACCTTTGTCCTGCGTACATTTTCATGTTTCAGCCTACTGATACAGTCCCTTGTGAAATGGCTATCATCAGAAATAACAATATGCATCATCACTGTACCTTCACTTTTGCTCCAAAGAAGCTTGTACACCATCAACGCATCGGACACTCACAGTTTTTTTTATTTCACTCATAACACATCAGTTTACATAGTCTGTCCAGATATACCACCATCTCATACTTCAGCCTCAGGATTATACATAGCACCGGACTACTGTGCGGTATTTACACCATCCATGTCCACTTTATCCACCATCAATCACTACACACAAACACACACACATACATACACACAAACATTTCCACCCGCTGCCTGATATGGACTTAAACATGAGCACAAGTACTAAGTTGACTTCACCTAAGTTTGAAACTATGCAACTGATAAATGAAACAATGAAGCCCTGGGAATATTTGAGTTTGAGTATGTTCAACCCATATTATGTGTATAGCCCAGCACCTACTGTCTTTTTAATCTTCTGCATTGTATTTGCGGTAGTGCTGTTCGCAATGCACAGAATGCATGCAAGAATTGCAAATTTGGAGCCAGTATTTAGTGGGGGTAGAGTTAACATCCAAGTTAACCTCCCTGAATGAAGTGTACATGTTTTGTATATAGTATTAATTATATAAAAAAAAAAATACAAAGAAGAATGACCCATGATATAGAAGTATGCTATACCAGTGGCATTATCTTTAAATGAAATATTAATAGCTCTTACCATAATCTTAACTTTAAACTATTTTTTTTCGTGCATGTATGCATTTTATTACAATAACCAATAAACAAACTGTATTACAGTTCAATAGTTTAACTTTAGTGCATTTATTCAATTATGTATACAGCTTGTTTAAAATGTAATATTACTAGATCATTGCAATTTAACATGAATATACCTGTACAATATTATAATCAATATTATATATTAAGAGTTAAGAAGAAGACTATTATTTATTAATGGATTAGCATATGTCAATAATGATTGCTGTAGGAGGACCTCCAGCGGCGTGACCGAGCAATGCAAGGACTCCATATTATAAATACAATTCATTATAGAAAACATGATAGATATATAGATAGACAAACAGACAGAGCACCAGGCAAGCCTGGGAACGGGATATGAGCTTGCAAGTCTAAGTGAAGAAATGTTGACAATACACCAGAAGCAGCAAGTCAGGGGATGAGATAGGTAGTGTGTCAGCGAGATAAGCACACGAACAATGCCTAGTGACCATACACACACATACACACATATTCAAACACAGGCTTCTAGAACATTTCAACAACAGTGTAACACACGTGACACGACCCCTGCTACACCAGAATTTAGGAAGCAGAGCACAGAAGGAGGTTAGCCACAGAACCGACAGGTAGTGGAGAGAGTGAACAAGAAGAGGGGTCCAACTAGATTTACTAAGTATATTGTCTCTGTATTATAAGCTGCTCAACTTAAGACTTTCTCAGAAGATAATAAATCAAGATCAACTCCCTGTATTTCATCTTTAACTCCTCCTGCTCTTCAATTATCAAAATAACAATAAAAACTCAAGACTCACTTATTACACGAACAGAGAGTCATATATATATATATATATATATATATATATATATATATATATATAACGAATGTGTAATTCCAGCTGTGACGCATGGTTGTGTGACTTGGAAACTGACAAAATCGATGGAAAATAAATTAATTCGTTCTCAGAGAGCAGTGGAAAGGTCAATGTTGGGAATATCTTTGAGAGACAGGAAAAGATCAACTTAGGTGAGACAGCAGACTAAAGTCAAAGATATTATAGAAGTTGTAAAAGAACAGAAATGGATGTGGGCAGGCCATGTAGCAAGAACAAGGGATAATCGATGGAGCAAGAGGTTGACTGACTGGACACCAAGAGATGGTAAGCGCAGCAGAAAAAAGGCCAGACAGGAGGTGAAGAGATGAGACAGAGCGATTTGCAGGGGAAACACAGCTAAGATTGGCTCAGTCAAGGAATTCGTGGAGAAGGTTGGGAGAGGTCTTTGTTCAGCAGTGGACTTGTAATGGCTGATGATGATGATGATGATGATGATTGATGGGTGGTGGTGGTGGTGGTGGTGGTGGTGGTGGTGGTGATGATGATGATGATGATGATGATGATGATGATATATATATATATATATATATATATATATATATATATATATATATATATATATATATATATATATATACATGGGTGAGACAAGAGGGTGGAAGGGTTGTTGACAGAGCTTTAATGGACTATGTGGTTGTGTCTAGGAATGTAATAGGAAGATTGTTGGATGTGAGAGTTCTGAGAGGGGAGGGTGGAGGTATGTCTGACCACTACCTGGTGGAGGGAAAGTTAAGAGTAGGTAAGAGATGGGTGAGAGCTAGGAGGGTTAGGTGTGGCAGGGAGGTTTTGAAAGTGAGTGAGTTGGATAAAAGAGAGAAAAAGATAGAGTATCAGGAGAAATTGAAAGATGAGTGGAATGCAGTGAAAGATCGGGAAAATGGCAGCGTGGAGGAGGAATGGCAGTTGTTTAAGAGTGCTGTGGTGGGGCATGCAGAAGAGGTGTGTGGTGTGAGACGTGTGGGTGGTGGTGTAAGAAAAGGAAGTGAATGGTGGTGCGAGGAAGTAAGTATGGCTGTGGCTGAGAAGAGATGTGCATATGAAGTGTGGCTGCAGAGGAAGGATGAGATGTCATATGAAAGGTAAAGGAAAAGAGGAATAGAGCGAGAAGGGCTGTGCGTGATGCTAAAATGGCAGCAGATGAGAGGTGGGGTAGGCGGCTGACAGAGAATTTTCAACAGAATAAGAAAATGTTTTGGAAGGAGGTGAAAAGGGTGCGAAAGGGAGAGTCTGGGAAGGAAGAACGAGTAAAAGCAGAGGATGGAAGGATGTTAATTGAGATAGATGCAGTAAGGAAGAGATGGGCAGAGTATTTTGAAAGATTGTTAAATGTAGAGGAGGAAAGGGTGGCTGAGATTGTGGCGGATGGAAGGGTGCAAGGAATAAATGTGTTGGGAGAGTTGAATGATTCTTTGATCACGAAGGAGGAAGTGGAGAAGGCAGTAAAGGAGATGAAAACAGGGAAAGCTGCAGGTATGGATGGGTGTGCTGTGGAATGCCTGAAGGGTGGTGGAGTGACTATTGTTGACTGGTTAGTAAGATTGTTGAATGTGTGCTTTGAGAAAGGTATGGTGCCAATTGACCGGGCAAGTGCTTGTGTGGTCCCGTTGTATAAAGGCAAGGGTGATAAGTATGAATGTACTAGCTTTAGGGTTGTAAGTCTGTTGAGTGTTGTAGGTAAGGTGTATGGTAGAGTGTTAATTATGAGAGTTAGAGAGGGTACAGAGGGAGTGATTGGTGATGAGCAGTGTGGCTTTAGAAGAGGGAGGGGATGCGTGGATCAGGTGTTTTCTGTGAGACAAGTGTGTGAAAAGTATTTAGCGAAAGGCAAGGATGTGTTTTGGGCATTTATGGATTTAGAGAAAGCGTATGATAGAATTGATAGGGAGGCTTTGTGGACTGTTTTAAGATTGTATGGACTTGATGGTAGGTTACTAAAAGGGGTGAAAAGTTTTTATGTAAATAGTAGAGCGTGTGTAAGAGTGGGAAATGCTGTGAGTGATTGGTTTCCCGTGAGAGTGGGGTTGCGACAGGGATGTGTGATGTTACCTTGGTTGTTTAATATTTACATGGATGGTGTTGTAAGGGAGGTGAGGTCTGAGTCTGGTGAATGTTGATGGTGGAGAGTGGAATCTGAAGCAGCTGCTGTTTGCAGATGATACTGCACTGGTGACTGATTCAGAGGAGAGATTGAGACAGTTGGTAGAGGAGTTTGGAAGGGTGTGTGAAAGAAGGAAATTGAAAGTAAATGAGAATAAGAGTAAAGTGATGAAGTGTACGAGATTGATAGATGGTAGGGGGATGAATATAGTTTTGAGTTGTGAGTTGCTTGAGGAGGTAGATTGTTTTAAATATCTAGGGTCATATGTTGCTGTGGATGGAAGAATAGATGCAGAAGTGAAGTTTAGAATAAATGAAGTAGGAAAGGTGCTGGGAGGAATGAAAAAAGTGTTTAAATGTCGTTCGCTTAGAATGGATGTAAAGAGAAGGCTGTATGAGGGTGTTGTGGTACCGACTGCGTTATATGGGGCTGAAACATGGAATATGGGTGTAGCAGAGAGGAAAAGTTTGAATGTAATGGAGATGAGGTGTCTGAGGAGTATGTGTGGAGTGACGCGTATGGATCGGGTGCGAAATGATGAAGTGCGAAGGAGAAATGAAGTTGTTCGGGAGATGGCTGGTAGAGTTGAGCAGAGGGTGTTGCGATGGTTTGGGCATATGGAGAGAATGGATAATGAGTGATTGGTGAAAAAGATAACTAGATCTGATGTGGGAGGTGTAAGGCTGAAAGGAAGACCATGAATAGGATGGATGGACAGTGTGAAGAGAGCGCTGGATGCGAGAGGGATGTCTGTTGAGCAAGGAAGAGTGGCTGTGCGTGACAGAAATAAATGGAGAGAAATTGTGAATGAATAAGTGATGACGCAGCCCTGAGGGGATATTCTCCCGCATTTGGTCTGATCAGCTACTCAGGTCAGGTGCGGGTAAGGGGATGGGTCTGTTATGATGTGGCAGGGGTAAACCAGTACAGCTGTCGGGCCCTGCTGCGGATGTCACTGATTGCATTGCGCAGTTGACCCTTGTACGGTGTGGTGCGGTGAGGATCTGTCCGTTCTCCCCTTTGGGGCTAAGATGCGAATGAATGTGTTTGAATGGATGAGTAAATGGGGAGTGCGTCGTCCTGTCTCAGCTACCTCCCTTTCCTTGGGGGAAGCAGCCTAGGTATATATATATATATATATATATATATATATATATATATATACATATTTGTCCATCTCTGTACAGTATATAAGCTACATACATATACATATCTATATACCTAACCTAACCTAACCTAACCTCTCTGTAGTAGCTGCGATATGTAACCAGTAGGGGCACGGAGCTAGAGTAAAGGAATATGAGGTAAAATTTGCCCTCGGGACCCATTGTCCAAGGGGATTTTGTCTTCGGGAGATAATGTGCCTAGGGGATATTATCCTGACACCCCATGACACACAGCAGGACACATGATGATTAGACATGTGCCAACTTCTGCGGTTGGAGGCCCTGCTGTCTCTCCTCCTTACTCCTTGTGAGCTTCACATTAAAGTCAGTTGCCAGCTTGACTCCACATTCAGTGCAGTCGTTGACTACGCTGGCTGCCATGACCTGGCCGCGGTGCTCCCCGATGTCCTCGAGCTCCCTGGGAACTTCCATCTTCAAACACTTGAAGAACTTTTGTGTTTGGTTTGTGACGAAATCAACAATCTTCAAGTCCGTTGGGTCTCGCAACACTTGGGGATTCACCTTCCTCGTCCTCACCTTTCAAGGAGGCTTCTGGTGAAGGTTGAGCACCATCTGAGCTTTTTCAACCTCATGCACAAGATTCGAGAAAAAGCCAAAGCCTGCAAGATCCTCACTCAGGTACTAGCCACTGTTTTGAAGGTTTTTGAGCGCTGTACCGTCCACTGCCTCGTCTACCTGGTTCTTGTAGATCTGTAGTGTCTTGAAAAGAGCCAGATCATTTGCAGGTGCATCGATGCCAGCTGGCAATGAGTACTAAGCTCGAAGGCACACCATGACCGAGAAAACGTTTATCCGCTTCAGGCTCGTTCCTCACGAGGGGTGAGAGGGAACTGGTCTCGCAATAGGTGCACCTCCAGCAAGCAGATCCCCTGCCCCATCCATATGGCCCTGCTGTACGCTACTGGACAGCGGAATCCGCTGTCAGATTGCTTCCTCATTTCAGGGAGTGCATAACCCAGGAAGCGGAGGCAAGTTCGAGGTATTCCCCGTAGTCGTCGCGGTCGTGGCTCTCCTGAAGCTTGGCGACGACGAAGAATGACAGCTCGTCTCGGTACTTTGAGATTCATTGATCTAAGGGTCGTGGATCAGAACAATTGGCCTGAGCTTCCGATGGTTTGAAAACCTGCTGATCGGTGATATCCCTGCTATCCTTGAACCGGTGAAAAGGGGGATTTCCGGGCCAGGGGGAGAAGAAGAACACGTCAAAAATCCAGGTGAAAAGCTCGTGGATGTGATTGCGGCATGCCATAAAAAGATGTGATTTCCCAGTGGCGTTCTGGATGACGGTGCTGTGGACCCTTGCATTGCTTGCAGCAGTATCAAAGCACAGGCTGGCTACCTAGTCTTCTACTTGCAACCACTGCTTCAGGACGTCCAATACCGCTCTTCCTATCGCCGCTCCTGTCCCAGAACTCAGTTTTGGGATAGCCTTTGACGTTAGCCAGAAAAAGAATAATTGCTCATAAGGGCCAAAACATACACGCCTTGCAGGGTGGGATAGCAACAAGCAGTTGTGCTCATATTTTGCGTGAAGTCACTGCTCGTGAAATGGAACTCAGTTAGGCTGTGTGCGTTCACCAAGCACAAAATTCAAAATTTTGAAACACCCTACTACCATTCCTTCTTTTGTGTTACTTAATTTTGCCCCTCTTCCCAGTTCCCTTACATCTACTGCTCTACCATTAAACTTGTCCCTTCTCCCAGTACTTTAACATCTACCTCTTTCTCTATCATTCTTTAAACTTGTCATTCTCCCCATTACCCTTACAGTCTCTACTCTTAAACTTATCCCTCCTCCCAGTTCCCTTGCATATCTACTCATCTCAATATTATCCTTAAATTTACCCCTCTTCCTAGCATCCATACATCACCCTCTCTTGCCAGCATCCCGTCAACAAATTCCCACTCCTTGCACCCACACATCAATCTTTCTTACCAACAATACATTAAAATACAACTTACCCCTGACGAAATCCCACCTTCACCTGGAACCATTGCTCGTCCTCCCTTGTGACCCTCACGCACGCCATACTCCTTTGGTAAAATCTCTTCACGGAATAGACTCCCACCCACTCCATGCATCTAAAACACTTGTCAAAAGGAACCTCTATATGCACCATATCTTATTTTCCTTGTCATCATATGATCAACTCAAGGAAACTGACAAAAAACTTATCCAACATACACTCAAGTCCCTTAGATACACCGAAGTCTCTTACAAACACTCACATCCTCACATAAACACGTATCCGCCGCATACTTCATATACACCCAAATCCCAACATCCACATCGCTACATACAACGACTTCTCCAACATACACCCACATCCGCAACCAACAGCCATATCCGACACATACTCCCATATCACCCAAATCCCCCCACATGCAATCACATCCTCAACATACACCCAAATCTCCCACATACACCTGAGTCCGCTGGAAAATCCAACATTCACCACATCCATCACATACATCCACATCCGCCACATTCATCCACATCCATCACAGGTAAGTACAACCCCAACATGAACCTCCCTCTCCAACATATACTCAAATCCCTCATATACACCCAACCTCCCCACATATACTGGTACATTGATCAAATATCTATGTGTTTTAGCTTACTTTTTATATTTAAGGTTCTAAATGGATTGAACTGCTGTAGCAATATGTTCCAACATGTAAGTGACACTCATGATACAAGGGACAGTGAAATAAATCTTATTATCCCAGCAGTTGCAATACTCACAGGCAAACGTCACGTATACTGTGCAGGACCAGTTTTGCGGAACTGCCTACCTTATCAAAAAAATAATAATAATCTTAACTTCTTTAAATAGGCAATTAAACATAATATTATGAGTGGATTTTTAAACATAATTAAGAATTATGTTGTATATAATTTTTTTTCATAAATTTAAAATTTCGCATTGTCAGAGACAGATGAATCAAGATATTTTTAAACGCTTACTAGGTTTGTACAAGGGCCAGTGGCTCAACAAATCTGACCAATATAGTTTCTTTCTATGTGTGTTCTGTATATATCTGTATGTCACTTTGACAAATAAAAAATTGACTTTGGCTTTGACTTACACCCGCATCTCCAACATATACCCAGAACCGCCCGCATAAACCCAAATCTCCAATATACAGTACATTACCGAGTGGCAAGAGTGAAAGATGAGTTTTGGGCGAGAGTAGAAGCATGTATAGACAAATCTGAGAGGAGCGAGAGAGTGGAGACATGAATGGCAAAAGTTGGGAAAGTACAAAAGGATGGAGTGGTTAGTCAGTGGGATGTGCCAGCTGAAGTAGATGGGAATGGTAGTGCGTTGGTGGACATCTGTGCTGGTAAGGGGTTGGCAATAGCCAACACCTACTTTCGGCATAAGATGATCCACCGGTATACATGGAGAGTAATGAGAAGGATGGATGGTGAACTTGTTGACCGAAAGGCAATGATAGACTATGTGTGTGTGGATGAGCGAAAGAGAAGACAAGTGTTGGATGCAAGAGTGTGGAAAGGGTTGGGGAATGGAGTCTCGGACCATCACTTAGTGATGGCCAAGGTAAAGCTGCAAAGAAAATGGATGAGGAGACGAAGGGGAAGACAGGAGGAAACAGCTCCTGTGAGAAGAGTGGAGAATTTGCAAGATAGTGAGAGAATGGCAGAGTATAAGAGCATAGTGAAAGAAAGATTGGGAAGGTATGAGCTAGAGCAGATGGAAGGGGTGGAAGACGTATGTAAGATATTCACGGAAGAGATAGGAGCAGTGTGTGAGGTGGTTTGTGGAGTGAGGAGGAGATGCAAGGGTGTGCAAGGGACAGCATGGTGTAATGATGAGGTGAAACGAGCTGTGGAACAAAAGAAGAAGGCATATAGTGATTGGTTAGCGAGGAGAGGTAGGGGAGAAGATGAGAGAGAGAAGAGAGAGGTATATGTGCGCAGGAGAATGGAGGTGAAGAGACTGGTGAAGGAGAGTAAGAAGAAAGTGGATGAAGAGTTTGGGAGGAATCTGAGTGTGAAATGGAGGGAGAGTAAGAAATTGTTTTGGAAGGAGGTAAAGAAAGTAAGGCAGTGTGAAAGGGGAAATAGTAGGGGAGTGAAAGATAGGAATAATCGATTGTTGGTGGAGAAGAGAGAAATTGAGGAGATGGAATGAGCACTTTGAGGATTTGTTGAATGTAGAGAGTGCGAGCAGTGCGAGTATAAGTGGTTGGGGAATGGCTGAGAGAAGAAGAGATGAGAGGAGGAAGGAAGAGATCAGTAGGGCAGAAGTAGTGGAAGCAATGAAGATCAAGTTGGGAAAGGCCCCAGGAATTGATGGAGTGTATGGTGAAATGCTGAGGTATGGGGGTGAGATTGCTGTGGAGTGGATATGGAAGTTGTGTAGATTGACTTGGGAAGAGGGAAGGGTTCCAGAGGACTGGAAATCAGGTATAATTGTTCCTTTATACAAAGGAAAGGGGGAGAGAGAAGTATGTGGTAACCATAGGGGTATTTGCCTTCTTAGTGTGACTGGTAAACTATATGGTAGAATACTCATTGATAGGGTTAGGCATATGACAGAGGAGCTAGTTGGAGAAGAACAAGGGGGATTTAGGAAGGGAAAAGGGTGTGTAGATCAGATATTTGTTCTAAGATGTTTAGTGGAGAAGTTTCTAGAGAAGGGAAAGAAAGTGTATGCTGCCTTCATGGACTTGGAGAAAGCTTACGACAGAATAGATGGGCAAGGTATGTGGAGGGTATTAAGAATATATGGATTGGAGGGGAAATTGTTGAGTGCTGTGAAGTATGTACGAAAGAGCTAGGGCTACAGTGAGAGTGGATGGTGAGCTGAGTTCTTTGATCACAGTGTGGGACTGAAACAGGGTTGTGTGATGTCTCCATGGCTGTTTAATATATACATGGATGGGGTTGTAAAGGAAGTGCAAGGTAGGGCAGTGGATGTGGGGGTGGCTCTGATGAATGAGGGTGAGATTTGGAAGATTCCGGTGTTGCTGTTTGCTGATGATACAGTATTGTTGAGTTTAAGAAGATTAGGAGAAATACACTGAGGTGGTTCGGACATGTGGAGAGAATGGAGAATGAAAGACTGACTAAGAGGGTGTATGTAGGTGAGGTGGAGGGAGGGAGAGGGAGGGGTAGAGCGAGGATGAGGTGGAGGAATGGAGTTGAGAGGCATATGAGGGAGGGGGGTGAGTTGGGGGGAGGGTAGTCAAATGGTGGGTGACAGAGCGACTTGGAGGCGCTTTGTCAGCGGCCACCCTTTGCGGGATTATGGCGTCGGGCTATAGATAGATAGATAGATAGACTAAAATCTCACACATATAACCACAAAAGCTTTTCAGAAACACCACCTAGAAGCTTTCATGTACACTCAAACCACCTACATAATTATACTCAATAAGCCAAACATAATTACCCAAACCTTCCATAAACGAGTACCTAAAACACCCATACATTAAAAAACTCAAAATATGATGAGTACACCAAAGCAACCAGCATAAGCACACACAATCCCCCACATACACTCCCATCCCCCCACACATGTCCACATCTCACATCCCCCACGCACGCCCAAACCATCCAACCTGCAAATTCCGACTGAAAGTATGTATACAGTTATCCAACATATCTTCATCTCTAATACAGTAAGGTCCGAACCACAAAACTCGCACACAGCAAGACTGAAATCATGTACTCTACTCCTTCAGGTTTGACACTGCTATCTCTTCATTTTCAGCTCTAAGTTGTAACAAGAAATTACCTTTGGAGATGCTGGTCACAAAAATGTGCTATGGAAAGGTAGTGTAGAAACGTAGTATTGTCGCTTAATTTAAAGGAATGAGCAGCAAAAGGACAAAAATCTCACCAAGTTAAAGTGCAAGAACTATATCACCAACACGCACCCCAGTCACTCACAATCGCCCCGATCACCCCCACGCACCCCAATTACCTACACACACCCAATCACTCACAAACACCCCAATCACTCACAAACACTTCAATCACTCACAAACGCCCCAAACGCCCACAAGCACCCCAATCACCTACACTCATCCAATCACTCACAAACACCCCAATCACTCACAAACACCTCAATCACTCACAAACACCCCAATCACTCACAAACGTCCCAGTCACCCACACGCAGCTGTCACAACAAGCTCCCCAATCACCCACACGCACCTCAGTTATACACACATACCCCAATCACCCACAAGAACCTCAGTCACACACATACACCCCAAGCACCCCCCCACACACAAACACATGCACAGTCCAGTTACAGACTACCACCCAAAAGCACGCGCATGCATCCAAGAGCTCCCTCCTGTAACTAAATCATCCATATACACCCCAATCTCACACACACACACACACACACACACACACTCAATGGCTGCAAAAGGACGAAAATCTCCGCCAAGTAAAGCAGGAGGAATAATTGCTGACACGCACCCGAATCACCCGCACGCACACAGAAAGCACCCACATATACCGTGAGGCGCGGCGCCCTCTCAATCAGGAGCCAGCAGGGGGTGCGATATCGGAGGGGTAAGAGGGAACTTGTCCAACATCGGATCTTCGAACCACGTGCTGCACACCCCAACTTTCAGTGTTCCCCGGAGCTTTATGGCACACAGGCGGATATGAGCAAAGGTTGGAAGACGGGTGGAGGAAGGCCCTGAGACGAAGGAGGAGAGGGAGAAGAGTGGGTGTGGGTGGGGGAGGGAGAAGGTGGGAAAGGAAGAAGCGAAGGATGGAAGATGGCGAGGGAAAAGGTGAAGGGGATAAAAAGTGATTGGGTAGCTATAACAATGCAGGGAGGTGTTTATTGGGAGTAATGACCTAGAGGGAGAGGGAGAAGAAAAAAGAGAGGAAGAGAGAGAGGGAAAAGGAAATACAAAAGGGAGTGAGGAAGTGAGGGTGGGAGAGGAAGAGGTGAAGGATAGATATGGTGTGAGAAACCATGGAAAGGAGGCAGAGAAAGTAGAAATACGGCAGCACTGGAAGGGGTTTATTGGGAGTAAAAGCCAAGTGGGAGAGGGACAGAGGGAAAAAAAGAGAAAGGTGGAGGGTGGGAGAGGAAAATATAGCAGCGTTGGAAAAGGGTAAGTGGGGGAAGGGGTCAGTGAGCGTGGGAATGGGTAGGGTAGGTTTATGATGGCTATAAAATATTTAGGAGGATGATTGACAGCCAAAATGCGAGAAGCAGACTGAGAGATATGATAGGAGGGAAAGTCTAAAAGAAACGTGTAAATGAAGGCTAAGGGGGAAGAGTGGCCAAAATGGGAGAGAAGACGAGACTAAGGGGGGAGAGGGAAAGGGAGTGATGAGAAAAGATTGATGATTGCTATAGAACTGATATGCAAGGAGGGAGAGAGAGAGAGAGAGAGAGAGAGAGAGAGAGAGAGAGAGAGAGAGAGAGAGAGAGAGAGAGAGAGGATGCAGGTAATGATGATGAAATTCTGAATGTTCGTTTGATTGTCTTTGCACACTCCCCTCCCTCCTCCTCCATCTTACCAATCTCACGAGGAGGTTGACTCATGAGAATTCATTTTAATACACCTGGAAGAGCTTCACCTTACAAAATTAAATTTCCAAGGTTCGTGTCTCAGTTTTGACCCTTGCACTACGATTACGGCTTATCTCTTTAATTCAGTCTACTGCCATGCAACCTGGCGGAGATTATAACCCCTTTTCTACCAGCGTTTTCCTTTAATTCAAACAGAATATATTGACTAAAAACATCGAGATAATACACCAATAATCTTCCTCTCAACTGTTATATACTACTTTACCATTACGTTTTCTATTGCGACACATTTATGTCATGCAAAATTACTAGGTTGGCCGCGAGACAGAGGCTAACCGCGTAGTTATTGGATCTTTTCACTCCTATGATCGTGAACTTTACCCCATAATCTTTATATAGGAACTACCTTGATGTGGTCCACATTTAACAGCCTGAAAAAGAGGTTCCTACGTCAAGGTTTTCAAACGTTCGAGCCTACACACACACACACACACACACACACACACACACACACACACACACACACACACACACACACACACAAGCACGCCGCACGTACGTACGCCGCACGTACGCATGAACGCATGTGCACGCGCGCGCACGCACGCACACACACACACACACACACACACACACACACACACACACACACACACACACACACACACACACACACACACACAGCAGGAGAAGCAGGGAGGATTCGAAACATTATCTACTAGCTATATGTGTGGTAGAAAAATAACAAATACAAAACAAAACAAAACAAAAAACAAAACAGCATACCTTTGATAGCTGCACGCACCCTGATAGATCCTAGAAGCTGTCCTTTGTCTCAGAACGCACCTCAGACACACCCCAGATACTCACCACATGCACCTCCGACACATCCCGGACATGCCCTAGACCACTGAGCTCTATAATATGAAGGAGTATCTCCACAGCGAGTGTGTGATTTGGCCGCCATATTGAAACACTGCGCTCGTCGCCTCCACCATGGTAATTCAACTGGAACACTGTTCCTAACTTGCTGTCTCTGTTTTGCTGTTGCTTCCGTACGCTGCGAAGTGGACATGGCACTATACTTTCCGGATTCTTCGGTTGATTTCAAAACGCGCGGGCTTCAGATGAGGTGCATAAACATGGCTGCCACTACATCAGCGCCGCATTGGGTCCCTTGTGGCAGGCACACAAACTACACGGCGCTGCCCATGAGAAAGCCCCTCCATATTCCAGCTCAGTGCCCTAGACGCACACCAAACATCAACACCCCCACCTCTCAACACCCGTTCTCCAAAGTTTGACGCTCATAAAACACTATGACGGCAACTTGCTAGACTTCATTCTTCAGCAAGTTGCAGTGAGTGAGTGACACATTTCGGGACACACACACTGGAGGTGAGCGACTCTGTGTACGGTGTGGAAAAAAGAAAACGCCATTATTTAGAAGTTAGAGATGGAAACTGCTTGTATGTCCTTCATTATATTATGTTTTCTTAGGCTCAGTAAATTCACCTTGTGGTATTACGAGTATAATAAAACGTCATCGCACAGGGAAGATAACCTACGAGCATCAATTTCATTAATATACCAGGATGAGTAGTGGTAGGTGGTGGCGATGATCATCCACTCACTTGATGTAGTGCTGCCTGCAGCACGTCTTCCTTCATCTTTATCAGTTTATTTCTGTGTCTGCCCTCCTCTCTTCCTATTTTTCCCCTTCCATCCTATCACTTTTTAGTACACTTCTTTCCACTTCTCCCGGATGTATATTGAGTGACAAATCTATTGGTTTCCTGTAAGCCAGGAAACCATTACCAACGCTGGGTGGTACCCGTATAACTAGATAACGAGGTGATACGGAGTCTGATATGGTGTTAAGCCTAAGTGGGTAAAAACGACGCAAATGCAGTGTCCATCATGGAACCACACCTCCATATTTTTCTCCGTGCTCCGTGACAAGCGACAGCGAGACATCGCCTACAGCTATGAACCACAAGGGAACATAATTTCACTGCACGGGACGGCCCTGTAAGGACGGTTGCTTGTCTGCAGCTGATGAGTCTCCTCTGCCAGACCGACTGGTATTGAGCAATAACAACAACCAGCATGACTTCATTTATTTAAACCACTTCCTCACGAGTACGTCATTTGCATTTCATTCCTGATACGAAATTATCAGATTATGCTTAGTAGAGTGCCCTCGTTGTGAAGGTATCACTGAAGACCTAACCCCTATGATTAGAAAAGTCTCTTCTCAGGTGAATAAAACTTCTAACAGAAGCAAAAATATTATAACATCATGTTGAGAAAGTTAAGCCAAAACCATTCATTTTAAACCCTTCAGCCCGAGGACGTTCCTATATTCTTTCTACCTCCGTGCGGTTTTGTTATGCATTATTATTATGTTTACTAAAAACCTTTCCCACTATAGGGGTTCGATATAGTCTTGATTAGACCTTTCATTACCAGAGATCATTCATAAGCTGAATACAATCGTATGGTGGCAGTATGAATAGCACAAAATATTTCACTGTCATGAATGAGATAATGTATCACGAAGAACTCCATTATGCATCAATTTTTCTAAAGTGTGTGTCTGCTTCATGCCACTTCATCATTTCAGTTTCAATCTCAGTGATTTGTCTTAAGCTGAAGTGATAGGACATCTGGAAATCAATTTCCCCTCCCTTATCCCCCCTCCTCTCTCTCTCTCTCTCTCTCTCTCTCTCTCACTCTCTCTCTCTCTCGTGACAGAACTTCTGGAAATCAATCTCCTCCCCCTTCTCTCTCTCTCTCTCTCTCTCTCTCTCTCTCTCTCTCTCTCTCTCTCTCTCTCTTAATCTCCGGTTAGGATGATATATAACTGCTAAACATCCACGCTAATTCTCGGAAAGCGGGGATTGTGACCAGCTGTGTAAATACCACGGCGGCAAATGTCTACCTTCACCCAGCACATATTTCCAGCACCCTATCGGCTTTGGCTTAGGCTCTGGCTTCGGCTTTGGCTCTGTTAGTATGTCTGTCTGTCTGTCTGTTTGTCATCTAATCTCCCGTCTATGGTAAAATATAATCCAGGTGCATCTCTGTTAATCCTTCTTGCTCGTGGACATTTTTTAAAAATCTTCTTGCCACTACAAGAAGTTATTAGGCTTAATGGAATACACTGGTAATAAAAGAGGTTAATGAAGGATGCAACTCGTTAAGTCACTCCTAAGCAGAATAACTTCAAATGGTAATAAGGAATAACATGTCATCTTAGTTATGATGTTGATCCCGCTATGTAAGGACTGCTCTGTTATATAAATCCTTCTGGCGACATGTGCCTATCTTCATTTCGTTTCTGAATCCTGTCATACACAATCTGACCCACTCTCTAAAGCCAGTACAGTTACATATTTTTTATGTCTTAGGCTGTGAATAACCAACTGACATCCATATTAATCTCCCAAACGTGTTCTTATATTCAGCTTCGGCGAATGGTAATCCAAGAGCATGTATAATATGCCTGTACCTTCGCCGTTATTAAACAGTATGTCCATACCCTCCTGAGAGATTGCTTTAAAAACAATATGTAAAATACTCGTATGTATTCAGACCGATGGATTAATCTACATGTGTGCTGTCTTAATGGTCTTTCTTACTTCCAGTCACTGTTATTTAATAAAGCCGTGTGAGATTATATATAATCCAAAAGCATTCGTACTATTCAATAGTCAAGCAAGGATTGTGGCTTTTTCCCTTCAGACAGTGTCCTAGTTTCAGATTTCGATGAAATATAATCCACGAACATCCACATTCACCCATCTGATAGCTACCATTAGGCCATATTTCTCTTTCAGATACTGTGGTCTAATATGAACCCAGATCAAATATGATCCACTCGCGGATGCAGATGAAATGAAGTTCACTTCCGTGGTGATTCATGACTTACACTTTTTTCTTTAATTTCTGCGCTATAATTCCGACTATGCTGATACAATACGCACTCACATCTATAGTAAATCATCCTGTGGGCTCTGCTTTGAATATTGGTTTCCTCAGACACCGTTTTTATTTTCATCTGAAATGAGATGTGTTTCACATTTATACTCTTCCAGGTAAAAATTAAGACTGGGCTTCCTTTTCAGTCAAACTCTGCTCTCTGGATTTCGATTCATGAACAGCCACGTGGATCAATGAAGAAGCCACGACTTTAAGATTATTTTCCCTTCAGATATGTGCTCTATTATCTGACCGAGGAGACAAATACGTCACACAGATCGTCAGATTTTGCGTCAGACACTGTTTCCTAATATCAGACTTGGGGGAAATACAAGAAATTCCACGTAGATAGGGTTATTATTTTTTTTTTTCACAAACTCTGTCCTGATGTCAGTCGTAAGTGATATATAATCAACCTGCATCCTCCATTATTCCCTATGTAATCCAGGATCACGAGCTGTAAAGTAAGTCCTCTAATATTCGAGATCTTCCATGTAAGTAAAAATGTCTATTTTTCCTTCAGACACCGTGTCTCTGTAATTAGGACACGATATCTGAAGGAGTCCCAGGCGAAATATAATCCACTCACGCAGACCATTAATCCTGCATAATCAAGGACGGCGCTTTTTTACATAAAACCCAAGCTTAATGAACTTTCACGTTTGTAAGATTGTCTATTTTTCCGTTAGATACCGTGTCCTAATATTAGTCTCAAGTGAAATATAAGCCACTCGCATCGGTCATTGACCTCTTCGTAATCCAGGAGCGTGCTGTGTTATGTACAGTAAATCCATGGTCCAAGAAATGCGGTGCATACGAATACGTCCATTCTTCCTTCAGAGACTGTGTCTAATTTCATTCTCAGGTGAGGTATAATCCACTCGCATCAACCATTAATCCGGCGTAATCCAGGACGACGAGGCGTTAGGTAATTCCCCAAAGGCGGCATGTCTCTAATACGGCCCCATAAAGCTGCCTCCCCGGGGTAACACGAACCCGGCCGCGTCTCAGGGACGGGCTGGAAGGGAAAACTCAATACCTCGTCGCCTGGATATTGACAGTCAATATTTACACTAAAATACGGGGAGTGAGAAGACCCTCCCCCCCCTCTCCACCACACCCCCTTCTCACTGTCTCCCATGACCTCACCCCTCACCACCATCACCACTCTCCCTATGTCTGTCTGTCTGTCTGTCTGTCTGTCTCTCTCTCTCTCTCTCTCTCTCTCTCTCTCTCGGGTCTTAAAGGTGGTGGTAGTGTTACAAGGGAGGAGGAGTTTGTCCGTACAGACTGCATATATAACCATAAATATCACCACTGAGTTGGCCGCACTGCTTGTCCTAGATACCGAGAGGGATTTTGTTCTATCCATTTCCGCATTAACCACATGAATAAGGTAATCCACGTTTTTTCTCGTTTATCCTTCGTGACTACAGGCGAATTTATTAAGCTTAGAAAGAACATCTAGTAACATGGTTAGTGATTTCGCTTCCATTCCTTCATTACACCTTTTTTAACTTTCCTTAGCCTACATTCTTGACATCCTTTCTTCAATACTGAGTTGTAGTAATATGTTAAGACTAGGTTAAATTACCTGTCAAGAAGTGCTACGGAAAGGATGATGAGTTATTGCATTTTTTCTTTTGCCACTGAGCAACGTGAAATAAGAATGGACGAAAATTTGGGCCAAGTTAAGGAGAACGAACTGCAGACATCTGAATACAATTTAGTGTTGGCAAGAATGAAATATGAAATACATCAGTCGCAATAAAGGAATTAACAGCAATATATTTCGCCTCTGAGTTAACAACCACTTTTCTTGACATTGTTATCCATAACCTGTATCGCCAGTTTGTTGCTTAACTTGTCCATATAAATTCTTTTAACTACAGTTTGAACCGCTCGAGCATTTAGAATCTTCTGTTCGTATTTATCGCACTAATTTTGACGTCTTCCATGTTCTATTGGACCGTACAAATCACCATATACATCTCCTCAGAAGTAGTTATTTTCCTTGTCCGTATTAACACCCACCTGTGAAGTCAATGAATTTGCCATTTTCCCGCTCCGTACAACACCCTATCAATGCTGCCACCAGGTCTGCGGTTTTCCCTGCAGGTAAGTGATAACGCATCATGTCAACTGTAACAGAGTTAGCCAGTTTGCTTGTCCGGATATAGCCGGCGAGTCTGCCAGTTTCTCTTTACGTAAGTACTGGATTCTATAATGCCAGTGGGTTTCGTAATTTTTCTCATCCTCGTAAGCCACCATTTCTAGATACCACCATCTATGTAAATCACCGACTGACTATATATACAATCATCTATGTTAATCATCGACAACGTAAGGTGTATGTTATGTAAATCACGGTCTTTATATACCATATCTACAGTATATAAGTCACCATATTTGTACATCGCATTTATGAATGTCACAGTCTGTTCACACACGTACGCTAACTTTTCTCTAGCTTTATAAATCACTATCACCATGAGTCATCGGTACACACACACACACACACACACACACACACACACACACACACACACACGTGTGTGTGTGTGTTCCACCGATGTATCAACCAAGTTTGTCATCATCGCTGTCAGTATAAATCGTATCTGCAGTGCTAGTTAGTTTAACATTTACCCTCTTATGTGCAACTATGCATAAAAATTATTCTGTATATATATCACCACCCATTAGCATCATCTGTGTTCACCAGTATCCACCAGTCTGCCACTTTGTCTCCACATATTCTGCCACCTACGCTGTTAGTGAGGCTAACATCCGATCGTTATAGACCATTAGCTATGCAGATGACTTATTATGTAAACTGAATGTAGGAACGAAATTAACATTCACAAAACTATGAGATATCAAGGAACAGAGAATAAGTATGAGAAGTGTAGAAACAAAGAAACAAGTAGAGAAACAGGAAAAAAAACAACGGAAGTAACATGAAAAAAACAACGGAAATAAGTTACAGGCGTCAACATCAAAGCATAACAGATGGAAAAGGACCCCCTAGTGTTCCTAGAAGGCCACAACACACACACAACCCTTAATCCCTTTCACCCTGGTGATGCAGTTTTATTTATATTTTTGTTACCAACAGATAATCATATTTATATATGGAAAGGCTATTCGCAACAAAGAGGTTAGTTACGGCCCTGATAAAGTGTTTTAATATAAAAGAGCTTCCTTGAATGAAATCTTAGGAAGTAGCAAGAATAAACCATTTACCGGTGTGATGATGATATTAGAAGGGTTACTTTTTGTCAAGTTTTTGGGCTTTGTGGGTGATCGGTAAAAAGTGTAAGGAAATTCAAACTACATGACTTCACTACTCCGCCAAGGATCAACCTCCCTTTCAGATAGCAGATCTCTCCTCTAAGCCACTTAACGACTATGATGATGTTTGTTTCATGATACTTCCAGACGATTGTAATCAGCATGGAAGAATTTTTTAACAACAGTGGCACTAAGTATAGCTTCCATTTTCTCTCACTACAAGGGTGTATTCTCAGAATGGATAAAATCGTCTGGGAGGAATCAAGAAACAACCTCATCGGACTCAACAGGTCAACCACTTAACGGATGACCTATGGAATTTCTTGCTGTCCACATATGATTTTGGTTTGCTTGAAATTGGTTAACTCCTTCACTCCAATATGTATTTTTAATTTAATTCAGGCTACCACGAGATGATCTTATTCGCTAGGATAACCACCGTTAGTGGTAGGTACGAATGAAGACCATCTTACCCTTCCCGTGCGAAAAGTCTCTAAACCTTAATAAAACTGTCTGGGAATAGGAAGGAAATACAAAATAAATTATTGGATTGAAGAGTTAGCACTTTCACTGTTAGAGGTCTTTCCTGACTTGAATAAAAATATTTGGCCATAGCCTAAGTGATAAAATAACACTTCATCGTAGTAAAAGAGATTACAATGCTTCCCTGGCAGTCACAGACGGAATCAGACAAGCAAAACTAACGGCAAGCAACCCGTTAGAAAAAAGGAGGAGGAGGTGGGGGACGAAGAAGAAGAAGACGAGGAGGAGGAGGAGGAGGAGGAGAAGGAGAAGGAGGAGGAGGAGGAGGAGGAGGAGGAGGAGGAGGAGGTGGTGGTGGTGGTGGTTTTGGTTAATGGTTATCAAATACACAAGGGCCATTAAAGCAATCCATTATTAAAAATTTGTCTTCCCCGAGACCACGAGTCTCATTAGTCTGTTTACTCGTACATCCAGGTTCTCAATTATGCCACCACCACAGGGATTATATTATCAACAATGATGCAACTCATAACTCGCTAGTTATAATGTAATAATAATATGGTAAGTGGTTATTGCAGTAGCAGTAGTAGTAGTAGTAGTAGTAGTAGTAATAGTAGCAGCAGCAGTAGTGGTAGTATGGTAGTGGTAGTAGTACGGTTGTGGTAGCAGTAGTAATAGTAATAGTAGTAGTAGTAGTAGTAGTAGTAGTAGTAGTAGTAGTATAATGATGATGATAATAATAATAATAATAATAATAATAATAATAATAATAATAATAAAACTACGATTCTCTCGTATCTTCCTTTTATTAGCAAAGAAAAATTGCGTATCAATCTAACACTCGTGTCAAAAGAAAAGCAACTAGACAGACATATCATGCACTTCAGGTATCAATAAGTAGAACGATGTAGCGTAAAAAATATTACCTCGTTTTAGCATCAACACAAAAACAACAGTGTACTCATCAATCATTATATTTCCATTATAAAATAAAAATAGATTCGAAAAATACCCCCCCCCCAAAAAAAAAAAAAAAAACTATGCATCTCACGTTACCGTAGTTTTACTCACTGCATTAAATTGAAGGGCGTAAAAAAAATTCACCATAGTCAACTTAGTGGCAGATGAATGGTGATGGAGTGGCGAGTGAATGGTGATGGAGTGGCTGGTGAAGGGTGATGGAGTGGCTGGTGAATGGTGATGGAGTGACTGGTGAAGGGTGATGGAGTGACTGGTGAAGGGTGATGGAGTGACTGGTGAAGGGTGATGGAGTGGCTGGTGAAGGGTGATGGAGTGGCTGGTGAAGGGTGATGGAGTGGCTGGTGAAGGGTGATGGAGTGGCTGGTGAAGGGTGATGGAGTGACTGGTGAAGGGTGATGGAGTGACTGGTGAAGGGTGATGGAGGGGCTGGTGAAGGGTGATGGAGTGACTGGTGAAGGGTGATGGAGGGGCTGGTGAAGGGTGATGGAGGGGCTGGTGAAGGGTGATGGAGGGGCTGGTGAAGGGTGATGGAGGGGCTGGCGAAAGGTCATGGAGTCATAACGAAGGGTGATCGAGTGGCTAGTCAAGGTGATGGAGAGACTGGTGTGCTGGTGTAGGGTGATTTATTGGCTGGTGCGTTGGCGAAGGATGATGAAGTGGCTGGTGAGGGTGGATAGGCTGGTGTGCTGGTGAAGAGGGATGGTGGAGATTACTACTTGGCGAGTCTCTGGGATCCCACAACACCAAGATTATCACAAAGGACAATTAGGTGTCATTCGTTAAATTAATCATTAGGAAAAATGTTTGCTACACGTTACCACCGGCCAAACACAACTGCGTGTCACTTATTACTTTTACTCACTCACAAGTTCTGATATTAATATTATAAGAACTCTGCATCATTCTTATTTTTTATCAACAAATATTAGTTGGAACACAAGAGATATGCATCCCATCCAACCTGGTGCCATGATAAAAGATGCAGGAGATTACTGCCTGGGGCGTCTCTCTGACTTCGCACACCAGCACCTAGGAGACTTAGACATCTTTCAGTAAACAAGACAAAGAACACCTTCGAGATCCACACCCATCTCTACAACATCGCAAGGGCAAAAAAACAACTGCTTATGGGGTAGGGGTAACCGCCGTGGGTTCCATCCTGGTTATGAACCTGTCATAGCGATGCAGTTTCGAGTTCTCAGTAAAAAAAAAAATAATAATTAAAAAAAAAAAATCATTACTTCGAGGACGATCCTCTCCCCACCATGGAAGCAGTGAGTCATATCTTAACTAAAACCTGATCGAGGCGAAGATCTACCACTCATCAACAGTTCTTGTTCCTCAATAAAAACTTACAGTAGGGCAAGAAAAACAAATTTGGCCGGACCCCCGGGGGCAACCTCTTCCCGTGGGAGAGAGGGCCTCGAGGTCCCATCCTGCCTAAAACTTGGCATGAATGAGAGTCTACGACTGTGTAAAGTTTCTTGTTCCAAGAAAGAAAACTACGATCGTGCATAACGGTTCTGACAAGGACCCTCGAGGGCTGCCGCTCGATGGTAGGTAACCCTCGGGGTTCCACCCAGCCTAAACCTGACTTGGTTGGAGGTCTACCATTGGGGAATATAACACACTTCACCAAAAGGTCTGGACCCCAACCTTCGAAAAGGGATCGTAACTCTATTAGTGAGTAAATATATAAGCGAGCAGATGACTTCACAGATTGGTGATGACTGGCTGAATGCAACATGTCCGAATAACTTACTTACTAACCCAAATTTCCCCCTCAGATATATATGTTTTCAATTAACAATGCTAACTAGTAAAGAGATTATGAAGTAATGTTGAGTTCAGTCAATCATCACCAACCTGTCAAGTGGATCTTCGCCTCGAAAAAAATAAAAAATGAATATAGTACTGCATTTGGCCGTCCCTGTGGATGCGGAAAAAATACCGTATCATTAGCTAGTTCTGTTATCACCAAAAGCAAGCGACACACCATTCGTCAGTACTACTATCTGAAGAAAAAAATCTTTCATTCATTCTATCATTCTTTAAGTCTATGATCAACATAATAACTGTGCTTTAATCAGTTCTACTGTCATAAAAAGTAGAAAGAATGAACATAAAACACGAACGTGCATACGATAACCATTCTCATCAGCCTACTGCACTGGTGAAGAATGATGCCAGCATTACTATTATCAACGAAAGTTACCAAGCATTATTCATTGGTTCTATTACCATCAATCATAACTAGTCGTCTCTCGTTAGTTTTATTATTAGCTTAAAACAAGTAGCCTCGTTAGTTCTATTCATCCATCCATCATCTAATCCTACGTTGCCCCATGAGGAGCGTAGGAGCCCGGGGCTAGGCAAGTTGGTCCTGACATTTAAGATGAGAGTGAAATAACGTGTTAAACTACCTGTGCATTAATCAAAGTTTTATCTGCTTAAACAACCATGCACATCTAACATTACAGGACTTCTATCATGAAAGACATCTACTCATCTCTTGTGCTTCTGTTATCATAAAAAAAAAAAGGCTCATAGGTGTTCAGCTTTGTTATTAGTAAATAAAATGCAAAACCAGCAAAAACAACGTCCCCACGCATCGCTTGTTATTTTTTTTTATCAGCGTAATACAGGCAGGCACAAAACATATTCATCCCTATCAGCCTGGCGCGCTGGTAAAGAAGCTTGATTGAGATTACTACTCGGGGCGTCTCGGGGATTCCACACCATTATCAAGAATATTTTCACCATTATTTTCGGGAAAACCAACAACTTATTGTTCTTTTATCAACAAAGACAGCTAATCATCTCTCGTTATATGGTCACTTGAATTTGGTATCATTAAAAAAAAAAACACTCAAGTTCTGTAATCAGCAAAAACAACTCTAGGCATATCTTGTTAGTTCTTTTATCGGAAAGACATACAAGATATTAATGTTTTCCAACCTAGTGTGCTGGTGGAGACAGATGACTGAGATTACTACTCGAGGAGTCTTTCTATGTTCTTGCACCATCTTCAAGTTGACTTAAACCACTATTATCACTAATAAATAAACAAATAAATAAACAAAGGGTCCCTCCCTGGTTCCGTTATCAGCGAAAACACAGCGACCAACGCACCATTCATTATTTCTGGCACCAACATCAAAGCAGGTACTATGGGTCACAAAAGTATCGGCCAACGGAAACATTCGATCAAGTGCTGATGTGTTAAGTCTGTATAAACATAACACTTGCTATATGTCTGCAGGAGGATATTGCAAGGTGGCTATATATAACACCTGCCGGCATCAAGGCTACCACCGTGTGCCAGGTCGGACACTAATATTTCAGTGACCGTTTTGTGGTCCCAAATGTTTCACGCATACTGTACGCCAACCCTTTTGTGGCTCAGTACGTATCTAGCATTATTTCAGGTATGAGTAAACTAGAAACCATGCATCACCCACTCCCATTATCAGCGTAAAACAGGATGGCGCAAAAGATATTAATCGCAATCATCCCGGCGGAAGAAGGATGACTGAGATTACTACTTCCCGTCTCCATCAGCACCACCACCAAGGAGTCTTCCACCTCACTGGTCGGCCAGAATGAGGTTTTAACACTAAACTCACTCGATATGCTAATTTAGTAATCCCAGCCGATGACTGGACGATGGGTGTGCTGACAGTTATGGCGAAAATATATATGGTATACCTTCTCTGGCGGTCGCGTCCAGGATGATAGGAGATTTTAGTGCCATATGCTGGATATCTCGGAAGACAACGATAAAATTAAGGGCTGTATTTCTCGTAACTTTGGAAATTTCGTACCGCTTCCTCCTTAGCGACTTATTTTGTCTATTATACTTTGTTATCCTCTTTTACGTTATGAAGGAAAAGTATGTCGATACTAGATATAAATAAATAGCAAGCAGAAAATGAAGGTGTAAAATGCATAAGAACTAAGAAAAGATGCTACAAATTCTCTTATGTGACCAGAATGCAACTGTGCGGTGCTGGGAACTGAAAGGAAGCCAGCACTGCTCTGCCATAGGATGAGAGTTCATAAGTAAAATACAAAGACCCTCTGTATCTTGCCTTCAATTTTGGCGTTTGTCTTTCTTCACATCTTTGCACCTGAAGTATACGAGCTGATTCATTAGTCCGTTATCACTCTTATGGCAGCAAATTCACATAAGAGTGGCAACATGCTTATGAATCGCCCTGCACACAGTGGATGCAGATACCACAACATGGGATAAAATAGATAAAGCAGAAGAATAATCAATAAGGAGTTAATTCAAACTTTAAAGTTTCAGGCTCCGATAATACACTCTCAGTTTAATAAAATCGTCTGATAGTTTGGATAGAATACACGACTTGTCCCAACTACGAGTGTTTATAATGACAGTATTTATTTGTTCGGCCTATTACGAATGACTAAAATACCTACTATCATTCACTCTTAAATGAATAAATTCATCTGGTGTTAGCTGTAATAGAATACTAGCGCTGTCTCCACCATGTAGGGAATAAAGTCTAGGCAATGTCCAGGCAAAATGCTACTTTACATTGAACAACTTTAAGTGAGACAAGCTTCTGGTTCATGAATGAGGCTCTACTGATACAAAAATAATTTCGAATTCAGACTTATAATTAATTACAAGTGGTAGGTGGTGGCGACCATCATCCACTCACTTGATGTATTGCTGCCTACTTCTTCCTTAGCCTTTATCATTCTTTTTCTATACCTGTGCTCTTCTCTTCCTATTTCTCCCATTTTCCTGTCACTTCTTATTGCTTTACTTTCCTTTACAGGTGACTTTACATTGAGTGACATGCAAAATGGTTTCCTGTAAGCCACGAAACCATTTACAACGCTGGGTGGTAACCATATAACCAAACCATACGTGCTCCCTACGTGTCAACAAGTGGGTTGGTGGAGGGTTAATGCCCCTCCCCGTAAAACAAATAACTCAAAGTCAAATGGCCACCCCTTACGGGATTATGGCGTCTGGCAATAAATAGACAGAATTAATTACAAGTAATTTTCAGGGATGAAAATACGTTACCTCATCCACAGTTTAATGTCAAAAAATTTTAGACGAAGACTAAATGTATATCTTAACTATTTTTTTTTTTTTAAGTTTTCAGTGCTAGAAATCTAAGAAAGGGCTTGAAAAGACGGAAAATGTTTGTCTTTGATAACAGTACAGAAAATCAAACTTTGAAAAAGGACGATACGTAAAGTTAGGTACACACACACACACACACACACAGACACACACACACACACACACACACACACACACACACACACACACACACACACACACACACAAATTAAAACTATACCCACAGACTAAGATTTTACCCACAGAATAAAATTAAACCCACACACGAAAATCATACCCACAGACGAAAATTATCCCCACAGACTAAATTTACACCCACAGAATAAAAGTACACATAGAATGAAATTACACTCGCTGAATAAAATTACACCCCGACTAAAACTGTACCTACGGACTAAAACACCCACGGACAAAAATTATACCCCGTAGGAAAATATTACCCACAATCTAAAATTATGCCCGCAGACTAACTTATACCGAGAAGCAGACGTGCATAGGGCCGTAAGACCCATTATAGTGATGCAGCAGGGCCCAGTCGGTAATTCAGCTCCTGCGAGGTTATACGTCATCCTTTGCAAAGCCCCTTAGCCAAGCTCTCGCAACTTTGGTCATTACCTTTTTGTTCGAGGCTCCTCTCGGCCGTCTGACATCATTACCGCTATCCTTACAAGCTCATTAATAACCGAAACTTTCCAGCAAATTCCTTGGAAATTGTGTTATGAAGCTATAAAGTCCTACTGACGCTGCCTGCTGGTTATCAGGGGGCCCCGCTGCAGAGAGATAGGCGCTCGGCTGTTTAGCATCACTTTTCGCCAAAGACAGTAATTCCAGTTAATATCCTCGATAGGCTGTATTATAAGTTTTATTTGTGCTCGAGAGTGTATGTAAGCTGTTCCTGATTTTCTTAGCGCTTTACGGCTACCTTTAAAATCTTTATGGACTAATATGAGCGAGGTTTATTTCTTAAAGGCGCCCTCTTCTCCTGGTGCCACCAAAATTAAAACGCCCTTCCTCTCACCGGCTCCTCTATGACCCAGTTTATTCCACGGCGCAATGGAACCATTTTACAGTTTAGCATCTTCGCTCCGATTGCGTATTTTTTCACTTTATCCTTGCTACTTACAGTACAAGGGATCTTATTCAGCGAAGGAGGAATTTTTCAAAGGAGGAGTTAAATATTAACCTCATTAACCATTTTCCGAAATTTACTACAGCCATTTAATGGTAGTGTGATTAAAACGATTAAGGACAGAAATATTTTTGCGGCACCACTCCAGAGCAGGAGACTATCACACTCGCAAGTACAAGGGTTTGAAAGCATCTCAACACAAACTTTAGCTACACAGATATTTTCTGTGTTCCCGTTAACCGCTATATCTTGGTGACGTCCTGCCAAGGTTGAAAAAATAGTCTGACGTTTGCTAGAAATATAGACACTTATTTTTTTTAATCACTGCCAGTTAGTTACAATATATGGATCTTGGAGGAAATATCTTGTGGTGAGAAGTTCAGTGTAGGCTCTATATACTGTATAACTCACTCCCCTTTTTAGAGCAGTTCCTCCTTACTTGAATGATATCTATCTGAAAGCAGAAAAAGTTAATGACAGGTTACTTATTTAAATTCCTAATTTGATCCAGCTTCAAATTATCTGTTAACCCTCTCACGGTCGGGGTAACTTCCAATACTTTGCTACAGTTAACGACCGACGCTTTCATTCAGCTGAGTTAAAGGAGCCTGAGCTTTATTACTAGAACTAGTAATCATTTCACGGTCGGGACAACTCTAGCCTCTCTCAAAACTAATGCCAGACGATTGCAATCAAGTCGGAGTAAGTCATAAATGCCTGAGTCTTAATATATTTTCTACAAAGTCAAACAAGGAAGTACCCTTTAGCACCAGTCGGGCAGGGCAGTACTCCCAGGGTGGATGGAAAGCTGTTGACAGAAAGTGCTGTAGCTGTCGTTTTATCAGTCCTCAGGACTAGCTTCTGACCATCCCCATTTTGCTGAACCTTTTCAGTGTTTCAGTAACAAAGAGAGTAGGCCAGCATTCTCTCCAACACAAGTTTCTCTAACTGTCAACACCAAACTACATCCACATCACACACTACACTCCCTATTAAAAATTCTACCTAAAGTGGCGTCGTATTATCAGGTCTCAGAGTCCCCGGGGTAAGTGGGGGGGGGGGGGTCGGGAGGCCATCAAGCCCATACCACCTGCCCCTCTCCCGGTGACGACCAAGCGAGATGCCTGGAACAACTGTCTGACTCATTTGTTCATTTCTGCAACATTCGCGACTTTCCTCTAATTTTCAATCTGTTGAGCACCACCTCTCCTCCTCTAAACCTCACCTTCTCTTCCAAACCGAGATTCCACTATCTGAGACGACTGACAGCAAATCTTTCTCTCTATTCTCCTACTTTCTCTATACTCACTTCAAAGGCGAAGATGCCTGTTGTGTACATGTACGGAACAACATATCTTGCTTCTGTGCTCCTAAGCTTGAATCTTCTGAATTTTCTACTCTTTGGCTTTGGCAATCCTGTCATTCTATGACTAAATATATTTGTGCTGTTTACCTATCCTGTAATTCTACTGATTACAAAAAAAAAAAAAATTCTTTGGCTATCTTACTTCTACGATGGAACAAATCCTATCAACTTCTCCTTTCTCTGAAAACTCTTATTCCAAGAGATTTCAATGTTCACCACCACCTTTGGCTCTCCTCTCCTTACTCTGATCCACCTGGTGAACAAGCCTACATATTTTCCATTACTAATGACCTAAAGCAGCTTTTACAGCACCCTGACTGCCTTGGAGAGAGTTCCAACATACTTGACCTCTTCCTTACAATTAATCCTTCTGCTGATGCTGTTAATCTTTCTTCTCTGTTGGACTCCTCCGATCACAACCGTATCACCTTAACCTGTCCTATCGTTCCAGTACGACCTGTGGACCCTCCCAAGAAGCATCGGTTGTGGCAATTTGGAGCTGCTGATTGGGAGGCTCTCAGGCAGCTCTTCTTTGATTTTCCCTGGAATGATTGTTGCTTCCATGACTGAGAGCAATCAGAGCGTGCCTGGTGCATTATAGAGGTTATTCTCGCGGGCATAGAAGCATACATTCCTATCTCAAATCCTTTGAGAAATGCAAAAAAAAAAAAAAGAAAAAAAAAAAAAAACCTTCGTTTAATCACGCTTGCTCTATTACTGTCCGCAACAAGGAGAAGGCCTACAAAAGGTACCGGAGCCAACCCACTCCTGAATTTCATCGCTTTTATGTTTCTGCCCAGAATCGTGCTAAGTCTGTTCTTCACTCTGCTAAAAATAATTTAATTCCTACTAAATGCTCTGAACTCTCCAACTCTAATTCTTCCCGCTCCTTCTGGTACCTTGCCAAAAACCATTCTAACAACTTTACCTCATCATCCTTCCTTCTTCTTTTCCAGTCTGATGGCTCTGTAGCTATTTCTTATACTGATAAAGCAGAATTCTTCACTCAGACTTTCTCATCCAAATGCACTTAGACGTTTCCGATGCTGTGCCTCCATCAATTTCCCCCTCTGACTTCCTCATGACTGACATAAAAATTTCTTTAGTTGATGTATTTTCAGTCATCACTAGCCTCAATACTAACAAGACATGTGGGCTTCATGGGGTCCCTCCTGTTGTCCTCAAGAACTCTTGATTCTGTGTTTACACCCTGCCTAGGTAAACACTTCGGCCTTTATAATTCACCGGGTCGGTCAGGATCACTTGATGGTCGTGATCGTCAGCTTTTACCCTCTCGGAAGGGAGCTGAGAGCTCATATAGTCCGATCTAAGGGCAAGGCTGTGACCTTCACACACGCACACACCCGTCCCCTTGCTCAAGGGGGACAGTAACCACCCACTTCGTCAGTGAAACTTTTCGTAACCTGAGCGAGGCGCGAACTCCCGTCCACCAGTTGGCAAGCGGGAACGCTACCACTGCACCAGCTGGAAGTTTGCTCTCATTCACCTTGTCCTAAGGAAAGGTGACCATTCCCATCCTTCTAACACCCGCTCAATTGCTTTAACATCCTTTGTATCAGAAGTTTCAAAGTCCATTCTTAACAAAAAATTTTAATGGCTCTTTCCTGTTACAACCGTTTTTCTGATCGTCAGTATGGGTTCCGCCAGGGATACTCCCCTGGCGATCTTCTCACCTACCTTTCAACACCTGGTCCTCCTCCTTTCGGGATTTTGGCGAAAGCTCTGCCATTGCACTTGTCATCTCAAAGGCTTTCGATTGAGTCTAGCATAAATCTTTAATTTCCAAAATATCCTCTTACGGTTTCTATCCTTCTCTTTGTGCTTTCATTTCTAGCTTCCTTTCCGGTCGTCCTACAGGTGTTGTTGTTGACGTCCACCGTTCTTCTCCTAGAGCTATCAACAGTGGTGTTCCTCTGTCCGATCAACTCTCTTCCTTTTATTCATCAATGACCAAAGCTCCCTATCCACTCATATGCTGACTGCATCCTTCACCTTTCCATTCGTTTCCAGCAGCGTCCAACTCAGCAGTCACTTCAACAAACAAGGCACACCTAATGTCTGACTTGGTTCATATCTCTAATTGGGAAAAAAATAATCTTGTTTTTAATGCATCAAAAACTCAGTTCTTACATCTATCAACATGACAAAATCTTCCACATGAATACCCTCTGGTTTTTAACAATATCCAGCTCAATCCTGCATCATCTACGACCATATTTGGGGTTTCATTCTCTCGAGATTTATCTTGGAAAGAACATACTGTATTACCTTATAAAACAGGCTTCCTAGATATTAGGTGTGCTAAGCCGACTCCGTGCATTCTTTACCCCTGCACAGTTTTTTTTTTTTTTTTTTACTTTATACACGGATTTTATTAGCCCTTGTGTAGAGTACAACTCTCATGTGTTGGGAGGTTCCTCACATACAGCTCTTCAACAAGGTGGAGGCAAAGGCTTTTCGTCTCATTAACTCTCCTCCTCTTACTGGCTCCCTTCAACCTCTGTCTCTTCGCCGCACTGTTGCATCTTTATCTCTCTTTCGCAATTTCAATAGTCACTGCTCCACTGAACTGTCTGTTTGCATCCCTCCACCTCTACGGCTGGTGCGTAGCACCCATCTAGGAACAAACTCTCATCCCTTTTCTGTCCAACTCTCTAATGCAAGAGTTAACCGTTACTCCTAGTCCTTGATGTACGCAAGTGGTCATCTCGGGAACTGTCTCCCTCTGTCTGTATATCCCACTGCATATAATCTCCAATTATTCAAACGCAGTGTGTCCAGGAGTCTCGAAATGAACGGATCTTGAATTTGGCTCTCTGTTATCTTGTACTTGCTTTTTCTTGGAGGGAACAATTTGCAGGCTCCTGGCCTTTGGTTCCTTCCTCTATGCATAAAAAAGACAACTATTAAAGCAGCTGACTCAATAAAGAAAAAAAAATGTTTTAGTCATCAGCAGTACAAATAAAACAAGTCCCTAGACTATTCCATTTCAAAGTAAACAATAGTGTGTCTGTACGATATATAATACATGAAAAAGTTACATTAGAACTTCATCTACAACATATTGTGACTCCTTTGATATATCTTCCTATACAAGTTCAGTACCTTTAGAATGTCTCATGGAACCAAGATATTACAAAATATGCTATTTAACCTTCAAGAGCACGTTGAATAAGGTCATAGTTGAACTTTATCCTCAGCTATACATTTACAAAGCATAATTTCCTACCAGTAGTTCATATAAATAAGGGCTTAATATCAGAAAAAAGTAAGATACTTATATAATAACACATGGCTTTTTCCATACCAGGCCGAGTATCAGACTGATCAAATTTCTCAGCATACTTAGACTCCATATATATGATTTCATATACATCTCTCACACACGCATAGGGTCTATCTCTCAAATAAACAAAAATATAAGAGAAAATCCGCATTCGACCTTGAAACAAGGTCGCAGATCAGATCCGACACCACAGATAGACACCCTGGATATGACTTCCTATTTGAGTTTCATACAAACATAGGGTCTATCTCTCATAGAAACAAAGATATAAGAGAAAACTGACATTCGACCTTCAAGATGACCTTAATGGAAAGGTCACAGGTCAAATCTGATATCATATTCAAACTCACTCTATATGACTTCCTATATAGGTTTATTACAACATGTAAACCTATTTTAAAGTAGATATAAAGGATTTAAAGTTTCAAAAATAGAAAATTTGTCATAAGTCGGCCATTTTTTATTTTTTCATAACTTCGAAAAGACGGGCATCAACCTTTTATATGGCCCTAAAGCCATACCAAATATGAGAAAATTCCAACAAAAAGTTTCTGAGATACAGCGTGGAATGAACGAACGGTCGTACGGATTAACAGACGTACGGACGTACGCACGGACGGAGATGACCTAAGATTCCACTTCGTGAGAAACGATATGGAATAATTATGCATGTACTTTCCTGGATATCACTAGGGAATGGAAGCATCTTAACTTTTAGCCACCAGCATACCATAAAGGTACGGATGGCTTGATGGTCAGCAGCGGACAGTGGTTTTTTTTTTTTTTTTTTTTTTTTTTTTTGAGGTCTATCTATCTATCTATTGCCAGACGCCTCAATCCCGTTTGGGGTGGCCACAAACAAATCGCCGCCAAGTCGCCCTGTCCCCCGCCATTTCACTGCCCTGCTCCCAACTCACACCCCCCTCTCTCATATACCTCTCCACCCCATCCCTCCATCTCATCCTCGGCCTCCCCCTCCCTCTTCCCCCCTCCACCTCACTCACATACACTCTCTTCGTCAGTCTCTCACCCTCCATCCTCTCCACATGGCCAAACCACCTCAGTGTGTTCCTCATAACGCTTCCTATCACATCCACATCCACACCACAACGCTCCTTTATATCCTCATTCGTCAGCCTGTCTCTCCACGTGACTCCACAGGCTCCTCTTAAATAACTCATTTCCACTGCTCTCACTCTTGACTTGTGTCCTTCCAACAATGTCCAAGCTTCACTTCCGTACGTTAGAGTTGGTATCACAATACTGTCATGTAGTAACTTTTTCACTTCCATGCTCACTTCCCTGTTTCTTATCACTGCTTTCAAGGAACCAGCAACCTTTCTTCCCTGCTGTACCCTTTCAAGCACTTCACCCTCCAAACCTCCATCCTTACTCATCACACTACCCAAATACTTAAACGTACTCACATTTTCCAATTCCTCACCATCTAACCTCGCTGTACATTCACTAACTTCACCTCTCTCAAAGACCATCACTTTACTCTTCCCTACATTCACCTTTAGGTTCCGTTTCTTACACACTCTCTCAAACTCATCCACCAAGCCTTGCAGCTCCCCTTCGTCTTCACTCAACAACACAGTATCATCTGCAAACAACAGTACAGGGAGTTTCCAAACACTTTCCTCTCTCAGCAGCAAATATCAAGCAAAGAATGGTTAATCTCTTATTTATAAGTAGTAGATTTTGGTTATGAGAGGTGTATTTCTTAGTCATCAGCATATGTATGAAATTATAAGAGAGACACCTGGTGATTTAGTTGCTAGATTATCTACGAAATAACTGGCGCGTTTACGACCGCGTAAGCTGGAGCCACCAGGATGTTGGTTACGTCTTATTTACTATATTCTTGTTGCTACTAGGCCAGTGTATTCAACCTAGGAAAGACCACTCTTATTAAAGGGGTTTTGAAGGCTATATCTATCTCTTCCATTTCGAAAAGTCTGTCCTTAGAATATGGTCGTCTAGAAATGGTAAGAATAATGTGTAAAAGACGCCCCCTGGGCTCAGTGGGTTAAGCCCTTCAAGCAGCGGTCGTATTTTTTGCTTAATTTTGCTACAACAAGGCGACTTCATTCAGCTTAGAAAAAGCCTCTCATTTCCCATGGACAATAAAAACTAATGTCCATCCAATTCGGAAATACCTCTCAAGGTAAATTATGCGGTATCCCAGATTCGGATCTCTACAATTCGTGGTGGATATTACTGAACTGGTCTTCACAGATAATTCCTTTATTAATCCTTATTTCCATCGATCCACTGGCGTATTATTTAGGATGTCCCTGGAGGAAAGTACGTAACTTTTTAAAGTAAAGGATGAGAACATTCTACACAAAAACTACTGTAACAACATAGGTCCAAATCTCAACCGTTATGGAGCTACACTTACTGGCTTTCTTACGGGTGAAAATGGTCTACAAAATCCGCCCAAAAGATCATCAATAGCTGTAGCTCTGAAACTGCTGAGAATATCCTCATCCTCATATATATATATATATATATATATATATATATATATATATATATATATGGAATTCCCTCCTTTACAATTCCTAACGTTATGCCCTTTTCTCCCCTGACACCCTGTGTAATACATATATAGCTATCGCCAAACGATTTTTGTCAAATAAGAAAAAAGGCCTATAGTAGCAAAAGGCTTTATGAGGGCTACACCTAACTCCTTCATTTAGGGGAAAAAAAATATCCTAATGCATGCAAAACAATCTAGCAGTAGCAAAAACAAATTTCAGAATAATCCATCATACTGAAAAGGTAAACTTTTTATGCTCTTGGGTGCTTTCTAAGTCGCACAGGAGGCTTCGTAGCACCTCTTCGTAAGCGATTTATACTGCATATTTCACGTGAACTGAAGTCTCCTTTGCGCTGTTTAAAAAGTTTCTATATCGTCTAACTTTGCATCAGTCACATACAAGAGGATACTAAGCTATATCGTGGGGAACAAATCGCTGCGTAAAAGGAGTTACGAAGCCTACAATGCCACTTAGAATACTGGACCTTGTTGCAACCGAACAGTGTTAACCCGCTCAAGTGAGACCCTCGTCGTGAATGTGTTATCTGAGAGACTAAGGTTCCTCTTCCAGGCGGTGGTGTATGCTTCGTGACAACTTTTTCCCAGCGATTTATTATGCATGTTATACTTTAGACGTTCTCCTGTATGTTACAGTACTTACACAAAATTGTTATCGACATAGTTTACCCCAGTAAAACACAATATGAAAGGTTTTAATATGTAAACTAGGTGGCTAAAAAAGATGAACTACACAGCATGTAAAATCGGTGGTTCATTAAGATGAACTACGAATCCTTCTGAGCATATCCCACACCACTGATGAGTACAACCCTGACTACAATCTGGTATATCACATGACAGAATAATCTTGAGGACAACAACGCCCTCGTCAGGCACTCGTTTAAAAGTTAATTCATCCTGAGAGTCTTATGGTATGTTTATTGCTTTTATTCTAAACTTCATCCATCTTAAATATGTACGTGACAATTTATTTTAAAAAGGTGTGGGTAACTTTCCTGATCTACCAGATGACCTGCCGACATGTCGTAAAAATACCCCGCTAATACCAATACACCAGTCATGCATGAGACAGCCCTAGCATGTATGCAATATGGACGGTGGGTGTTAGCGCCGAAGTGGTGACATGTAGAGAGGTGTATGGTATGTAGGAGGATTACTGGGCCTTGAGAGCAGGCTGTGAAGCCTATGCCCAGAGTCGGACACACACACACACACACACACACACACACACACACACACACACACACACACACACACACACACACACAAAACATTCCGCACGGAGCAATCTGACACCATACGAGATGTGGCAAAATATCCGGGTGTCTTACTAACACTGAGAGCCCCGCTTCATGGTGGTGCCATATACAGGGTGGTCCATATAATACGCCCTCCTTCCACTCCGCTGGGGGATTTCTCGTGTTTTGCGGGGGCGGTTCAGTCAACGTTATCAGTGTCTAACTTGCATCATTTTTTCTTTCCTCTCGCTTACTGCTTCTCCCACGCCCACTCCAGCAGACTGAATCGTCCCACCAATACGTATCATGCCGCCAGGTGAGTTTCTAGTGGAGTGCTGTTTACGGACCACCCATATACTGTTTGCTAATGACATTTTCTTTCATACCCATAGTAAGTATTGTTATATGCATGCTCTGATGACTTGCCTTAGATATCACGAGCTGTACTCTATCTGCCAAATTGTTTCGACCGTGCGTACTGATCCCCTTCAGTACGGTGACGTATTTCTAATCATATTCTTGCGACTTCAGACGATTTTCCTCAAAATTGGGGTGACGCTTCGAACTGAAGAGGCGTCTTCCCTAAATTATATAAAATCGTTTAGTGGTAGCAAGAATACTAGAATAATATATCGTCCAAGTGAATGAGTTAAGTCTATTGTGTGTACTTAATCCTTTATCGTGTGTGCTTCAGTCACTCACGGGTATTCTAAGCTCATTGAAACCGGAGACATTTTATAGCTTATTCCTCCCACCTCCTGATGATATCTTTCGGATCAAGAAAGACTCATTGCCAACTCGCCATTTTGAATACTGAGTAGTAACAATAGATTAATGCCAGACTGTGATGCAAGTCATGAAGAAATGCTGTGGAGAGGATAAAGAGCCAAAGGATTTTTCTTAATCTGCCACTGAGCTACGTAAAATAAACCGCAAAAGCGAAAAAATTTGGGACACGTTAAGGTAACACAACTATCGGTTGAACAAAATCCTCAGGTAGCATCAAGCATAATCCAACACGGACGTCTCCCTGTATCAAGGGCTTTAAAATCACAGATGACCAGTCGGTAGAGGAAGGTCGCACATGTGTAAAGGAAACCCGTCAATAGGATGGCTACTTCTTGTGCTTCCGTTCTTGCTACCCCCAGGCGATTTTAACCAGCTTACGAGAAATCCTTCGTGGTAAACCATTTCAGTCCGGTGACTTGTCTTTTAATGACCTTGGTGACTTGTCTTATTATGACCTTCCTACTACCAGACGATTTTATCCAGGTTTGGAGAAACTTTTCAGACTGGTACTTTATATATAGCCTACTTTAACCTCTCTGCTACTACAGGTCTGTCTCGAGTTAAGTAAAATCATTCGGTGGTAACACTAATGAGAAAATTAGTACATCATCGTAGTTATTGTTTGTTACTAACCCTCGTCCACCTGACCAAGCAGACCCGTCGACCGCATACAAGCAATCACTCCTACGGAATTGTCCCACAGGTTCCCTCCAACACTGATGTTAACATAAGCGTCTGTGTAGCCTACTTAGAGTTGAGCAGTGCTTCATTGTGTGTTTCCTGTCATGTGGGACTAATTGACAAGCGGAGCACATGTCGTCTGTGACTCTACCCAACCCAAATAAAAGCTGGCAGGTTATTAGGGTTGCGTGGTGTCCTGATCTAAGCTTAGGTAGAAAAACTTGATCAGATCTACTTAATAATACTCTCAACTGGTGGAAGTCTTGTGGGGGAGGGAGGCTTGTAGTATAAATTTCTGATTGAAGGATTGTATTGCCCTACGCGTGAAGGGGCTGTGAAAGTGTTCAGGGCCGCCGGCAGCCATCATCAGGCGTGGGGCAAGATTATCGACAACAGGCCCTCATCCCACTGAAAACTGTGCTGAATCTATTATATTCAAAGTCTAGCTCAAGGCCAGACTGCTCCCTAACCAATGTGTCGTGGCACACTGATGCACTACCAAAAGAATTCTGGCGAGCCATAGCACCTTCCCCTCTATATATAAAACAACGATAATAACTACAAGGAAATTATAGCATATATAAAGAAAATTGGAAAATACTATTTAGTATGTATATGTTTATGAATATCATCTCTGACTGATAAGTTTATAAGAGGTTAAAACAAAAGAAGGCGGCGGGTCATAGGTTCTTTATATCCCTTGGCCCCTTCAGTACGAAATAAATACAGCAATACACAAGTCTGTACTTAAAATGTTATACATAGCCTTGTTTTAACGTGCTTAGATATAACTATTCCTACTTCCATGTATATATTTTCTTCAGAAATCCAATGTGTCATTACAGAATGAACTACGATATGTTATATCTGAGTCCCTCTTAGCATTATCTTGGAGGGTGCACGAACCCCGGGATTATCCCCAGCTGCCCCCTCCCCCTCTCCTCGGCCCTGTAAGTGTTAATTCATTGTTAGTGTAGGAATGTTTGGAGATTTAATGTTGCTGGAGAGGGTCTGGTAATGTTTCTGTGTGAATGATTTTATGCGCCTCTTTGTACTGTGTGGTTCTGTCAGATAATGATAGGGGAGCTGTGTGCTGGCATAAGTTGTTGCATAGAACTGTGTGCATTTCATATCATGATACTCCTTAACAATGAGGACATAAGCCTTAGACTGTAAATAAGTTACAGGAGCTGATTGCGGCTGCCTGTGATGGTACATACAGCGTTGATTTGTATGGTCTGCAAGGTTTTGTAGTGGGTTTTACATAGGATGGGAGCCATGGCGGGGAAGGATACAACTTCACTGAACCTATGTATTATTTGTGTGACAGCAAGAATGTTTCCTTTTGCTGCCGAATGTCTGGCCCTGCAAGATCTCGAAGTGCGTTTAGTCTGGGGTGCATCGCCTCTTTATGTCTTGTATGTGGTCCTTGAAGGTATGTCCTGAGTCATATGTCACTACATGGGTCATGGAAGGGGTATAAGGTACAGATACATCGTAAAGTGTGATGTTAAGGGTGTATTTGTGCTTATGATTGTCACCGGTGGTAAGTGTGGTGGTGGACTTTGAATTGTCGGCCTGTTGTCTGTGACCCATGCCTGAAGTATGTCATCATATGAATGGGTTTGGTGGTTGGAAACAATCTTGGAAAAATGCTTTCCCAGATTCCTCTGCCACGATGACGCATTTCTTGCGACCCCAGATGATTTTATTCAGCTAAATAGTGACCCTTCAAGTTGAAAGAATTTTCCGTAAGGGTACTGGTCACAATCACGATGACAAAAGCAACAGCTACGACGAAGACGACGACGGTGGCGACGGTGACGACGACGACAACGGCGATGATGATGATGAAAGTGACGGTGATGACAGTGGCACTGACAATAATGATTAATCTCTTCAGAACAGGGCGTCCTTCGTATTCTATTCCTGGTACCAACAGGCGTTTCTGTTTAGCTTCTAAGAGACGTATCGAAATGAAATAAGTTAAACCAGTGACCAATTGTGGTGGGCGTATCGATACCAAAATATCGATACTTACGATACCAGCTGTTTACCTGGAAGGATCGATACTGATGGCTACGATTCGATTACTATGAGTGTTAAAAATAGACTTTCCAAATAACTGAAAGCTTATTGTCAAAAAGGCTATTTCACCGGGAAATGATGATTTTAAGATTTATTAGCGCACTGAATGGCAGTTTTGGTGCTCACATTCCCCTACAAGAGTGGCTACATAATTATTTTAACCCGAACTGCGCTCGCTGTGAATAATTTTATTAAATTTTCAGGTAGCCCATCGGACTGAAAAGGTATTAATTACGTAACCATCTACGTACCGGTATCGGTAATCGATATATACTACCTATACTGGCCAACAAAGTAATCGGTATCGTATCGAAATTCAATCGTTGGTATCGCCCATCACTAACACGTGGAAAGAATCCCATTAAATAATACCGTTATGAAGATAATATTTATATAACTAAACATATTCCAATTTGAATACAAATCAATTGCTACCTTCTGTTCTTGTGGAGAGAGAAATAGTCCAACAACGTTAGGGAACAGTTAAAGAATTTTATTTTCCTTGTTAACACTAGTTTCTTATACTGAACTCTGGAGGAGACATGTAGCACTTGAGATTTTACTGATGATTATACTCAGCTCTTCCAGTACGGAAGTCCTAAGCAACTGAATAAAATCGTCAGGAAATACTAAGAAAATAACAGAAAATACGTCATCAGATTCAAAAGGGTAAGCAACAAGATCAAGGAAATGCTTATATAATACTATAATCCTAATCGAATGAGAATTAATTGCAGCTTCTATTTTGGTGTAGGTCGGCATAGTCCACCAGCGGTCGAGCAGCCTCTAATAACAGGAGCAGAATCGAGCCGGATCTTGATTAATCCTACATTCAGGAGCTTAGTTCTATGATATCCACCCCTCTCTAATCAAATCATATTTCTGCTTCACTCCAGCTCGGTATTATATATTATTTTTGCTGCCTCCAAGCATCAATATTCCCAGTGCCAAAGACAACTATTGTTATTGGTTTCTGTGTGTGCATGAGTATGTATGTATGTATGTAGGCAAAATCTGATCAATCCTTGATTCGATTTAAATAAGAGATTCAAACAGGGTTTGGGAAGCTTTTTCTTTTCTTTTTTTTCTTTTTTTTTTTTTGGTGCGTGTTGATCAAAGGTTAAAGGTCATGGGCCAAAGTCAAAGTTTTGGAAGTGGTGTTGTCTCATGAATGCCTGATCCGATTTGGATGAAAATTCGCACATGCATTGTGTGTGTGTGTGTGTGTGTGTCTGTGTGTGTGTCTGTGTGTGTAGGTGCGTGCGCGTACGTGCGTGCGTGCGTGTGCGCGTGCGTGCGTGCGTGTGCGCGTACGTGCGTGCGTGCGTGTGCGCGTACGTGCGTGCGTGCGTGTGCGCGTACGTGCGTGCGTGCGTGTGCGCGTACGTGCGTGCGTGCGTGTGCGCGTACGTACGTGTGTGTGTGTGTGTGTGTGTGTGTGTGTGTGTGTGTGTGTGTGTGTGTGTGTGTGTGTGTGTGTGTGTGTGTGTGTGTGTGTGTGTGTGTGTGTGTGTGTGTGTGTGTGTGTGTGTGTGTGTGTGTGTGTGTGTGTGTGTGTGTGTGTGTGTGTGTGTGTGTGTGTGTGTGTGTGTGTGTGTGTGTGTGTGTGTGTGTGTGTGTGTGTGTGTGTGTGTGTGTGTGTGTGTGTGTGTGTGTGTGTGTGTGTGTGTGTGTGTGTGTGTGTGTGTGTGTGTGTGTGTGTGTGTGTGTGTGTGTGTGTGTGTGTGTGTGTGTGTGTGTGTGTGTGTGTGTGTGTGTGTGTGTGTGTGTGTGTGTGTGTGTGTGTGTGTGTGTGTGTGTGTGTGTGTGTGTGTGTGTGTGTGTGTGTGTGTGTGTGTGTGTGTGTGTGTGTGTGTGTGTGTGTGTGAAGTTGTTATTCTGTTTTGATACAGATCGACTCAGCGTAAAGGTCACGGTCCAAGATAAAATTTTCGGCACGGGGTCGCTGTGTTCGATGATTACACTCTCAGGTTTAGCTTAGGAAACACATTCCGGACTGGATGGCTTAGATATAACCTTCAGTATGCAATTCGCATCTTAAGGTCCTTCCAAAGTTGAATCACATAGTTTGACGATACCCTGATTAAAATGGGAAATTATGCCATAGGACTGAAAGGGATTGTAATATTACACTGAGAAACTTATCCCTTTTATTTCCGTGCCTCTCTGATCAAATCATAATTCTGATATTCATTCACCATTTCGCTCTGACGACCTATTATGCCACTTCCGTCTTGCTACTTGCGGACGATATCATTCACCTTCGGAAAACCTTTGTCATAGCCATTATTTCCTCTCACTACAGAAGGCACTCCCAAACTGAATGAAACTATGAAACTATCTTGGGATAGATTGGAAAAGGAGGTAGTCGGTTTCAAGAACTCGAGCTTCTTTCGTTTCCCTTCATCCTTATTTAAATAAAAAATCTGAGAAATCATTAATCTGTCAGAGATCGTGAGCGTGAAAAGTGTATTTAGCAGAAGTATGCCTGGGCTATGTAAGGATATATAAGAGATATACATTATGTAGCAATATCTTGACACTCGCGCATGCAGTAACGACGGATGTAACATACTGTTTCATTAAGCCTGCCTCTGTGTGTGTGTGTGTGTGTGTGTGTGTGTGTGTGTGTGTGTGTGTGTGTGTGTGTGTGTGTGTGTGTGTGTGTGTGTGTGTGTGTGTGTGTGTGTGTGTGTGTGTGTGTGTGTGTGTGTGTGTGTGTGTGTGTGTGTGTGTGTGTAACAACATACAGTTTATATCTGATTTTACCCAAGCATGGTGGAAATGTTAAGGGATGACCATTGTTTTTGAGAGTAATAGGTAAAGAGTCGGAATCACTGGCCAAGGTCAACTTAGGAATGTTTCATCCTATTTTCATCAAACCTGGAATGGTTGAGGGTGAGGCAAGGACTGACGAAATGTAGTACTTGGCCAGTCAGTCTAAGGTCAAGGTATCCGGGGAAGGTCAAAGTTCTGACGCCACAAAAATAGTTTTTATTGGATTTAGACCAAAGCTGGTTAATGGACTAGGGGTCAGCCAACAATGAAGACTTTTGTAATTGAGAAGAAAAGTTTACGAGCGATGATCACGGGGAAAGGTCAATTCAAACAATTCTTATTCAATCTGAACCAAACCTGGCGGAAAAGATAATAGTCAAGCGAAGATGAAGTAATTTGATCGGTAGAAGGGCAAAGTCAGTGTTCGATCAACGGTTTAATTATAGAGTGTAGGGCTTCACAAGACCTTTCTAGGCTATTCTGTTTAAATTTCTTTCACTGCAATGAACGCTTTAACCGAATGGTTTGCATGAACCTAATTTTGACGGTCAACCAGTGTTGCCACCAAAAAAATTGGAAAATCGGAAGCTGGATGCCAAAATATCTGTAGAAATCTGTAATTCTTCCAAAGCGACTACTGTATTTCGTGAAAACCACTACTGTATTTGCAATATCGGATGGAAATGGAGAACTACCTGGTACTATATTTTCCACAGCCTCCTCCTTGAACCCCCCGATACCGCAAGCTGAAAATAGAATTTAGTCATAATATAATAGCACTACTATATAGCAGTTTAAAAATATGACAGGGAGTATTTTTTTAATGTAAAAAGTGGACTATGTTAGCCAGTTTATCATCATCTCATGGAACTGGGCCTGTCAAACAACTTCAGTACAAATTGATGATTGCATAAATTTTGACTGTCTTTCCTTATGAGATAGGACTGGATCTCCTTGGCTACAAGTTATATCAAGCATCCAATCTGACTGCACTTGGTTATGAGCTTAGCTGGAAGTGGGTTAATTATCTTTGGTAACTGATAACAAACCGAATTCAGTCATTCATAGTAACTCAGTATAGGACTGGATCCAAACCAAATTTAAAACAAATACAGTTCAAAGCGTTTGCAGGTTAGACTTTCATTCTTTGCATCTCCCAGCTATACATACGCAGCATTTGTGTTACTGGGCAGCTCCCAGTGAAGGTGGTAGATAACACAGCATGTGAAATAATGTTTTATTGTGGAACTTTCAATAAAATTCTCAAATGGCAGAAGTAATATCTTTATTTGTTAAGTTTCATCTTATCTGCAAAAGAAAGTGAAGTCCGTATTTATAAAGAAAGTGTCTTCCAATGTGAAAGTCTGTAGATTAAGCCTCATTTCCAAACAAAATCTGACAATCTGAAAATACCCACAAAATCTGTAGATCTACAGATAAATCTGTGGAAGTGGCAACACTGCTGTCAACTTCCGGAACGCCTTTGGCTAATAAGTACTGTCAGACTGCATCACACATGTTAAAGCACAGTCAGGAAAACTAAATCAAGGTCAAACATATTCCGCCATCGTCATGCGCTTCAAATATTATCGTAAGAATTGAATAGCTCGCATTCCGCTTCATTATGTAGTATGATATAAGTATGGGATCCTCCTGGACACCAGTTACTTGAAGTCACTTGTCACTGCGCCCCGAGAAGTTTGTGAGTGTTTTTTGCATCATGTCCTCACTGATTTTGCTGCATACGTCTCTTATGGCTGCAATATACTGATTACCTACGAAAACGGAGTTTTGAAACATCTTGTATTATTAGACGAAAGAACATTGTTAAAGTATGGCTAGGTAAATTAAAGAGGAAGAGAGAGCGTTAAGGTAGAGCAGTTGCTTTCATTTATTATTATGCTAATTACGACAACTTAACCCTTTGGCTGCTTGACTTTCTGTTAGGTGAGTAAAACTGTCCGTAGTAAGCTGGATAAACGTAAGAAATTGTTTATCCTCAACAAAATATGATACGCTTAACAGGTCTAACACTACTGATGCCCTATCTTTGGAGCTTAGTAAATTAGTCTGCTGTTAGCCGGAAAAAATATGCAGAATAGGTAATTCTTCGCGAAAATGTTAATGATAAATGATGAGATTCACCCCAGTTATATAACGAAGGAATTAAGTGGTAGAGAAGTGGTTTGTTGGTCGTATAATCTTGGGATCAATCTAGGCTAAGGCAGGGAACAGCTCGAGGATTCGAACGTCGTCAAAACAGTCCCCGATATGTCATAAATCACCCCCGATAACACCCTGAAACTGGTGACGTAATTTTAAGTTAAGAGTTACATTGCTTCTACCAGACGATTTAATTCAACCTGGAAGGATCCTTAGGACAGAAGTGACTAATTAAGGCTAAATCAAATACCTCAATTCGAAAATTCTCTCCATAATTGATTACCATCTTCTGGAAACAGCACGCAGAGACTATAATCGCGTCGCCGGATCTTAGGAGTTATTATAATCATAGCATATCTTAATACAAACGGTCCGGTATTACTGCCCGTATGGTGACGTGAACAGAGGCACGATCTATAGGCTCTTCAGATGACTATACAGTAGAGGTTCATAGAATGGAGTAAGTGCCTATGACCAGGGATGGAATATGAAAATGTTTATCTCAGGTCAAAACCCTGTTAGCTATTTTATTTCCACATAGCTTCTGACTCACCCATTACCTCCTTTAGTTCCTTCTAAGCTTTTCATTTTCACCCATCAGCTCTTTTTATTATGATTCAGTTCACTTCAGTCGTTCTCTCCTGCTCACTATCATCTATTGTATTATTCCAGTGTATTTTTTTTTTTCGACTTCTGACATTCATTAAAACCTTTTTTTCTCTGCTCATTTCAGTTATCCTTTGATTCTCATTTCAGTTCATTTTAGCCACTCTCACTGCCTCTAATCATATCGTCTTAGTTCATTTCAATCATCGTCCCCATTTACCAGATCTTTTGATTTATTTCAGTTAATATCAATGATTTTCTGCTTCTCAACTATCACTGAACCGTTCGTTCCAATTCATTTTGGCCGTCCTCAGTCACTCTCACTAAATCCATTAACTTCATCTTAGTTCATTTCACTCATCACCTGATTCTCACTCTCTTGCTTTAACTTCATCTCAGTTTATGTGAACAGAATTATGCTTCTTTATGTGAACAGAATTATGCTTCTCACGGCCACATTACAACATTTCAACTTTATTCAGTCACCCTATCTCGTCTCCATCGTTCACTTCATTTTATTTCACTCCGGTGTTCTCTTCCTTCTGAATATTATTTCTAGGCACAGCTTATTATTTCCCTTGGCACATAAGTCTCCTAAGCTCCACAGTTAAACCTGGCATTATGATTTTGCGTTTTCATTGTGTTCCCGTTAAACAGCAAGGGAGAGTTTAATGTCTTTTTAATATGCAGCTGCTGACGTCAATGCTCAATAATTTCAGTGTAATACATAACAAGACAGTGATCGATGACATGAATCTCAACCATACAATGACAACTTTTTCAGAATATAGTGCAAGGGCTTCAAAATTGTACGAATTACAGATGATGAACAGAGGCAGGAAAAACAAATTAAACTAGAACTCTGTAACTGTCCTGTGGACAGCCACTAGCTTCCACCTACTGTTTTGGATGGAGGTCCTTGGCTAACGGCCACTAAATTTTACACTTCTTGCGATGACTTCGACCCCATTTGGCAGATTTGGATTTTTTTCAGTCTGCAATGGCCCATCCCAGGACACAACCTGGGACCTTCCGATTTCTCGCCCGGTCTCCGGTTCTCCTGGAAACGTCGCGAGACTGAACCCGAAATTTTAAATTTCTTAAAATGACCTTAACCCCACTGGGGAGATTTGGATTTATTCTTTCTATCAGCAATGGCCCATGCCAAGTCTCTGTCATAACCTGGGCCCTTCAGATTCCTTGCACAGTCTCCAGTTCTCCTGGAATCGTCGCGAGACTATGAGGCCGGAATAATAATAAAAATACCTGCGAAAACAATAGTCTCCACCTACTACATAGGTGGAGACTAATAATAATAATAATAATAATAATAATAATTTGTGGTAGGTGGGGGCGCTCACCATCCACTCACTCGATGTAGTGCTGCTCTCGGGTGTCTGCCCTTTCCTCTCCATCCTTCTTTCCTTCCATTCTCTTCTGTCTTTCTTTCCTTCATTCTTTCCTTGTCCTTCTACCTACGGGTGACTTTACACTCCCTCTTCTGTCTTTCTTTCCTTCATTCTTTCCACTTCCTTCAGCCTGTGGGTGACTCTACAATGAGTGACAAGCCAAATGGTTTCCTGTGCACCAGGAAACCATTTACTACGCTGGGTGGTAACCATATAACCAAATTTTGGCGCCTGGTGGTTTAGTGGGTAATTATTGCGCTCCAATCGGATTGAGCCAGTGAAGGTTTATATCCAAGGGGTGGTTGGGGTTGATTGCTCATGTAATGCCACTCAGGGATGAGTGAGGCTGGTCACTCTCATCTTAAATGTCGGGACCAACTGCCTAGCCCCGGGCTCCTACGCTCCTTATGGGTCAATGTAGGATTGGATGATGGATGGATGGATGGATAATAATAATAATAATAATAATAATAATAATAATAATAATAATAATAATAATAATAATAATACCAGCGAAAACTCTACGGAGCAAGACAACCATATTTCGCGAGACTTTGAACACGAAATTTTGTTTCTTACAATGACCTTGACCCCAATGGGGAAATTTGTATTTTTCTTTTATCAACAATGGCCCATGCCAGGACACATAACCTGGGCAATTCAGGTTCCTTGCGTAGCCTCCGGTTCTCCTGGAATCGTCGCGAGACGCTGAGGCGGGAACAATAATATTACCAGCAAAAACAATAGTCTCTATCAATGTAGTAGGTGGAGACTAATAATGAAAAAAAAACAAAAAAAAAAAACAACCAGATTAGAGGCATCCTACATTCATAAACAATCTGTAACCGCTGGATTTAAGCTGCTGTAGGTTGATGTTTGGGGGGAAAACTATTCTGGGGAAGCAAGTTCCAAAGGGAAGCAGTTCGAGGAATACTCGTACAAGCATTCTGATAGGAAGAAGTTCTGCAATATGGCAATGTGACAGTCCAATTATGGGAGCTACCAGATGCCCGTGTAGCAAGGAGGAAGGCGCGGGGAGGTGGCACAACTGATGCAACTTTGTCTGAGCATTTGCCAGACAAGTATCTGTAAAATACTGTAATGCAAAAGAAGCAATATTCCGTCATACTTGTAGGGAAGTGGTTCATTTTGTAATTGCCGAGTTATAATTCTTACAGCTTTGTTGTGAATTCTATCCAGCTGTTGTAGTGCAACCTCTCCACATCCACTCCACAAGAGCTGAGAGCACATATGACTCGTAAATGATAGCTAACTGCTCGTCAGTGAAGAAGTTACGGAGAAACATAGAGAATTTTAGTACTTTTAGCGCTAGGAATATTGATTGCACTGAAGTTAATATAGGAATCAGGCAAAATCTGTCTATTAGTAAACTGTATATATCTGTTTTTCCTAGCACTAAATGGGAAAAAAAAAGTTATTTTGCCCCAATTCAGTGGTCTTAGATAAGTCTTGGTTTATGGAGTCTGCTGTACTGAGTTAGGCGTGGGAGATATGAAACTTTGTGAATGGATGTTTAAGTGTGAACGAACTGTGAAGCGTTGAGTCATCTGCATAAAGTGAAAGGGATTATGAGTGACAGACAAGAGATAATTAATATGAATTAGAAACAGGTATGGAACCACGATGGAGTCTTGTGGCACACCGGCAATAACAGAGTGGAATTTGTATGTCCACCATTTACTTTTACTCTTATTTTTCTGTCCCTGATATGAGAAAATCACTGGAACAAAGAATGACAGGCCATATAGCAAGGGAGTTTGAGAAGGGAATGGTGCCACACTGTCAAAAGCTTTAGAAATATCAAGGGCTACGGCATGGGTTTTTCCATATTGGTCAGCTGACCAATGAATGAGTCAACAGATTGAGTATTTTAATACTGGATCTTTTGTGGCGAGAACCATACCGTCTCTCACTATTTAAATTGTTAGATTCACGATGGTTAACACTGAGCTTGTTAACAACAATCTCAAATTTTTTACCAAGAGATGTGGTACCTACTGGTCTGTAATCAGAGGGATCAGAGGAGATTCCTTTCTGGGGAATAGCTAAATTGAAGACAGCAATTTTATTCTCTGCATGGGAGCCGGTGGTGTAATATTGTATATCCAAGCAACAAATGGGAAAGAAACTCGCGTTATATTCTCATACCGGTCAAGCTCTTGGCCAATGTATGTTTTTCCTACATCCCTCTTTACCCAGCAATACTGTTATTCTGGACTAGGGTGTGAATCTGGTTCTTGCGTGTCATTTTTTAGGGACTGACTTTGACTCCATAAAAACTGTCTGCATTAATGACCCTCGTGCAGGCGATATGCATAAATTTACATCCTCCTTCTATACTGTCGCATTTGTACAGTGCATGCACCGTGAAACGTTTTCGTTAAACTGAGATCGTTCACGAGAGGCGGACGGTATGTACATTCACATCAAAAAGTATCGGTGCACACTTGACGAGCAAAGCAATTTGAGACACCGGAAGATTGGTTACTGGGAACTGAACAACGATTTTTTTTCCCATGCTGATAAACTTCCAGATGGAAAGAATATATTGAAAGCCTGATGAATGGGAACAGAGAGAGCAGAGCTGTTTGGGGGGTTTGCAGAGAAGGAATGTAGTGCCAGGAGACGTGACACTCGCGCAGGTGAAGAGCGCTGTGAAACGGCTGAAAAATGGGAAAGCAGCTGGGGTTGATGAGGTGTATGCTGAGATGCTTAAGTGCAAAGGAAAGAGTGGCATGAAGTGCTTATTGGAGATATGTAAGAAGGCATGGATGAGCGAAACTGTGCTTGCAGAGTGGAAAAAGGCTGTGATTGTACCTCTGTACAAAAATAAAGGTGAGAGACGTGAGTGCAAGAATTACCGTGGCATAAGTTTATTGAGTGTGGTAGGGAAGGTATATGGAAGAATTATTATAGAAAAAGCAAGAGAGATATCAGAAGTCCTACTGAGTGATGAACAGGGTGGCTTTAGGAGTGGCAGAGGATGTGTGGATCAAGTATTTGCAGTGAGAAAGATAGCAGAGAAGGCTTGTGAGAAGGACCATAAGGTGTTTATGGCATTCATGGATCTAAGCATACGACAAAGTAGACAGAGAGGGATTGTGGAAAGTTTTGCGCATGTATGGTGTAGATGGTAAGCTGCTAGGTGCTGTCAAGAGTTTTTATGATGGTAGCGAAGCATGTGTAAGGGTTAATGGGCATCTAAGTGAATGGTTCACGATCGGTGTGGGAGTGCGACAAGGTTGTGTGATGTCCCCATGGTTGTTCAATATATATATGGATGGGGTGATGAGAGAAGTAAAAACACGAGTAATGGAGAGAGGGATGGCGTAGGTAATGAATGGTGATAGATGGAATATCTCAAATTTGTTGTATGCTGATAATACGGTACTCCTTGCAAGTACCGGACAAGAACTTGGTAGGCTGGTGCAGAGTTTTGCTGATGTCTGTGAGCGTCGTGCCCTGTGAGTAAATGTAGAGAAGAGTAAAGTGATGGTTATTGACAGAGAAGGTGACTCCCAGTGTGATGTCACAGTGAATGGAGAGAGACTGGAATTGGTGAGAGAGATCAAATACATGGGTACAGTGATAGAAAAGAGAGGAAAATGTGCAAAAGAAGTTGAAAGTTGAGTGACACAAGGAAGAAAAGCAGCTGGTGCAATGAAGGCCTTGACAAGAAACAGAGGCTTGGGTGTTGCAGCTGCACGAGTCTTACATGAGGGAGTGTTAGTGCCAACTTTAACATATGGGTGTGAGACTATGGTGTGGCATGAGAATGAAATGTCAAGAGTAAGAGCAGTGGAGATGGGACTGCTGAGGAATGTATGTGGAGTGCAGAGGGTGGATAGGATACGAAATAATGTGATTCGCGAAAGGTGGGGAGTGAGGAAGTCGGTGGACACCAGAATCGAAGAGAGTGTCCTGAGATGGTATGGTCATGTGGAAAGAATGGATAACAATAGAGTGGTGAAAAAGGCATACCTGAGTGAATTTGAAGGAGGGAGGAGGCGAGGTAGGCCAAGGAGAAGGTGGAGAGATATGGTGGATGAGTGTCTGAGGAAGAGAGGTTTGGAAGTCTGTGAGGCTATGGAACTGACAAGAGATCGAACTGGCTGGATGAATGTTGTGAGGAGAAGTGCATGATCAGGGATTTTGGCACCCCTTGTGAGTATGGCAGCATCCGGTTTGACTCAATCGGATACGTTTGTGTGAAGCTGCAAAATGTGGTGAATGTATTTGGCGTATCCGGTAGAGCCAGGATTCCGGGGGGCTTGAATGATGAGTGAATGGAAGTGTGGCCTATTTGGATTGGGCAAGTTTGTGCTGTCTAGACACTGCTACTCCTCACCCTGCCCTTGGGTGGGAAAGGAGGTCCGGATGATGATGATGATGATGATGATAAACTTCCTCTCTCAAGGATGCAATATATGGCTTGTTTATGACATTTTCTAGTCCGTATTATTATTATATGTAGCCTATAGCAAAGTAGTTACAAATAAATCTTACCGAGAATTCATGAGCTATAATGGTCATTTCAGATATCATCGTACCCTACCTGGGCGATACTTTTTGGTGTGACTGTACAGAAAGAGAAATAAATATCTTCCCAAAGTTTGGTGAATACATTGCGGAAAAGTCGAACCATCTGAAACAAGCACCAGCAGAGACTGGGTGTTTACTGTACAGTATTTCGCCAGTTATAAATTTTCCTCAGACGGAACAGGAGAGATAGTTATATCTCTATTTGTTTTAGTCAAATATACGTGTACACATACCGTTGTAGCCAGTGAGCACACGCCTGACAAGGGAAGATAGCTCTACAATATATACTGAAGCCATGTTTTGCGGGTCTTGAAGGACAACTGATCCTAATGGGCGAAGGATCGTCTCTTTCTATCACTGAGAAGTGATGGACAACAAAATCAGAGAACCAGTTCAACTATACTTCCTGTTACTGCCAACTACAAAACTACAATACAATAAGTATGTCAGTTAACAATTGGCATATCGCATTACTTCCGGAAAGTTTCTTTGTCATTAATTACAAAGAAAGAATACATGATTAACACCTTCAATACGATGACGCCTCTATAAACATGTTACCTCCAGATGACTGTATTTAACGTAAGCAAAAATCTTGAGAATAAGCAGCATGGAAAGAGAATAGTAAAGAGGAAAGAGGAGGAAGTAAATGATAATCTTGAAAGAAAAATTAATGCAAATTACCCTGAATAATGTATGTATTTTTTTAAGACGTGTGAAAATGTAAAAGTTAAAATGGAACGAAATGTGAAAGTGTGAGGAATGAAACTAAAAGAATACTAACCAGTGGAATGTGAAATAAAAAGCAGATAGAAAGAATACTTCGAAAGACTGATGACTGCAAATGGCGAGAGCAGAGCGGCTGTACACATGAATGACTTTGGTGATGTGCAGAGAAGGAATGTTGTGCCAGGAAGCATGACACTAGCAGAGGTAAAAATACTGTGCAGTGGCTGAAGAATGGGGAAACAAGCAAGGGTTGACAAGGTGTATACAGATGTGATGGAGAGAATGGATCTAAGGCAGTGAAACTTGCGAACGCGTAGGTGGTGAATGGTTCAAGATCAATAATGACGTGAAATAAGTTTGCGTGATGTCTCCATGGTTGTTCAATAAACATATGGATTGTATCATGATGGGTAAAAACAAGAGTAATGGAGAGAGGGATGGCGTTGGTAATGAATAATGAAGAATGGAGTATCTCATTTGCGATGTATGCAGATGATGCAATGCTGGTTCATGTACCGGACAAGAAAATGTGATATTGATGCACGAGTGGTTTAAATACTGTCCCGGACAAGGAAATGTAATGTACTCGTATGCAGATGATGCAGTGCTGGTTCAAAAATCGGGCAAGAGCTTGATAGACTGAAGAAGAGTACTGTCGAGTTCTGTGAGCGTTGTGCCTTGAGAGTCAAAGTAGGTAAGAGTAAAGTGATGGTTGCTGAGAGAGAAGGTGACTCCTAGTGTGGTTACAGTGAATGGAGAGAGACTTGAATTGGTGAGAACTAAGCACTTGGGTGCAATGACGAAAAAGAGACAAATGTGCACAATGCAAAGCAGAGTAGCTCAGAGAAAGAAAGTGGCTGGTGCTATGAAGGTCTTGACAAAAAACAAAGGTCTAAGTCCGAGGCTGCGATAAGTTTGCCTGAAGGAGTTTTAGTGCCTACTCTAACATATGGATGTGAGACCATGGTGTGACATGAATGAGAATAGTCAGGAGTTACAGCAATGGAGATTAGACTGATGACAAATTTGTGTGAAGAGCGGTGTGTGGACATGAGAAATTTTGTGATTCATGACAGATCTGGAGTAAAGAAGTCTGTGGACACCAGAAATGAGGAGAGAGTGCTTCGATGGTATGGGCATGTGGAGAGAATGGGTGTGAACGGAGTGGTGAAAGGGGTATACGTGAGCTAATTTGAAGATGGGAAAAAGTGTGGTTGTCAAAGAAGACGGTGGGCAGATGTGGAAAATGAGAGTGTGAGCAAGGGAGATACAGGAACCGATTAGCGCACGAGATGGCTGCATGAATTTTGTACAGAGGAATGTACGACGGGGGCATGGCACTCTTTTTAACTTGATAGTCGTCGGATTAACTCTTGTCAGAATGCTAAGAGTGAAGCTACGTGTGGAATGCTTTTTGGCCAGTCAGGAGGAGCTAGGATTCCGGGGGTGAATGGTGAATGAATGGAAGTGTGGGTCATTCAGCTGGGCAAACTTTGGGTAGTATATCGTTCATTTTTTTTTCTGGTTCTCTGAACGCTATTTCATCTCAACCTTGGGGTGGGAGAGGAGGTCTGGACACTGCTGCTGCTGCTGCTACTGATGATGATGATGATGATGATGATGATGATGATGATGGTGGTGGTGGTGGTGATCTGCGAGGTAAAACAGGACTCCCGGAGGCTTGAATAATAAGTTGGTGAGTGTCTAGTCAATGTCTGGCTTATTTTACTGGGCATGCTGTTGGTAATTCTCGTTCTACCGTTCTTTCTCTTTAAATACTTTCTGGGCCCTACCTTAGCCAATCATTGGGTAACGAAAAGAGGGCAGAACGGTGTTAGTGATGACAGCTTAATATTACTTATATTCCAAATTAACATTTGTATGAATAGATTACACTAATCTCTAACTGAATATAAACATGTGTGGGCGACATTAATAGAAAAGACTCCTGTCCCCTTTAGACGCCTGTCATCCCTGCCAATATTTTAATAATGTTTATGTACTGGCACCTCTCCATTTTTATTCGATTCATTAACTCTAATAAGAATTCATCCGGTTAGACTAATCACCGACAAGACAAACACGGAATGACGTGGGAGTGTGATTAATTGTCAAGTGATTAATCAGGTCACAGAGTATAGTGGTGGAGGGCTGGGCAGTCATTTGTGTGATCCGGAGTTAATTAAGTCCACGAGGGAATTTCTGAGGGATCCCGTAACAGGTGATTTGAGGGAGACTGATGGAAAGGTAATGAGAGAGTAGGTGGGTGATGGGGCCGAGTGGCTGGGTGAAAGGGTGGGACTGGGTAGGGGGATGGATAAAGTTATAAGTGGGTAGATGAAAAGATGGGTCTGGGTGAAAAATGTTGAGATGAAAGGGTAGGGTACACAGGAGATTGTGAAGTGAGTGGGAGGAGTGAGTGCAGTGGGTGAAAGAAAATGTGTGGTGGGTGGACTTAGCAAAGGCGCGGGAATGGAAGGGGTAGGGCAGACTGGAATTTCTGAGGGACCTTGTAGCAGGTGATGTGAGAGAGGGTTGTGGGTGATGGGAGGTGGGTGGAGTGAGGGCTTGTGGGCTGGGTGAGGAGGAGGGAGGGAGGGAGGGTAGGGTGAGTGATAGAATAGTGCCGCTGAGAGGGACTGAGATGACAGAATGGAGTGAGTGGTGTGGGTTACGAGAGGGACTGACAGAGGAGCACAGATGAGGTGAAGTGGGTGGGAGAAAGTGAGATGCGGGAGTGAAAAGGGAGTAAGTGGCGTGAGGAGAGCGTGGATGGAGTGAAGGGTGAAGTGAATATGCGCTAGTGAGTGGTGGGAGATGTTGGAGTGACGGTAAGGCACTTCGTTACAAGTCATATGAGGTGGGCAAATGTGTGGGGAGCGCATAAGAGTAGGAGGTGGCTGGGAAGAGGGGTTGGGGGTTGGGTGGGATGGTAGGAATAGAAGAAGGGGAAGGGGGATCGAAAAGGAGGAGAGAAGGACGATAGGGAGAGTGGGTTGAAGGAGAAAAGGAGAGATGGGGTGGGCTAAAAATAAAAATAAAAGTGAGGTAGATGAAAGGGTTGGGTGGGTGAGAGAAATAGTTGGATGATTGGGTGAAGGAGATTGAAATACAAATGAAATGAGTTAGAAATGTCGGAATAAGAGTAAGATATCCAACAGCAAGCGATTGCTGAAACGCAGGCGGGGCGGGAAGGCGACGGGGGAGGGGGCGACGTGACGTTACTGGAAGCTAGCCGGTGTGAGGGGGTAGAAGAAAGGGAGAGAAAATGTGAGATGGATGGAAGGGCGTGAGGTGAGGCAGGCAGTAGGATGTGTGGGAATCTGAAATCAAAGTGCACGGTAGGTTAAGTGGGTGAAATAAGAGCTGATGTGGGTGAGAGAAGTTTCGGTGAGGGAATGGGATGAGGAACGGGGGGCTGGAATGAGATTAACGTATTTCATAACAGGTAATAACAGGGGGGTAGGTTGTTGATACGAGGATACGTAATCTGACCTAAGTGAGAGGCTGCTGGGGTAAGGGGTGAGGGCTGGGTGAAGGAATTGACAGAAGGTGGAGAGGAAATTAAATGAGAGGGTGGGCTGCGTGGGAGAGTTTGAAATGAGGGTTGGGTGGGTGGCGTGGATGAGGGATTAAGGTGGATGAGGTTGGAATTTCTGAATGATCCTGTGCCAGAAGACATATGGAAGATGAAGGGCGCATGACTTGGCGTTGCTGGGAGATAACTGGGAAAACGGGGTGGGAGGGCAAGAGGGAAGAAGGTAGGGGAGATAGGTGAAGGTAAAGAAAGGGTGGGAGAGAGAAAACCTGGGATGGGAGAGAGAGAAACCGTGGGATGAGAGAGGAAGAAAAAATGAGACGCGGGGAAAATGAAGGTGGGGCAAGTGGGAGACAGGATGTGGTGAGTGAGTGAAAATGTGGGGAGGGAGAATAAAATGGTAGGGTGGACTGAAGAAAGAATGTTTGAGCTAGAGAATGAAGAGGTGGGCTGGAGAAGGGTGAAGTGCGAGGGAAAAGAGTTGGGTGAGAGAAAGTAATGGTGGGGTGGTTAAGAGAAAAAGTGAGGTGAGAGAGAGGGAGAACGGAGAAAAAGTGGGACTGAAAAGAGAGAAAAGATGGGTGCGTGCGAGAAAAGATGAAATATCTGGAAGATGAGACGAGGAGATGACGTGGTTGGGACAGGCAGGAATGAGAGAACTGGATAAGGACGACTGATGGAAAAGGGGAGAAGGGCACGTGGAAGGATATGAAATTATGCAGATGGTAGGAAGAGGACAGGGACGTGAGAGGGTGCAGCTTGGGTGGGGGTGAGATGAGAGAGAGTGGAGGGCTGTTTGTAAAAGAGACTGATTGGAAAGAAAAAAAAAATTGTAAACACAAACATCGACGCACGCACGCCAGTACGCACTTGAGTCGTGAAGGGGTGCCGAGATGGTTTCGAAATGGGAGGTATGGAGGTAAACAGAGTGGTGAAGAGTGTACGCGAGTTTGGAGGTGGAAAGGAGGCACGGTAGGCAAAGATGGTGGGCAAAAAAATGAGTGCGTAAGAAAAGGAGGCATGTAGGTTGATGACGCTAGGGAATTGACAGTGGATAGAGGTATGTGGAGGAATTTGTTCGGAGGAATGCATGACAAAGGTTTGGTATCCGTATTTTAACCTGGTAATGCGATAATTCTCGGACTTGCTCTACTTGACAGGCAATTATGAGGCACCTAAGTGTGGATGTATATGCCCATGAGGTGGAGTCGGGATTCCGGAGTATGAATAGCAAGTGGCTGAAAGTGTGGCTCATGTAACTGGCCATGCTGCTGACAGTATTTCTATAATTTTTTTCCCCTAGACTCTATCTCACCCCTTACTTGGGAGTGAAACGAGGTTGGGCATATGAAGCTGATGTTGATGTGATAATTAAAATGACGAATAATAGAAAAAACATATGTTACAGAGAGAGCTACTAGAAAGCCTCCTTATCAGAAAAAGATATGGCACCAGATTCCCCCCCCCCTCCTTCCCTTCCCAAACACTCCACAGTCGCACACTCTCCAATCACTCTCACTCTTCAAAACTAGTACCAAAATGAAAATTATAACGGGTACTAAATTATAAACAACTTCCGATTCCAAACTAGCCATAAGACCATAATATATAATGTAGGTCAGACTAACTACCTCATATTTTTCCCTGGCACATTACATATTTTTGTTCCTCCACATCTAGTAGGAAGTTTTCTTGGTAAAAGCTATACATGTGTCTGATTACTCTCTCTCTCTCTCTCTCTCACACACACACACACACACACACACACACACACACACACACACACACACACACACACACACACGCACTCAAACCTTCCTTAACTCTATCATCCAGTTCGGTGATTAAATCTAAAATACTAAGGCAATCTGTTCGGTACGATGGCATGTTTTATATAACTCTTGCCATATCTAGACATTTCTAGGCAGCTTAGGGGAGATTATTCGAAATGAGGGGACAATAGATACAGTCTTCATTAACCTTTACAGTTTTAGGAGCTTCTCATAAACTGAATACAACAAAGATAAATTAAAAAAGGATGTCGTTGTTGTGACTTAAATTCTCTATTTGAGTTATGAGGGTTTTTGCTTGTCCAGGTTAACTGGCGTGTTGGTACCATCCCTACACACAGAGTCTACTGACTCTGATACGTGTACAGTGATAAATACGGTCGTCAGATAGACGGCAATAGACATGATGAATCGTGATTCTGATCTCAGAAAAATATTAAAGATACCTGGAGGTTACCTTCCACTGAATGCCCAACAGCAAATAAACGTCGTTCCTATCTATCTCAGCAACTCGCCTCAAATTAACTTGAACCAAGGCTAAATAACAAAATAAAAGCTGATTACTCCTCCTCTATACCCCTGTCCACCCCTCCACAGTCAGCTCAGAAAAACGATGCTGCAATGCCAGTTTTCATTCCCAGCCTCACTCACCATCACCAGTCTATGCTAAATTTGTCCTACGTTTCACCTCTAACACAAGGTTTATGTTTGCGTGCAATAATATAAATGTAATTAAAGGAAACTATGCCTTTACATAAGCAAAATATTCACGGTAGTTGATGAATTGGTCGTCAGTGTTTTACTTACCTCAGATAAACACTGAGATAAGAATGTGTGCAGATTGTTAAAGGTGGAGCCGTGGGAAACTGCATCTACCAGCTCAAGCCAACTGTACGTACCTCAGATACCGCAACGTATTGAATATTTTCGCGGCACTTACTATAAATTAACGATTTTTAAACTCTCGAAGAATATTTCAGTTTCTTTGCTTCTCATCCAATAAACTGAAACACTGACTTTATCTTTAGAAAATGCTTTCAACAGTTTCAGTCAAAACCACAGAAGTTCCTGTATGGAAGCAAATTTCACAACATACAGAAGTCTCAGCATGAAATACAATTTGTAGCCATGAGAATGTGGCCAGGAATGTAAGCTTTTTAATGGAATAAATGTACACTATATTTGTTTGCCATCTGTTTCCAAGAGCTAATCACTGCTACCAAACTATCAATGGAAAATTGAAATACAGCACGCTTTGACAAAGTTCAGAAACCACATGTCTTACTAAAATTACAATACCAGTATATGGTCAAATTGGCTGTTATTTTCTTGGAGACACTGTCGAACTTTTTCTTTAACATGCTGGTACTGATGTTAGCACACTCAGATGCAATACCATCCATTACCATTTCATTGTCCTATAGCTCCTGACTTCTGCCATGCCTTGAACAACTGAATTCACAAGATCATGGAACAGTGGGTGCGATATTGTTTATGACACGACGATAGTTATGTACATCTTTAAACTACTGTGTCTCTAGCAAGTGATAATGGAGAATGAGTGAGTAGCTAGGAGAGTGTATGTGAGTGAAGAGGAAGGGGATACCATGAATGATTAAGGATGGATGGAATAGAAAAATATATGAAGGAAGGATGTAAGAGAGGGAGGGAGAGCAACCATATGGCAGAGGACAGAGTGATAAGGCGATTTGAATGTGGCCACAATTTTCAGGATTAACGCGTCTGGAAACAGAGTAGGATAGAAAAGAACAGAACAGAACAGGATAGTTTCTAGTTGAATCTCTCGAACAACCTCTTTAACAGTGATCAGACTGTAGTGTTACTTGAGTATTATCTCTGTATCTACAATGAGTGACAGCTCACGCCTCTCTACCACAAACTTCTAAGATCAAATGCACAGTAAAGCTGCAGACAGTATATATATATAATTTCTCTTCACATAAATAGAACTGTTATGAAATATTCCAAAAAATTTGGTGGGATTCGAAGACTATACTGCTTGTTTTCTAAATCCTTGCTCACTGTCTCGTTATTTATTGTTATGAGTTGATCAGTACTTATGTCTGCAGCTGTATATGGGAAGGAAATGCTAGATTAATGAAGAGCTTACCTTATATCAGATGTTGCGCAAGGTCTTGGACATCCATATCCTTTTCCAGTGTAGGTTACACCATACTTCTTCCTGAGAGCATGAAAAAGTATACATATTAATAAAGACTATGCAATAAAATTTTTTAACATTATTATCTATCAATATCTATCTATCTATCTATCTATCTATCTATCTATATCTATATCTATCTATCTATCTATCAATATCTATCTATCTATATATATATATATATATATACAGTATATATATATATATATATATATATATATATATATATATACATATATTTTAGGGTGTTCCATGAATTAGAAGTTGAATGAAGTTTTAAACCACATGGGTCCCCATGTTCCTTTTGCTTAATAGATTGATAAGGTGAAATTCTAAATTGTTTAAGGTTTAGGGGCCCCGTGTTTTTTTCTCTTCCAGATAATAAAAAAAGAACAGTATTCTGTAAAGGGTTTTTATTACAAAGACTTGTACCACTTCACATGTTTTCATATATATGCCCAAAACATTACCACTTTGTGTCAATCACTTGTCTAGGAATTCCTTCTTGGTTTTCTTTGGGTATTTTTCCCGATTCTACAAAACAGTTTTGAGTAGATACAACTTCTGCTCTTCATTCTTCGTCAGGGAAGAATTAAACTCTTTCATGAGCGTGATGCTTCGCTCAGCCCGATCATTTACGACAGCAATTTGGGAAACAGTTGCCGCTGCTTGCTTGAAGCCCTCTTCTTCATGCCACTTGCCAACTGGCTTCTTCAAGAACTCAGTGTCCAGGTCGAGCGCTTGGAAGAAAGCCATCGTTTTTCCTGTCACAAACCCGGCCATGTGTTTCGAGGCAATATTTCTGATGTTCTTCCCTTCTAGTCACTTTAGTTCTTTTTCAGATGCAGGATTTATCAAACTTGCGACCATTAGAGCTTTTTCTTCATCTGCCACATCAGCATCGAAGAACGCCATAACGATGAGTGTCTCAGAGATGTACCATTGGTGTCGAGATATGGCCTCTCGTGCAGCATTACCATATGAATATCCCAACCTGGCAAAAGCTTCAGCATCATGCAGAAATTCCAAATCAACTACGGTAGCTTTGCTTGCGATTGCGGCACGGCTCCAGCCTCGGATGTAGACGAGGGACACAAAGAGACCTACTGCTGTCAGAGCATCCAACTCGTGACTTGACATCTTGAACTGTTTCATCAGCAGAACCACTTTCAGGGAATAGATGGCTTTCGTCATCCAACGAGCATGATGGAAAGCACCAGGGACTTGGAGAGGGAACTCTGCTACTGTTGTTTCTCCCAGGAAGATGAGAACCAGCTGTAGCAGTTCCTTGTAGACATCACGCTGGTGTGTCTTACTCACCTCTTAAAAACAGGGATATCACGGCCAACTGAATGGTTATAGGCACGCTTGAAAACGTGGCTGAGAACAATTTCATAGATATGATGCTGACAGGCAAGGTACATGAGTTCTCCGCCAAGTCCTTTCTCAAACAGATCACATGCCCCTAAATGAATCCCGGTGTTTGACGCTGTTGTGTCAAAGGACAGTCCCTGCTCACGCCTTTCCATCCCGTGTTCCGTAACTAATTCTGAGCAGACTTGAGCTATCTCCTCTCCGGTTCCTGCCGTCACTTTAGGAATGCCAAGCAACTTCTTGCCGTCTCCAGAGACGATGACAGCAATCCAGTCAACGCTCTCCTTCCCTTGTTTAGTGTCTGTTAGGAGTTTACCATCGCAGTGCAAGACAAGAGGGTGGCCAGGGCAAAATTCTTCAGAGTGATAACTTTCAGCAATCGCCTTCCTGTGAGCCTGGCGTGTGCGGTACATAGTTTTGGCAGAAATGGAAAGTTCATTCAAGTCATGACCGAGTGTTTTAGCCATTGCAGTATACAACATAGGTGAATCACAGTAGGAAACGTTCAACCAATCATAGATGCCAGCAAAGTCTTGTGGCATCAGAAGCTTCGGTAGCTTCTTGGTACTTCCTTTGGAGGAGGATGCGAAAAATTCCATGGCTGGGTCACTGGAATCTGAGTCAGTCCATGACGAAGTTTTACTCTCTAAAGCCACCATCTCTTCTGCAGTTTCTTGTTCCTTCCTGGCCTTCTGTTGTTTTTTAAAGTTGTCCAGCCTAATCCTCTTCCTCACCTCCTTTTGGTGAAGCTTCATATCGGCAGGACCCACACTGCAGGACTTGGGATCTTCACGCTGCATATCAATGAAGCTGATGTTCTCCTGATTCTTCATCATCTCTTTGGCTTGTGAATGAGCGATGTCCATGATCTCATTCGTTATTGCCTCTTTCACTAGGAAGGATTCTGCTTTCTGCAACTTGTTCTTCACAAGCAGGTCATATTCCTTGAGAAGGGATTTCATCTTCCTCTTAGCAGAATCTCGACGCACAGTGGTGATTCGCACTCTGTCCCAAAATATGAGAATGGCATCAAAACAGAAGTTCAGGTCTTTGGTACGTCCCAATATTTGCTCCTTTTGGTGGTAAAAGCACTTTTTGAGTAATTGCAACTTGGGTAGGCCACTTGATGTGATGTTTGCATCCGTCCGGCCAATAAGAAAAACTTCTGTTTTCGATCTGGTAGACATCTGGGAAAGAAAACAGAATAATTAATGCCACATTAACAATTTCGGATAGTAATAAAACTCATATACTTGCATAATTATTATCATTTGTCAATCTCACAGGTTGTTATTATCGACGAATTAACAGTAAGTGAAACAAACTTTACAGCTATATGGTAATAATAATGATAATATTAGGGAAAAGGAATAAAAAAAATTCAATAGCATAGTAAATTAATTTGGAAGGGTGTGTGAAAGGAGGAATTTGAAAGTAAACGAGAATAAGAGTAAAGTGATAGAGTGAGGTTGGTAGATGGTAGAAGGATGAATATAGTTTTGAATGGTGAGTTGCTTGAGGAGGTAAAGTGTTTTAAGTATTTAGGGTCACATGTGCTGTGGATGGAAGAATAGATGCAGATGTGAAGTTTACAATAAATGAAGTAGGAAAGGTGCTGGGAGGAATGAAAAAAAGTGTTCAGATGTCGTTCGCTTAGAATGGATGTAAAGAGAAGGCTGTATGATGGTGGTGTGGTACCGACTGCATTATATGGGGCTGAAACATGGTATATGGGTGTAGAGAGAGGAAAAGTTTGAATGTAATGGAGATGAGGTGTCTGAGGAGTATGTGTGAATTGACGCATATGGATCGAGTGAGAAATGATGAAGTGCGAAGGAGAACTGGAGTTGTTCGGGAGATGGCTGATCGAGTTGAGCAGAGGGTGTTGCGATGGTTTGGACATATGAAGAGAATGGATAATGAGACGATTGGTGAAAAAGATAACGAGATCTGATCTGAGAGGTGTAAGGCTGAGAGAAAGATCACGAACAGGATGGATAGACAGTGTGAAGAGAGCGTTGGATGCGAGAGGGATGTCTGTTCAACAAGGAGGAGTGGCTGTGCATGACAGAAATGAATGGAGAGAAATTGTGAATGAATAAATGATGACGCAGCCCTGAGGGGATATTCTCCCGCATTTTGTCTGATCAGCTGATCAGGTCAGGTGCGGGTAAGGGGATGGGACCATTATGATGTGGCAGGGGTAAACCAGCTCTGCTGTCGGGCCCTGCTGCGGATGTCACTGATTGCACTGCGCAGTTGACCCTCGTGCGGTGTGGTGCGGTGAGGATCTGTCCCTTCTCCATTTTGGGGCTAAGATGCGAATGGATGTGTTTGAGTGGATGAGTAAATTGGGAGTGTGTCGTCCTGTCTCGGCTACCTCCCTTTCCTGGGGGGAAGCAGCCTAGGTATATACTGTAGACAGACAGAAATTGGTTTCACAATTACCAGTGCAGCTGTTCAATAAACAACGCCATCTGTTAATAATAGGGAATGGAAAAACTAAATTACACCAACACAGCAAATGGCATTTCATTAATTACTTTCATAAAATAATAATACGAAGATAAATAATAAAATTCAGTATAACAGTGAAATGGCATTAAGTAGTTTCATAAATAATTACCAGCTTAACAGTCGGAAATAAAACACGAAACGCTCAAGCAACGCAAAAAACAGTATTCATCGCTGGCAGGCAAGAAGCAAACTGAAAGTTAAAAAGTCATCAAAACTCGGGACCTCTATATGTTGCGCAGTCTGGCTCAGACTTGCACAAACATGTATCTGCGTAATCTGGCTCAGACTTGCACAAACATGTTTCCTTGGTCTGTTGAATATGAATAATCGTGTGGATTAAAATTCGTAGCACATTTTATTTCTATCCCTATAGCCATGGAACGCCCTAATACTATATATACCGTATATATATATATATATATATATATATATATATATATATATATATATATATATATATAATCACATTGGGCTGTGTTCTCGTTGGCTAATGAGATTTCGAAACGTATTCTCAGCGATCAATATCCCTTTTTACTAAGACATCTGGCAATATGTAGACAGAAAAAACTATTGCTAATGAAAAACAGTGCTGGCATTAAAGCAAAACATAATTGACATATGAGGTTATGAAAGCGTAATATGCAAAATATTTTGCAAAGGATGTTGTACTAAGAGTCATATACAGTATACCAAAGAAAATACGGATCAGAGAACAAGTGGAAAAAAGTATAGACTAAAATCATGCCAACAATAACTATATGGATAGACTTGGAGCATTTGCAGTGCATAAGGCCTGATGTTCATTCAGAAACAGGTCCATTAAACGGTATTTAACTCCATCAACACGAGAACGAAATGTTTGATTCTTACTATACTTTTTTTTTTTTTTACTCTAACTTGGTACAGAATTGCCATCTCTCCGTCCTGAATGCTGAGTTTTATCATCAGACTAACTCTAGAACATGATGCTAATCACGAAGAAGTGCTGTGGAATAGGATGCAGAGACGTAGTGGTGCCCTTTTCTGCCAATGAGCTACGTAAAATACGCTGTAACAGGATGAAAATCTGGCCCAAGTTAAAGTGAAAGAACTATGGTGATAGCCGACTCCGCTTAGGAAAGCCTCCCGGGAGAGCCTTTGACGGACGCTATATATATCTAAACTGGTGCGAAGTCTATCCTAGCGTCATTAAAATAGTTCCTGAAATGACAACAATAAAAAATAAGACATCGGACTGCAGGGGCTTGGGCAAAAAAAATATATATATATATATAGTAATAATAATATGACATCTTTCTTACTGAATAACTATATTCGGCAGGACCCGGAAACTGGCCCAAATGAACGAGGAGTTTTTTCCATCATTCTCCCCGCCTGGAATTGAACTCACAACATTTCGCACTGCAAACAACGACTTTAGCTGCCTGATCACCACCTCCTCGAAGCCCTTCAGCTATTCCTATATGAATTAAGAATGATTCCATTGGGCTATAATTTGCTGATATTATGGTCGTATTATTTGCACACCGTTACCTTGGCGATTTATTACGCATGTTACACTTGACATAAAACTGTGTTATTTATATATTTCTAGCACAGACATAGTTTCATCAGGAAAACACACGTGGATAAAAAAGTGTAATAAGCTAAATAAATCTCTGTAGAACAGATATAGCGCAGTCTCTTCTGACCACCTGGAGTGTTTGTATAATCCGTACTCTCTATTCCTCAGCGCATCTTTTTGACTATCTTACATCCCTTCATTACGGTGCTCTTTTTATGGATGGTTAAGAGCATGTTATTTGTAACTCTTCCAATTCGGAAAGTCTCATATAAACCAAATATAAGCTTCTGAAACTGGAAAAAAAAAAAAAAAAAGGTCATAATTCTGAAATTATTAAACTCTTTCCATACTATGTCCCCCATTTCATTTTGCTGCTAACATATGATTTTACTAACTTCAGAAGAGATTCATCAAGTGGAGGGGTCAGAATATACCCGTAATTAACCCCGTCACACGAAGAGGTCCGTTGTATGATTAAAAATATCAGTTGGCCGTAGTTTCAGGTAAGAAAAATATCAATTGGGCAAAAAGTAAAATACATTTTAATCTGCGTCCTTGTTAAGTACACGACGAACGGCTGGGGGCGAGTTTATCGTTAAATCTTAATCAGGGGTTCGAAAAATAGTAATTGATGCAGATGAGGTGGCAAAGTGGCTTCAAGCTGAGGGTGAAGGATAGCCAGAGTTAATGATGCAATTACTCTAAGGGCCACAACACCCTAACTGGTGCCGCACCCTCGTTACTCCATCACTCCTCTTTAATCCTAGCTTCTCCACCACTCCTCTTCCATCAGTGCTTCTCTTCCATTTTCTCTTTTTCTTTCTTACTCGTCACTTCTTTCCGTCATCTTTACCTCTGTCTCATACTTTCTTATTTCTCCCTCACTTTTTCATCTCGTTTACAACCTCACCTGTCTGTCACCACTTCAGCACTATTTGTACAATACATTGATCTGGCTATTCGTTTGCCTGTCCTTCATTCATTCAGTTCCATTACTCTTAACTCTCCCTTACGCCCTCACTTCCTCCGCTCTCATTATTCCCAAGCCTGTACCTCCTTTCTCACTCACTGTTCCACCTGTCTCTCACTTCTCCACCTCTTTCTCACTCCTTCAAGTCTCCTTCATTCTCCAATTGCTCCACCCCTCCTCCAACATCCTGGCTCATATCCCTCCCTTGATTTCAGGCTGAGGAAAAAGAACAGCTCGAGTTAATGATGCAATTACTCTTACTGTCACAACACCCCAACTGCTGCTGCTGCTTCATCATTCTTTCCTCATTATTACTTCTGCACCACTCCTCCAACACTCTGGCCCTTTCTCCCTCATTCCCGTACTTCACTATTCTCTTCTTTACCCCTTTACTCTGACACCACCTTTGCCACATCGCCATCGTCCTTACATTTTCGTTCTACCATTACTCCCTCACTCCTGTCACCTTGGTCTCTTCTTCCTTAATCCTTCAGTCATACTTTTTAACTCATCTCTTCTTTATTACTCATCATTCCTCCATCATCCTTGTCGCTTCTCCACGTTCCTTCCCTCAGTCTTCCACTCCACCATCACCCTTGCTTTATTTCCCCAACACACTACCACTCCACACTTGTTTCTTCTATATCTTCACTCCCTTACTTCTCCAGCATCCTTTTCTTTTTTATCTTATTTTTCCCATTATTCTTACTTCTTCATTTCTACGTCTTCTTCACTTCCAGCTCCTTACTGCTTGTCCGTATCATCTCCCACTTATTCACTCTCTCCTCTTCTTTACCCATCCCTCCATCTCTTACATCCTTACTCCCGCACCTCTTCTCCGCTCCGTCACTGCTCCTTCATTCACGGCGTGTTCCTCCCTTCAATGTTCCATCATCTTTCACTTCTTCACTTTCTTCCTAATAACCAACATTCCTGACCTATACATTGTTCTACCTTACCTCTCCCTAACCCCACTTCTTCACTCTTATATATCCCTCAATGCAAAGTTAGTATCGTCAATACGGCAACGTCTTTTTATGGGCTATTCTTGCTGATACCAGGTGATTTCATTCAGCTTAGGGAAGCCTCCTAGTAAACAAAGGAATTGTTGAAAGCAATATCTAATCCCTCCAACCCGAAACGTTCCTCCCAAGCGGAATTAAATCGTCAAAAGATAGCAGGGTATGATAAAAATTAGTCAATGAAAAAGTAAACAACACCCAATTACGATTTTTAGAGGCGGTGGAAATGATAAGTCTGCTTTAATGCCCTCAGGTGTGAGTTAAAATGTCATTTTTATAACGCGCTCATTGACATCACAACCCAATGCCAGTGTGCTCTGCCGTGCATCGGGAAGAGAGGCAGCTCAGAGAACACACGGTTACACTCATGATTGTTCCCTTAATAATTCACCTCTTACTCACTGCCCTCGGCTGACTAGTATTCCGAGGTCGAAAACCATGTGTGTGTGTGTGTGTGTGTGTGTGTGTGTGTGTGTGTGTGTGTGTGTGTGTGTGTGTGTGTGTGTGTGTGTGTGTGTGTGTGTGTGTGTGTGTGTGTGTGTGTGTGTGTGTGTGTGTGTGTGTGTGTGTGTGTGTGTGTGTGTGTGTGTGTGTGTGTGTGTGTGTGTGTGTGTGTGTGTGTGTGTGTGTGTGTGTGTGTGTGTGTGTGTGTGTGTGTGTGTGTGTGTGTGTGTGTGTGTGTGTGTGTGTGTGTGTGTGTGTGTGTGTGTGTGTGTGTGTGTGTGTGTGTGTGTGTGTGTGTGTGTGTGTGTGTGTGTGTGTGTGTGTGTGTGTGTGTGTGTGTGTGTGTGTGTGTGTGTGTGTGTGTGTGTGTGTGTGTGTGTGTGTGTGTGTGTGTGTGTGTGTGTGTGTGTGTGTGTGTGTGTGTGTGTGTGTGTGTGTGTGTGTGTGTGTGTGTGTGTGTGTGTGTGTGTGTGTGTGTGTGTGTGTGTGTGTGTGTGTGTGTGTGTGTGTGTGTGTGTGTGTGTGTGTGTGTGTGTGTGTGTGTGTGTGTGTGTGTGTGTGTGTGTGTGTGTGTGTGTGTGTGTGTGTGTGTGTGTGTGTGTGTGTGTGTGATGAGCGGGGATGGGGGGTCGCCACTAAAGGATAAGCTGCTCACACGAGAAACAATAACTTTTTTATCTATTTTTTTTTCTCGTCACGCTTGATGCTGATGAAGTTGTACTTTCAAAGGAGGAGGAGGAGGAGGAGGAGGAGGAGGAGGAGGAGGAGGAGGAGAGGGGGAGAGAGAGAGAGAGAGAGAGAGAGAGATTGTCACGGTGAAGAGTTAGGGTGGGGGTGGCCAATCAAAAATAAGCAGCTCACACGAGAAAAAGCAACTTTTTTCTTTATTCATTTTTTTCCCGTCACGCTTGATTCTGATGAAGTCCCGCTTTCAAAGGGAGGGAGGAGGACTAAATGGATCTTTTCTTTTATGCTACCAGTAACTGTTACACCAGTCATGCCATCTATACCAGGAATCACCTCACACCACATTTTATGTACTGTATGTTGCAATTATCGTTAATCCAAATCACAATTCATCATTGAGGACGTTGCTGAAGATAATGTCATTGCTCGTACCACTCTCGTTCATACCAGGCCTTTACCCGTATAACCAATATTTATTATTATTTATCTTACTGCAGCGTGTTTCTCAGCGATAATATACTCATCTGGCGTTGGCTACAGTTTAATACATCTCAAGATACGTGTAATTATTAAACTTCTTGCTGTGTCTGGTTTCTCTTGGTTGAATAAGTCATCTGACATCAGCAGGAAAAAGAATGCAAAGAGAATGTTTCGCACCAGAGATTAATACATGTCACGATGCTTAGTAGGGGAGCCTCGTTCAGGACTACTACCACTACTCATGCTCCTCTTGTTGGTTATATCACTTCACATCCATATCACGCAGCGCTATCCATGCCAACCACTGTTCATAAAAGCAAGGCAAGCGATGGGAAGGGACATGAATGGGACTGTATTGTTCTTACTCTAACTTGGCCTAAAATTGACATCTTGTTGAGTGTAACAATAGATTAACATTAGAAAATGATACTAGTCATGAAGAAGTGCTGTGAAAATGACTCAGTGCCATAGTATTGCCTTGTTTTGATATCGACCCTTGTGATCAAGCTGCAAAAGGAAAACAAATCTGGGGAGAGTTAAGGTAAAAAGGATACAACACCACTGCTCATAAAAGTTTCGTTCTTTGCAATACACCTTTCATTTATGGTACCAATCACCCTTCATAGCAACAACCACTATTCATATAATTTGCAAATCATAATCGTGGTGGTTTAAGTTACGACAAGAAATCATCGTAAGTATGTTCGCAATTCCCACTTCAGATCTTTATTTTCATTTCTAAGTAACGAACAGACTGCTGCAAAGGAGATCCAACCCAAAGGCCCTGTGACTGACCGGGAAATTGAACCCAGAACCTTTCGCTTGCGGGGTGGGGGTACTTGTTTTTGCAGCAAGAACCAAATTTGAAGGGTGGGACTCAACGGGGAGGGGGGCCCCCCGGGTGGGGCGGGGGTCCGGGGGTGGCGCCCCCCTGGGGCGGGGGCCGGGGCCATCATGGGAGGGGGTCGGGTGGTGGGGCCACCTGGGTGGGGAAGGGGGGCTGGGGGACGGGGGGCACCACCCCAGGCGGGAGAGCTGGAAGATCTTGGCCATATCTTGATACCCTGAAGGATTCATGTTGACAGCTCATGCCGTTCATGAGATACAATGTTGTTAAAGGTGTGCGATAAAAACTAGATGACCTTTGAGAGCAGTTTTTCTGACCTTGACCTTGACCCAGAATCCCGATTTTCGAACTCGGCCAAGATTTTGACCATATCTTGATTCCCTGAATGTTTCATGTTGATAGCTCAAGCCACTCATGAGATATAATGGTGTTAAAAGTGGCCGATAAAAACTAGTTGACCTTTGGCAGCCATATTGTTGACCATAAACTTGACCCAGAGTCCCCATTTTCGAACTTGGCCAAGATTTTGAACATATCTTGATACCTTGAAGGTTTCATGTTGATAGCTGAAGCCGTTTATGAGATACTCTGGGAAAAGGTTCACACACACACACACACACACACACACACACACACACACACACACACACACACACACACACACACACACACACACACACACACACACACACAGCTCCGCCTGGTAAAGGCGGACGATAATAATTTGTGATCAAACGAAGTATAATACTCCGGTCTCTCTCTCTCTCTCTCTCTCTCTCTCTCTCTCTCTCTCTCTCTCTAATGAATTAATTAAAAAAAATTAACCAGAACTGGCCGAGACATCCAGTGCCATTAAAGAGGACTATCATCATCATCATCTTCATCTTGTTACGAACACCACCACAATTATCATCATGTTAAAACCAGCACCACCTTCTGTACATCATCATCATCATCATCATCATCATCATCATCATCATCGTTGTTGTTATTACCTCCGCCAACGAAGTTGGAGGAGGTTATGTATCCTCCTATATTTGTTAATTGCCGGAATCTTTGGAATCGGCAAGCATGTTGGTCAGTTCCGTATGTTTGTCTGTCTATTTGTTTGTCTGCATTCTACAGGTTACAATTTTGCGCCAATATTTCTGAAAAGAAAAAAAAAAAATCAGAAGGTAGATATCCGTAAGCCCTGGAAGCCTGGTGTTTTTCATCAAAATCGGACAAAGACACCTGGGCTGAGTGGGGGTTGAACCACTATCATTAACGTGGGGCAAATTTTCAGAAATCCATATCTTCGTCAATTATTCGCCTATCGCAGTTTCATCTGATTGTTTGTTTGTTTTTCCACTAGATCTCAAAAAGTTCTCTATGAATTTCAATGAAAGTTTGTGGAAGGGTGGGTGGCGGGCCAAGAAGGAACTAATTTTTTTTTTTTTTTTTTTTTTGGGGGGGGGATCCGGATCCGGAATATTTTGCACAATATCTCCAAAAGTTCTCAATGAATTTCAGTGGAATTTCGTGGATAACTTGGTCACGAGCAAAGAAAGAATTGATTAAATTTGCGGGTGGATCCGGTTCCTATGTATCCCACACAATATTTTCACAAGTTCTCAACGAATTTCATTAAAATTTTGTGGAAGAGTGGGACGTGGGTCTAGGAACAATTCATTAAATTCTAGGGCTGATCTGGATCCTCTGTTTTCCACACAGTATCTCCACGTATCCGGATCAGGATCCTTTTAAATGGCAATGTCATTGGCCGAGGTATGCGCTCTCAGAATGCTTTCTAGTTATTTCTAGCTATTTCTTATTATTATTAGTTATTATTATTATTATCGCCATCCTTCTAAACCAAATCATTATAATTAAGGTAAATAAATCATCATTATATGCCATCACCTATACATCAGAATCTACAACCATTAAAACTGCGTTTTATCCATCAGTAATATGAAGGAAAAGGAACTTTCTATTGCCTCATCTGACTGTGTTGTGCGGACTCACAGTATAATCTGCATCAAAAGTCCTGTCGTCTCTCTTGCTTTTCCCACCATGGGCTCTGAAAATTAAGTGTGATGAATCCGCGGCACCTGACACTGATGATGTATTTAGCTACAATACGATGTCATATGCGTCGTCTGATGCGGATTTGCAACACTGGCTTTTCTAAGTCCATGGAGAGAGGAGCAAGAGAGGCGACAGAACATTTGACGCTGACTGTGCAGGCAGTGAGACCCCCACACAGTTCCTGCATGAGTTGTGACGGGCCTGTCAAATAAGCTTAACCACTTCACATCGATGACGGTGTTGGAGAGGGAGGCTTTCACGTGGTGACATCAAAATAACAGGCCGGCGGAAGAGCTCGATTGTACAAACATCCCTCAATTCCTTCCCCATCAACCGAAAGTGGGTCTGATGGACTTTGCAAAAAGGGCAACTTTAGTATGCAGTTCACCGGGTTGACGTTACATATGAACCTGGGGCCAAACCACCACCACCACCAACGACAACAACAACAACTACTGCTACTACTACTACTACTACTACAACTACTACTACTACTACTACTATTCTTGCCACTGGTGCACTATTCTTGCCACTGTTGCACTATTTCATGCAGCTCAGAACACCATAAGTAGTTAAAGAGTAAATAAAGGCTGTGTCTAATCACTCCTGTTTGAAATGTCTCTCCTCTGCTGAGTAAAATCGTACTGAGATAAGAATTAAAGAAATGCGTCATCATAGTGAAAGGGTTAGGAAAGTCAAATGAACAAATTCGTGGCCTAATACTCTGCCAGAATTACTTATAATTCTCTTAAGAACCCATTATTCCTACCGAACAGCAACCTACTGTATATGAATGATTAAAGTCAGCCTCCTGGGGGATGAATTTCTAAAATACATGACTACAAACACAAGCACAATTAGGCTGTCAAGGTTATAACCGAGTTTAACAAGGATGCAAATCTATACATGCCTGAGCAAACGCCAAGGCTTTTCTCTGAGTGAAACATCTACCGTTTGAGCGTGTATGCTGCAAAATGAAAATATCTCAGATCATACTGAGGTATGCTGTCCAGTACAAGACTGGTCTTTTGATGAATAACCGTAGCAGCAGTAGGTCAAGCAGACCCAAGAATCGCAGGGGAGCAACCGCCCAGCAGGGTTGTTCCGTGCAGTGAACCGACGTTTCCTTGCAGTAGCTCCTCGCCACAGCATGTGTTGGGAAGAGTGAAGAGGTTTGGTTCCTGGATGGACGTTGCACTTGCGTCTCTCCACCCACTTAACAGGGGCACCACAATAAGCTCTACATCACCCTGTTATTTGGTTACCGGTATATGCCTACCATCCATCAGTGTAACTGGATTCCCGGGTTACAGAAAACCATTAAACTTGTCACTCAATCTAGTCACCTAAGGAAGAAACTGGCAGCACGACATTGAGAGTGGATGATGGTCGTCACCACCTTTCACCTACTAAACAGCCGTGAAACACATTAACATTAAACCACGAGTGCCCAATTATGATGACAAAAAGAGCCAAGATTTGATAATCGAAGTAGCCAAGGAGCCATAAGATCACAGAATAATCATCGTATATCCCAGGACCCATTGTTTATGTTACTAGTAAACAAACGGGTCATTCATAACTCTTTTCTGATACTCAAGGTTAAACAGGAAAGTAACAAAGAGTCAGCACACATCAGGACTGTGTTCCTTTAGATTCAGTGGTAGTCGCAGAATCGGTGGTAACACAGTAGTATAAAGGGACAGAAGTACCTTAAGCTATGAAAATGGTCAAAGTAATAATATATTTCTGCTTTATGTCTGTAATGCATTTATGAGCCACACAGTTGCCTTTCACAAGCCACATGCGACTCTAATGCTGCCGATTGGCCACCCCGGCTCTAAGTGACAACCATGCTTTCCACCATTCTACACTGTTAAAAGGAAACACCATTCGGCCACAATACCCTCTTCATCAAATATCATTCCCATTTATGTTGCTGGGAAGGTAAGGGAGTGAAAAGTAAGCTCGAAAACTCTTCAGAACATGCTTTTAAAACCCGTTGCCTCACCTCAAAATTTGTGAAGCTCAACACAAGAGAGTATGGAAAGACGAAGCCAATTACCCTAGACTGGCCCCATTTGCCATAATATCGCCCCCTTGAGTGCACTCTGCTTGCAGGGCTCGTGAGAGATTCACTCGAGAAAAAAAATTGGCACGGGAATCGCATAATAATGAGCCTTAACGTTCCCTCCTGCACTATCGCATTTGCTCAGAGCAGGCAAGAAACAAAAGGTTTTATTCGTGTTTCGTGAATTTCGTTCTGTAACCAATTCACACTTTATTTTTTTTTTTTATTCTGCAAATCCCAGGTCTTTATGTTTTTTATTTTTTTATTCAACTAAAGATGATGTTTTGTATTTTTTAACGGGAGGGGTGAGATTTAGCCTTATTTAACCCCTTCCTTTTAGACTCTGAGTCCCCCGAGGGGGGGGGGGACATAAATGCACCCACCATCCGCCCCTCGCCAGGTGACGACTCCTCGACTTGCCTGGAACCACTGCCTGACTCACTCCTTCTTCATTTCAGCAACATTCGAGGCCTTTCCTCTAACTTTCTTTATCCATTTCTATCCATTTCTCCTATCTCTGAAATCTCCATTCTAGGATATTTCACTGTTCACCACCACCTTTGAATCTCTTCTCCTTTCACTGATCCACCTGGTGAACAAGCCTACGTCTTTTCTATTCTTAATGACCTAGAGCAGCTTGTACAACACCCTACCCGTATCCCTGACCATCTTGGCGAGAGCTACAACAAACCTGACCTCTTTCTTACAACTAATCCATCTGCTTACACTGTTTTTTTTTTTTTTTTTTTTTTTTCCCTCCGTTGGGCTCCTCTGATCACGACCTTAGTACCTTGACCAGTCCAATCACCCCGGTACGGCCTGTGGACCCTCCAAAGAAACGTCGACTGTGGCACTCTGGAGCTGCAGATTGGGAGGCCCTCAGGCAATACTTCTTTGATTTTCTCTGGAATGATTATTGCTTCCATGGACGGGAACCATCTGAGTGTGTCTTGTGCATTATAGAGGCTATTCTCTCTGACATGGAAGCATACATTCCTTTCTCATATCCTCTGACAAATGCAAGAAAGCTTTGGTTTAATCACGCTTGTTCTAATGCTGTCCGCAACAAGGAGAGGGCCAATAAAAGGTGCCAGAGTAAACCCACCCCTGAATCACATCTTTTTTATGTTTCTGCCCGGAATCGTGCTAAGTCTGTTTTTCGCTCTGCTAAAAAAAAAAATTCATCCGTAGTTAATGCTCTCAACTCTCCGACTCGAATTCTTCCCACTCCCTCTAGCAACTTTACCTCATCATCCTTCCCTCCTCTTTTCTACTCTGACTCTGTAGCTGTTTCTTCTACTGATAAAGCAGATCTCTTCGCTCAGACTTTCCCCTCCAATTCTACTTTAGACGATTCCGGTGCTGTTCCCCCCATCGCTTCCCCTCTCTGACATCGTCATGGCTGACATAAAAATTTCTTCAGCTGATGTGTTTTCTGCCATCACTGGCCTCAACACGAACAAGGCATATGGACCTGATGGAGTCCCTCCTGTTGTCCTCAAGAACTGTGCTTCTGTGCTTACACCCTGCCTAGGTAAACTCTTTCGCCTTTGTCTTTCAACTTGTACCTTTCCTTCTTGCTGGAAGTTTGCTCTCTTTCAGCCAGTCTCAAACAAGGGTGACCATTCCCAACCCCCTAACTATCGCCCAATTGTTTTAACATCCTGTGTCGCAAAAGTTCTCGAGCCTATTCTTAACAGAAAAATTTTAAAGCATCTTTCCTATCACAACGTTCTTTCTAATCGTCAGTATGGGTTCCGTCACGGACACTCCACTAGAGATCTTCTCACCTACCTTTCAGACTCCTGGTCATCCTCCTTTCAGGACTTTGGCGAAAGCTTTGCCATTGCACTTGACATCTCAAAGGCTTTCAATCAAGCCTAGCATAAATCTTTAATTTCCAAACTGCCTTCTTACGGTTTCTGTCCTTCTCTCTATGCCTTCGTCTACAGGTTCCTTTCTGGTCGCTCAATAGCCGCTGTTGTAGACGGCCATCGTTCGTCTCCTAGATCTATCAACAGTGGTGTTCCTCAGGGCTCTGTCCTATCGCCAACTCTCTTCCTTTTACTCATCAATGACTTTCTAAGCTGTACTTCCAATTCTATCCACTCGTACGCTGATCATTCCACCCTTCACCTTTCCATTCGGTTCCTGCAACGTCATCTCAGCAGTTACTTCAACAATCAAGGGATGAGGCTATGGCACACCTAATGTCTGACTTGGCTTGTATCTCTGACTGGGGTAAAAATAATCTTGTTGTTTTTAATGCATCAAAGACTCAGTTCTTACACCCATCAACGCAACAAAATCTTCCATAGGAGTACCCCCTAATGTTTAATAATATCAAGCTCAATCGTGCATCAGAGGATGTCTCTGATTTGCCGACAGTGCCTACTCACTTTCGGTGGCACACTGCCCGTAAACACAGGAGGCAGTGCGGTTGGATCTTTAGTATACGATGATCCAAAAGAAACGCCTGAGAAACATTACCAGTAGAATTAATGTTTGGTTCAGGTGATTGTGGCAAATAATCTCACATCCCTGCCACATAGCCTAGTTCCTGGTGAGATATCATTTTCGTGCCACGTTATTCAGTATATTCGGTGAAGCCCTGTATATCAACAAAGGATCCCATAGTCCACGTCGTCTTAGACCATTTCGACTAGTAGCTCCTGAACTGAACAGAATCATCTGGAGAGAGGGAGACTACATTAAAATAATATACACCACTGGGCTAAAAGGAATGAGCACTGCAAAATCATCTGGAGTCATCCAATATAATAATAATAATAATAATAATAATAATAATAATAATAATACGGTAATAATAATAATAATAATAATAATAATAATAATACGGTAATAATAATAATAATAATAATAATAATAATAATAATACGGTAATAATAATAATAATAATAATAATAATAATAATAATAATAATAATACGGTAATAATAATAATAATAAAATATCTATATCTATCTATCTATTGCCAGAAGCCTTAATTCCGTAAGGGGTGGCCACAAACAAATCGCCTCCATCTCACCCTGTCCCCAGCCATTTCATTGCCCTACTCCCAGCTCACACATCCCTCTCTCATATACCTCTCCACGCCATCCCTCCATCTCATCCTATAATAATAATAATAATAATAATAATAATAATAATAATCCTTTATCAAAGACGTATCCCCACCATGTAGTAAAAAGTATATTGATGTGCACTGATAAGTGCTGCTCTCGGGTGTCTGCCGTTTCCTCTCCTCCCTCCATCCACTCGATGTAATGCTGCTCTCGGGTGTCTGCCCTTTTCTCTCCTCTCTCCTTTCCTTCCTTCCTCTTCTGTCTGTATTTCATTCTTTCCACGTCCTTCTGTCTACGGGTGACTTATCACTCCCGCTTTTGTCTTTCTGTCCTTCATTCTTTCCCCTTCCTTCTGCCTGTGGGTGACTCAACACTAAGTGACGAGCCGAATGGTTTCATGTACACCAGAATACACTAGAAAACCATTTACTATGCTGGGTGGTAACCATATGACCAATTTATGGCACATTGTGGTTTAGTGGGTAATTACGGCACTCCAATCGGATTAGGCCGGTGAAGGTTTATATCCAAGGGATGGTTGGGGTTACTGCTCACGTAATGCCACTCTGGGATGAGTAAGGCTAGTAACTCTCATCTTAAACGTCAGGATCAACTTGCCTAGACCCGGGCTCCTACGCTCCTGATGGGGCAACGTAGGATTGGATGATGGATGGATGGATGCACTAAGAAGTATGGCAATTTCATGTACAGGGGCAGAAACTAGGACTCATGCACTAATGGTGGAGATAATAACAATAATAATAAACTCTCAGGAATCGGTCTGCCAAGTTTCATCTTCAGATTCCTTGTGCAAGTCGGACTGAAATCTCCATTAGACATAACCGACTTATCAAGGCAGATTTTTCCTTATACGATCATAGCTCGTAAAGTGCAGACAATATGGCAATTTTACATGTACGGGCAACAACTACGACACATACCCTATCTTCCTGTGTGATGTGAAGCCGATTCACCTGGTAGTTTCCGAGATACAGGCCTGAACGGAAAGACAAAACAACAGACTGACAGGGGTGATTCCTATATCCCCACCATATGGAATAATGGTGGGGATAGTAATAATAATAATATTATTATTAATAATAATAATAATAATAATATGCAATCCAACGCCAAGGGGCTGAAGATATCTGTATCTAATCCCTCCAGACTGTGAAATCTATCCTGAACTGAATTTCAGGAGATGGCAAGAATGAAAGGAACAAAACATCCCACTGGTTTAATGGGTTAATGAAGGCCGGAGATCACCCGCCCGCAGATTTCCGTTCTGTATATATTTCTCCCTTAAGTGCTAAGTCTGATTTCTCCAGGATGATCACATTTTTTAAAAATCTATCTTTTGTACTCGAACTTGCCGAAACCTATCCGAACCAAACCTAAACTAACATACTGGCCAAACTGAATAACAAACTAACCTAACCTGTAACACGGCAAACCTAACCTAATACATTAACCTAACTGACTACATTAACAAATCAACTTAACCTGATACCAACAAAACAAAACAACCTAAACTAACAAAATATCCTAACATGATATTAACAAAACAAATGTAACCTAAACTAACACATTAACTTAAATGACAAACAAACTAATCTGACCTGATACTAAATAAAATTAACATAACCTAGATAAGAAAATGTGCAAAACTGGTACGCAGAACGGGAAATCAGCCACCCCATCCTTCTCCCTCTCTCCTGCGGTAATTAACGTTGTGTTCCTCAGAGCAGAACTTGCACCCTCATGCAGGCAGCGTCCGTGGAGCAGGGAACACCCACACATTTGATACGGGTCACTGCACCTTCTTGACTCAGGCCACAATCCAGTGACCAGCACTTCTTCTGCCTTTACTGAAGTCTTCCTCTTTCTTCCTCCACTTTTACTGGAATCTCTCTCTCGCTTCTACCATCTTTGCTCATGCCTGCCTGTCTCTGCCTACACCTTTACTGAAATCTGATTCTCCTTTATTAGAACCTGCCTCTCTCTTCTTTCACATTTACTTAACTCACTCTCTCTCTCTCTCTCTCTCTCTCTCTCTTCTGCCTATACTGATGCCTGCCTCTCTCTTCCTCCACTTTACTGAAATATCTCTCTCGCTTCTTCTTCCGTTACTGAAGCCTGCTTCTCTCTGCTTCCACCTTTACTGAATTCAGTCTCTCCTTTACTGAAACCTGCCTTTCCCTTCCTCCACTTTTACTGAAACCTTCCTCTCGCTCCGTCCGTCTTTACTGAAGCCTGCCTCTCTCCTTCTCCACCTGCACTGAAATCTATCTCTTCCTTCTTTCATCTTTACTGAAACCTGCTTCTCTTATCCATCACCTTTACTGAAATCGATCTGTCTTACTTCCTCCACCTTTAATGTAGTCTGTATATATCCTTTACTGAATTTTGTCTCAAGCTTCTTTCACTTTCACTGACGCTTACCTCCCTTTTTTCCACCCTTAATGATGCGTGCCCCATGCTTCAGTAGGTTAAGCTGATTCCTTCCACTTTGCATCTTCCTACTTTATTGAAACCTACTTCATTCTCTCCATCTTTAGTGAAGCCACCCCTCGTTCCCTACTAAAGCCTCCTTATCTCCCCTTTCAATCTTACTGAATGGAAGTTAAGTTTTGATATGAGAATAGCGTCCATTCCTTCCATCCCCCCCCCCCAGCCCTTACTGAAGCCTTTTCTTCGCTCTCTCCAGTCTTACCGAAGTTGCTCCTCGTTCCCCTAACCCTTAATGAAGTCTGCTTCTCGCTCCCTCCATCCTTACTGAAGTCTCCCTCAGTTTTCCCCCAGCCTTACTGAGACATGCTCCTTGCTTTCTCCATCCTTACTAAAGAGTTCCCCTCGGTTCAGTAAGTTCAGGATCAGGAAGTTTCATCCACTTCTTACACCTTTACTGATGTCTGTAATATGGCCTCTCCACCATTGCTAAAACCTGCACTTCGTTTCGGTGATTTTAAGTTCAAGAAATATCGCTGACTTTTTTCCCATTGTTAATGAAGCCTCCCCATCTCTTCCTCTACTTTTAGGGAAACCTTTCTGTCTCTTCAACTACTTCTCCGAGATTCTTTTTCACCATCTTCACTTAGATTACACTATACTTCTGAGGTCTCCATTCCTTTTTTTCCCAAGTCTATCTTTGACACCCTCACACTTTCCTGATTTTTTTTTTTTTTTTTATGTGTCCGACTCAGGGCATAGGCTTCACAGCCTGCTTTCAAGGCCCAGTAGTCCTCCTACATACCATACACCTCTACATGTCACCACTTCGGCGCAAACACCCACCATCCATATTAAATACATGCTAGGGCTGTCTCATGCAGGACTGGTGTATTGGTATTAGCGGGGGTATTTTTACGACATGTCGACGGGTCTTCTGGTAGATCAGTAAAGCCTGATTTAATGAAATTCAAATCCTTAAACTGTTCCCTGCCCCAGCCGGGATTCGAACCTGAGTCCGTCAGGACTGCAGGCCACCTCTCTACCGAATGAGCCACCGCCTCCCTCCATCCTCTACCTGTACTGAAGCGCTCTCTCTTTCTCCATTCTTACTAAAACATGTATTTTCCTCAACTTTCTGAGGTCTTCCTGTCTTCCCCAGTTGTTGCTAAAACCTCCCTCCACTGAAACTGAAGTCTATCCTTCGCTGCGCTACTCTCTCTTCCACCCAGTAGAGAGTGAGACGAATTAAAACTACAGAGGTAAAGGAGTGGCGGGACAAACTAATTCCCTCAGCTTTATTACCGTCACCGCCCAGGAGGGGCTCGGGGACGAGTATTGTTTTCACTCGGTTTGTCTGTCTGTCTGTCTGTCCTTTAACAACTTTACGCGAAAACTATTGATGCGATTTTCACTAATATTACAGGGTGGTGGGTTACGACCTTCTGATCACCTGATTAAATTTTGGGCCAAATTGGGCCAAGGCCCAGGCTGTAGGTCCAAAAATGTAAAAAAAATAAATAAATAAATAAATAAATAGTTTCTCGCCATAACTCCTTTCAAATTCGTCACATCTACATGAAACCAGAACCTAAAGGTGACTCTTTCAAATCTGCATCCTATAACATGACTCACTACATCAGGGGAGTCACTCCCCAGTATGCGTTGGGGTGGTAAATGTCAGGTGGGTTGGGCCTAAAACTTCAAATGGGGAAAAAATTGTCAATTTTCACCCGATTTACTCCACATCTGATATGTGACGTCTTTGACTAGATATCCTGTTTGTTTATATGTCAGCACTAAAATGACTGCCGGGGACGGTTTACTGTGCCTTGGCACCGCTTCTTGTTCAGTTTCATAATTTCCTAAAGCTTACCCCTCATTCTAAACTGTTACGAAAGCTTCCCTCTCCTCCTCCATCCTTAGTAATGGTAGAGCAAATGGTAGGGGACGACACCATGAGATGCTTAGCCGCGATGCTCATCTCAACTTAGGCCATTGAGTCTGTGGCGTTTTTCACCCAATATCCAGGGATACAACCATTACATCATCGTTAGTGAAACCTTGTTACGGGGTTTTTAAAGTGTATACATTATTAAAGAATAATTATTCAATATTAAAGGATAATATTCAATAATCCTGAGAACAGGACAAAAATGAATTGTCTTGTGAAAATCAAGCAATGATTACTTTATGCCGGCTTACTTCGCCGATTCTCTAAGGACGAGAATATATAAACTTTCTCAATAGGACACAGCAGAGACTAATTCCTCACAATTGCTGTTTGTTAGTACTGTTTGCCTCTGGAGAAAGTGACTCCACCCCTGACAATCAATAATTAATGCTATTAATGATAAACAAGTTCTTGCTGATGCAATTAAGTCCTAGATGGCACAATGGATTTGAATTAATACAAAAGGACTGGCCTAAGTACCAGTTATGAATAGCAAAGCCTTTATGCAAACTAGGAGCTATAAGTGAAATAAGATTAATATGGAAAATAAATCACGCATTTACATTACATTAAGCTCAAGAAAAAGAACTGTTAAATTTATTGAATACAATAAAATAAATTTACGTTACATTTCAAAATGAATTCAAAATAAGGAGATCGCACTCACTCGCTCACTCAAAAGCTAAACTCTTAAACCTAGGAAAAACGAAAAGGAATACTGGTCAAAGAGTGGACTAAGCGGATGACTGGGCGTCGTTTGAGGAAGGACACTGCACACACTGAGTCTCTCGCCAATCACGTTAGGTGGGAATACGGTGGCGGTGGGAACTAGGCGTCGTTACTCAGGAAGGACACTGCCACACACTACCTGCTTCCACGGCGCTCAAATCTTGACTGACTTCAAATCGTGAGAAAGAGACGAGTGTCGAGCCGCTTTGCTAACGGCTAGAATGAGCGAAACATGCCCATAATAAATCGCTCAGCGGAAGTGCTAATGTCTCACACAAAGACGATCATTTATGACACAGTGAAAAATTGTTCTGAGAACACTCCCGGTCGGGTGAATACGTGGCGGTTAAACTGAGCGATAAATACTGGGATTCCACTAGAATTCGCGGTTTCCCACCAAAGTTGATGTCACGAGTTTATTCAAATACAAAATCGCGCCGACTCGTGACAAACCTATATTACTGATATCTTTCTTCATTCCTCTACTCTCACTGAAGCCTTCATCTCTTTCCCCAATCCCTCTCTTCCTTCATCATTACTGAGCTTTCTCCATTTCTATAAATAACTGAAGCCTCCCTCTCTTCCTCAAACCTCTCTTTTATTCCACCTATATTCATTAATCTTCGCTCCATCCACCTGAGAACCTGAGAGACGAGTGAAGTCAGCAAAAGAGGTCGGTGGGCAGCCGGTAAAAGATGCGGACTCCTTTCGTTTCCTTTTCACCCCATATTTCTTGAAGATTACTTCTCTTTTAAGTTTAGCTCTTGAAATTTACCCAGATTAAAGCCTCCTTCCTTTACTGACACATTCATCTCTTCCTCCACGTTTACTGAAACATTCCTCTTTCATCGAAATGTCATCCTTTCCCCTCCCCCACTCCTAATTAAATCTCTCGTTCTTTTCTTCTACTCCTCCTGATGCCTCTCTCTTTCTCTCTTCCTCCACCCTGGCTTCATTAATCTCGCTCCACCCACCCGAGGAGTCAGAGAGAAGAGTGAAGCCCTCTGAGGGAGGTCAAGGGGTGGCTGGATAAACAAGCGGATTCTCGGAGCTTCCTTAATGACTGCGTCGAGTTGTTCCTTATTATTTTTTCCACTCCTTAAAACATTTTTTTTTCTTCATACCATTCTTGATGCCTTCAGAAAATTTTATTCAAGTCAAGGGACTTTCTTCGGTCTGGAAGGGTTGGATACAGCCTCCACTACTAGGGGGTCTCTTAAGCTAAATAAAATCGTCTAGATATCGTCTGAGATAACAACAACAACAACAACAACAATAATAGTAATAGTAATAATAATAATAAATGATAATAATAATAATAATAATAATTATTATTATTATTATTGTAATAATAATAATAATAATAATAATAATAATAATAATGATAATAATAATAATACAGTAATAATGATGATGATGATGATGATGTGAAGTTTCTTCCTGTGCATTCAGAGAAAACATGGAAACTGCATACCCAATCCTGTGATATGTGTGCCAATATCCTGAAAATCCCTCTGCTCACAATCCCCTCAAGAATCACTGGGTGAGGGTGGGGGTTCAGTCTCCCCAATGTCACATAACTGACGACGGCTCACTGCACAACATGTACTGTACTAAGATATCAAAGCCATATCTGTTCTCCTTTCACTATTTTTGAGAATGCTAAATTCGATGAGGGGTCGTGCTGACCTTCCTAAAAATAATGGTTGGAAAATTGTATATGGTGGAAGACCTTGAGTAACCAAGACTATTTCACCCGGGAAGTTTTACTCAAATCTTTCTCCTATTTCTGATAGTTTATTTTTTTTTCTTCTTGAGGGAGTTGACCCCCCCCCTCAAAGATCACCGGGGGAGATCATGATTCCTAAATATCGCACTGGGGATGAGAGTCCATTGTACAATTTGTACTAAGATATCAAGGACATGCCTATCGCTTTTTCACTACTTCTGAGAATTTTTAATTTGGTAAGGGGGCTAACCCCTGTAAAAAAAAATAATGGTGGAAAGCTTTATATGGTGGAAGACATTATCAAGGAACCAAATGAATTGATCTGAGATGTGAATCTGGGAAGTGATCAGAATTCGGTCAGCTGAATCAAAGCACAAGGTCGCAGGTCAAGATCAATGTTGTGAGCGTCACGTTAACTTATGAAATCCTGACCCGACCTGCATCAAACTTGGCACTTACTCTGTGAGTCCAGGTAAGAGGTGATGCGATTTTGCTACATATTAATTAAAGGTCAAGGGCACGGATCAAAGTATAATTTCTGGTGCTGCGTCACGGTGCTCTGCGACTACTTTTGACCTTGTTATAATTTCTGTTTCTCTTTACTAATATTGTCGATTTGTTTTCATCAGCGGGGACCGAGCTGCTCTCTTTAGTCATCGTTATATACCTCCGCAACGAAGTTGGAGGACGTTATATACTGACCTACGTTTGTCTGTTTGTTTGTCCAAACGATATCTCCAAAAGTTCTCAATGAATGTCAATGCAATTTTGTGAAGGGGTGGGCCATGGGCCAAGAACAAAATGATTAAATTTTGGGGTGGATCCGGATCCGGATCTGGAGTATCCCGCACAATACCTCCAAGAGTTCTCAATGAATTTCAATGAAGTCATGTGGAAAGCTGGGTCATGAGCTAATGTCAGGACTCCATATTATATTTACAAATCATGATAGATAGATAGATAAACAGATAGACAGACAGAGCTCCAGGCAAGCCTGGGAAAGGGAAATGATCTTGCAAGTTAACTGAGGAAATGTTGACAATACACAGGAAGTAGCAAGTCAGGGGATGATATAGGTAGTGTGTCAGCGAGATAGCATACGAACAAAGCCTAGTGACCATACACACACATACACACAGGTTTCTAGAACTTTCCAACCACAGTGTAACACACGTGGCACGACCCCTGCAACACCAGAATTTAGGAGGCAGAGCTCAGAAGGAGACAGGCCATAGAACCGGCAGGTAGTAGGGAGAACGAGCCTAGCAACATGGGCGAGAGGGAAGAGAGAGAGAGAGAGAGAGAGAGAGAGAGAGAGAGAGAGAGAGAGAGAGCGAGACAGGGAAGTAGCTAGCGAGACTCTACTTTATACTTCACTCGTGTGTGAGAGACTTTGTTAATATTTCCAAGACAAATAAAAATAGTCCCATACTATTCTTCACCTCTCCTGTCATTGCATGACCAAAAGGGAACCAAGATTATCTACTTACAAAGCTACTCACGTATAACAACCGCTCGTCCACAAGTCTAATATATATATATAACTGATCTACAAAACTCCACTACAAGAAGTTACAAAGTTATTGTGACATTTGGTGGCAGCGGTGGGAATGCTTAAATTTGGGGGCGGATCCGGATCTGGAATATCCCGCACAATATCTCCAAAAGTTCTCAATGAATTAAAAAAAATGTGGAGGGGTGGGCCATGGGTCAAAGAATAATTGATTAAATTCTGGGGCGAAACCAGATCCTATGTATTCCTCACAATCTCTCCACAGATCCAGATCTGGATCCTTTTTAATGGCAATGACACTAGCTGAAGTATGTGCTCTCTGAGTACATTCTAGTTACTTATGAGTTTGGAATGAGGCTCTATGGTTAACGGTCAGATTTTTCCTTCAATCTGACTACATATGGCCATCACCCTAGCTGACGGGATATGGAGCTTCTACTCAGATTAAATGCCCTGCAGGATGTCCTTTTTTTTTCTTGCCACTATCTGAAGATTTTTTTCTATAACTTGAATGGAACGTCTCATAATGAAGGGTTAATGAAGGTCATGTCTGGTCCATATGTTTCAAAATGCTCTTCCATGCCAAGAATTAAGAAAATGTACGGGGGCAGCAAGAACAAGATGAAGGTGTAACTGGACTCAGGGCTTTAATGAATGTGAATGCCTCTCCATTCTGTTTTATTTCCCCCGTTTGATATATTATTATATTTTCCTATGATCAGACAAGTTTATTAAGTTTAGGAGAGCAACTGAGACTGATGGGGTACATGGAGACTATTTCGCCTCCATCATCCAGTTCTAAAAGCCTTTCTAACCTAAAAGATATCTGGAAACACAATACAATAATACATGTAAGAACGACGTCTCTCTAGCCCGTCACGTCCCGACCACTTTCGCACCTATGACATCCCACAGTCCCGACCACTTTTGGAAAAAAAAATTTTTGGCTAAAACTTCCGCTTATGTTGAGAAACAAAGGAAAATCACAAAGAAATCACAACCGGTCAGAACAGGTGAGGTCCCCCGCGCCAGGTATCGTATTCTATCATAGAGGTGTGAGGCACTCACGTTTTCTATGGTAGGTAATTTTGGGAGAAACAACAAACAACACCAATACATTTATTGAATTTGAACTAATAAACAATAAGAATAACAATATAATGAATTTCAATGACATATATATGAAAAATAAGCATTGTACCTTCGCGCGAGCATAGCGAGTTTGGTCCGATTGGTAAAACGCTATGTGCTAAGTTTCTTGTTTCAGTCAACATATCATTTTTTCTACTTGTATACTACTGTTTCAATGCCATTTTACCATTTTGTACTGTATGTAAATGCTTTCAGCTGTTTTCGTTCATTACGATGACATGTAGCATAAGTATAACACACATATGCATACTCAGCGCACTCGCTACGACTCGTATTTCAACATACAACATTGTTTTATCACTTTCATAATATTTTCTTCTTTACATTGAACCTATCCTCCACCACTATAAACGTTTTCAATTATTTATATTCATTACGAGGGCATTTAGCGAAATGCTAGCGCATAATCTCGTAGTAACCACACTCTCTAACACTCGTGTTTCCACTTTTACTTTATTTCTTCAATCACAATATACTTTACCACTTACATTACACCCATTTACACCCTATTCTGCGCTATACATATTTACTGACATTATTTATTCAAGTGAGCGTCAGAATATCGCATGAAAATACCCTCGCAATGAATGTTTCGACAAACATAATACTCATACACTTACATAGTAATATTCCACTTATAGTACACCCGTGTTCACTTGCAGACTCCTATTTACATGTTTACGGGCCTTATTTATTCCACTGAGCGTCGGAATATCGCATCAAAATACCCTCGTAAGGTATGTTTCCACTTAGAAATTACTCATACACTTACATACTAATATTCAACTTATATTACACCCGTGTTCACTTGTATACTCCTATTTACATATTCACGGGCCTTATTTATTCCACTGAGCGTCAGAATATCGTATCAAAATACCCTCGCAAGGTATGTTTCCATTTAGAAAATATTCATACACATACATAATAATTTTCCACCTATATTACACCCGTATTCACTTCCATACTACTATTTACAGATCTACGGGCCTTATAATTATACTGAGCGTCTGTTTGTCGCATTTATTTCAGAGTATCAGCATCCTATCGCATTCACACCTTATCAGAAGTGCAGGAGCGTGTGAAACTCACTGAAACATGGGTGAATACACAGACCCACGTCAAACTAAACGCACTCATAGCGGGTGTCCTTTCTCTGAGTGGTAGGTCTCACGCGGGAATTGCTACACACGTGACACCTGCGCTGGGGCCTAGGTCTATTTGCTTGGGGAGGTATGGGAGTGGGGAAATGGCAGGCGGATAATCTCAGGGGAGGGTGGGCACCTGGGGCTGTGCGGGTGCGGTGTTGGGGCCTTTCAACCGCATATCTTGCAACAATCTCTCGTGTCAGCTCCCTCACAAACCCTTCAAAGGTTTCCTGAACTCCTGTTGTCATGGCGTGAAGGTGGTGGCAATTCAGGGCAGGAATGTCAAGCAGGTGAAAGAATAGTTTTTTGTACCACTTCATCGTGGTCCTGGCACACTCGACAGTGGATATCATGGAGTCTGACTGGTCCACCAGGCGCATGTTGATATTATAATCAAGCACACACTCAGAATCCATACATGGCGCCTGTTCTCGCTCCGATAATCTACCGACTCTGTACGGTGAATCAAGGGGCGGTGAACCGTGGACAAGAGGCGGACTTCTCTATTGTGGTTCCACACAGTTGCAAGGATGATGTTTGCCTGGAAGAAGACAACCTCATTCCTGTCAAGTTTCCGCCCCACCTTGACCATGTGACGCCGGTTCATCTTGACGGTCCCACATATCCCCATGTCATGCCTGTGTAGATATCGAGCGAGAAGAGGGCTAGTGTACCAATTGTCAAGGTAAAGGACGTGACCACGATGAAGATAGTCTTCTATCATTGTCTTTACCACTGCTCCCGACAGACCAATACTCCGATCTTCTATTATGTCTGTCTGTGCACCGGTGTACAAGACTATGTCTTGCACATACCCAGTCCTGCAGTCACACATAACAAAGATCTTGAACCCAAAACGGTGCCTTTTGCTGGGTATGTACTGCCAAAATGAAATATTGCCTCTCCACAACACGAGACTCTCTTCTATGACGAGGTCTCTATAGGGATAAAATTAGGAACGGAATACCTTAGGTGATCAAAAACCAATCTAATTCGCCTCATCTTATCTGTGTCATTAGCATTTGCAGGATCAGCTGCATCATAGAAATGGAGGCGGCTTAGAATTTGCTGAAACCGATTAAGGCTCATTACTTGGCCAAATATTGGTGTAAGCATAATAGGGTCCCTTGTCCAGTATGCAGAAATTCGGTTCTTTCGTACAATACCCATCAAAAGTACCAAGGCCAAAAACAAAAACATTTCTGCAAGGGAGACTGGGTAATCATAGAGGATTGAATGCCTGCTCCTTGTGCCCTGTCTTTCACTCTCAAGCCGCTGGTTGTTAGCGAACCGGTTTGTTTGATCCACTATTTCCTCCACAAAAGCCTCACTGAAGAAAAGGTGGAAAAAATCCAGCCTGGTTGAATTTGGGTGAATACTGGGAGCAATGCATCCAGCACGCCCCTGCTCAATGAATGGGTGAATGAGGGGAGTAAAATCACTCCCATCCTCCCAATTCCAAGACACAAATTCCTCGTCCCGATCGTGCCCATCCTCACCTTCATTAGGGTGGGGAGGAGATGATGATGGGGGAGGTTGGGGAGGAGGAGTGCGTGGGGCTTCCCGACTCGCACTCCTCTTCCCTCTGCCTTTACCCTTCCCCTTTCCCTTACCCTTACGGCCTTGGGGAAAATCAGGGGGCTGTGGGGAGGAAGCCCGGGAATATTGGGGAGCATCAGACGTGCTGGGGAGTGGCTCCTCCTCACCTCCCTGCTCCATCACCACACCACGTGACTCACCACCCACCCTCACTGCCCCAGGTGATAAGCCCCGCTGCCTCACACCACCACGTGACTCACTCCCGCCACTCTCACTTTCCACACTCCTCCCAACACTTTCCCTTTCACTCCCCACTCCCTCAACGCCACTTCCGCCATCCCCAAACAAAACATTAGGCCCATACCTCTTAGAACGATGTGGTGTGCGCTCTGGGCCGCGATGAGTAATAACCTCACGGCCGTACCACGTGGCAGCACGTCCCACGGCTATGTCCTCGTCCTCGTCATCGTCATCATCCTCAAAATCTGGCTGCACATCACGTAGGGGCTGGCTAGAGGATCTTGCATGTTTTTGTGCAGCCTGACCCTCTCCTGCAGCACGATAAGTCACGTAGCGCCGCTTCCTGGGGGACGGGACTTCCTCATCACTGGTGCTGCTTTACACATCCTCTGGTTGGATATAATCTTTGTACATCTCCTTGTCATCAAATGGTGAATCACTATCGCCAGTAAAGACATTCAGGGCAGTTTGAATTTCTTCCTCCGAGAGACCTCTATGCGCCATGTCTGAGCAGGACCGTTGCTAACAGGTGAGTGACCGAGCCGCAGGTGAGCGTGGGTTGCGCGGGGTCGCTGAGTGTCCCCGCCTGGTGGCAGGTAGGGGAAGGTCGTGCGACACTATGTACCAAAAATCAAGCGTGAATTTTGAAAATTGTGGAAATTATGCAACTTGCAATTGCAAAACGTACCGGTACGTCGATGGGACTGGCAAATGCAAAATGTTGCAACGTATCCATACATTGACGGGACGTCTCGGGCTAGTGATGGAATTAGTGAATGCCTCAAACCGCCATCCCCCTCCTTATTATTTCTTTAACCTCTTCTCGACGATGACCTTATGTTATTATTGCTGTACAGACAATTTCATCAAGCTTTGGTGGCACTTCTCACAGCCAAAGGACTAATGAAAAGAATATAAACCCACCACTGTAAATTGTCCCTCTGGACGCCTTAAAAATGTACTCGACCTGAAAGGAATGCCGAACGCATCAAACTGCCTCACCATTTTTTTTTTTACTCCATCATTGCGAGAACGACTGTTTAATTTTATTCTTGCTACCACCCGCCGATAATATTCAGTTTATGACAAAGATCTCTCATATTCAAGGGGTTGATATCATTCAGTTTATGATAAAGATCTTTCATTTTCAGGGGGATATTGGAGGCTCTTTTTAGCAACCTACACCATAAAGTTTCATTCCTGTGGTGAATAAAATCGTCAGGAGATAGCAAAGATATATAATACATTATTAGATTAAAGGGATGATTAACTCCATTTTGCACAGTGTTTGTGATAATTGTGTGCATAAGTGATGTGGTATTAAAGGCAGGTTGCAAAATGATACTGATTTTGAGTATGCTGAGTGTAAAGGAAAACTTACAGAAACAGTGAGGCGAGAAGGGCTCAATCTTGCTGCCGCGTCTCTTGAATGTATGGAGGAATTCTGTCACTTGAAGAACATATGTACTGTAGGTGCAGCTGGAATATCTCAGTAGCAAGGGTAACGAGTGCATGGAAGAAGTTGAGGGAGCTGTTGCTTCTCCTGACATGGAGTGGGCTTTCCTTCTGTGCTAAGGGGTCCTTGTTGGCAGCATGTGTTAGAGGTTTAATGCTGCACAGTAATGAGGCTCAGGCAGTGCAGTGTGTCATACAGTGACAAGCCTGGGGAAGGGTTATGGATGCGATGACTGAGAGGAAGGATGGGACTTGAATGTATTAGTGATGTAATGAGACGGAGTATATTGAGATGGTTTGGGCATATAGAGAGGATGGAGAATGACAAATGGGTGCGGAGGGTGAGAGGTATGAAAGTTGAGGGTGGAGCTGCGAGAGGTAGACCGAAACAGACATGGTACGAGGTCAGTGTGACCTAAAGGAAAGGTAACTAAATAGAGAGGCTGCTAGAGATCAAACTGCATGGAAAGCAGCCATTAGATGACCAAGGGTGATGAATGTTGGAGCCTTATAAATGAAACGAAAGGAACGAATGAACGCCACACCTGCCTTTACCACATTCTTTTATGTATTATTTTATGATGCTAGGAGAACACCTGCTGGCAAATAAGTTAATAAGGGATACAATCCTCCAGTTTTCAATGCATCTCTCCGGGTAAGATCCGGTGGTGTTAACTGGTTACTGACCATACTCGTACTTCTTAAGTCCTAGTGAAAATATTAATGGACGCAATATGCAACCTGTTTCCTGAGGTGACTTTTTTTTTTCTTTTGCTAACTGAAATAGTATGACAGTAACTGGAATAAAAAAAAAACCTTTCTGCCAAAAGTCGTATTATTTATATTGGTCATGACATTTATCGTAGGGGTCATCGTGAGGAGTGCTTCTCAGTTGAATAAAATCGTTTGGATATAGTGTGAATAAAACAAAAGACGCCACCGAAGTGGAGTGGTCAAATGGGCATGGAACAAGGATCTGAACGTCAGTACATCTATGTACTTATCAGTACACTATCTGACACCATATCCTGTGAAGGTGGCCACGACAAACAGAGGTCCATGAGCTTTTGTCCCAACTTGTTATCTAGAACACTGTTCACTGTATCTGCCGGATCCTCTAAAAGGCATGACTAACCTACATGTTAATCTGTGATAGGAGGGATTAGGTTAAAGACAAAGGGAGGGCGAAAAGTCAAATACACCACTAACTCAGTCCATAAAGTCAATGAGAGTAGCCAGTGTTGCAATAGCCCAAGAGTGAAATATGCTGACCTAGCTCTGTGCTAACATAACACAAAATATGCCAAACAGAATATGGTGTTAGGCTAACTGTACTATGCTGTCTTGTCTGTTACATTTTATCGATTTCTCTAATACGTTTAAATAAATACAGTGACACAAAAATAAATCATCTGCTATAGACTACGTGATCATTTTTTTTTTTTTTAGGGGAGTAAATAAAACATGACAGAAAAAAGTAACCTAAATAAGTAGCCTACAGCCTAATCATTAACTAAACAGAAAGACAAAGACTTTACCAAAGAGAATGAGTCGAATAACGGATTCCTAGCATCAGGTATCAAAGAATATACGAGTACGGCCATGTCTCACTGTGCAATGGGGTTACATCAAGTGAAAATCCATCGTATAGTGATTTACTGTACTGAGAGGTCGATAAAACATGGGTTCAATGGGGATAGGGAGGTGGTTTATGATCAAGAAGCCTAAAATCCTCCCACCCTTCAAAAAAGAAAAAAAAAAGAAATAAAAAAACTCTGCCACCCACCTGAAATATGTCCTAGGTCGAACTGAGTCATCATCAGGGTCCCCTCTGAGGCTGGGGTACAGCTGGAAGGCCTGGATGATCACTCCTGGTTCTCAGGAGGTGAGGAGAGATGGTGAGAGAGCAAAGCGGTGAGATCAAGGGAAAGCGATGCGACGAGGGCAATGGAGATCATAGCGGTGACAGGTGAAGGAGTGTGGCAGTGTGGCGGTGTGGGAGCAGGGCAGCGGGGCAGTGTGGTCGCAGGGAAACGTGTGGGTGTGCCAGGTGGTGAAGACGAGACAGACATGGTGGAGGCAGGTGAGACAGGATACTGTGTCTGCACACACACGTTGATGGCCCTGGCTCTTTCTCCGTGCTGGCAGCAAGGGGAAAGAATGTTGTGATGGTGGTAACCCTGTGCAGCTTTTTTTTTTTTTTTTTTTTATAGATGTTGGTAGTTTTCCTTTATACAAAGGAAATGGGGAGGGAGAAGTATGAGGTAACCATAGGGATATTTGCCTTCTTAGTGTGACTGGAAAAATATATGGTAGAATACTGTACTTACTGGTAGGGTTAGGCATATAACAGAGGAGCTAGTTGGAGAAGAACAAAGGGGATTTAGGAAGGGAAGAGTTGCTCTAAGATGTTCAGTGGAGAAGTATCTAGAGAAGGGAAGGAACGTGTATGCTGGTTTCATGGACTTGGAGAAAGCATATGACAGAGTAGATTGGCAAGGTATGTGGAAGATATTAAGAATATATGGAGTGGAGGGGAAATTGATGAGTGCTGTGAAGAGTATGTACGAGGGAACTAGGACTACAGTGCGAGTGGATGGTGAGCTGCGTAAGTTCTTTGATCTAAATGTGGGACTGAAACAGAGATGTGTGATGTCTCCATGGCTGTTTAATATATACTGTACATGGATGGGGTTGTAAAGGAGGTGCAAGGTAGGACAGTGGATAGTTTTTTTTTTTTTTTTTATGTGAGGAAGAAGGAAACAAAGGCCACGTGCTCGCAATTATTGTTCCTTCCAAGAGAAAAACAAAATACAAGAGAGAGCCAAATTCAAGATCCGATCATTTCGAGAAGCCTGGACACACTGCGTTTGAAATGCTGGAGGTCATAGGATGCAGGAAATACAGACAAAGGAAGACAGTTGCAGAGTTGACCTGTTGCATAAATGAACGACTGGGAGTAACGGTTAACTCTTGCATTAGAGAGTTGGACAGAAAAGGGATGAGAGTTTGCTGCTAGACAAGTGCTACGCGCCCGTCATAGAGGTGGAGGAATGCATGCACACAGTTCAGAGGAGCAGTGACCATTGAAGTAACGATAGAAAAGAGATAAAGATGCAACAGTGCGATGAAGAGACAGAGGTTGAAGGGAGTCAGTAAGAGGAGGAGAGTTAATGAGACGAAAAGCCTTTGACTCCACCCTATTGAGAAGAACTGTATGTGGGGAGCCTTCCCACACATGAGAGTTGTACTCCACACAGGGCGGATAAAAGCCCTGTATAGAGTCAACAATTGTGCTTGAGTAAAGAAGGAACAGAATCGGCTTAGCACACCTGATCTCTTAGAAGCAGATTTTACAAGATATTGCGGCCGTGGCTCAGTGGGTTAGAGCGCCCCGCTCTGACCGAAGGGTCAGAGGATTGAATCCACCCAAGGGTCATTGGTAGACATCAGGAAGGGCATTCGGTCATAAAATGCTACACGCTCCAATCCAAAAGTCCTCTACCCAGGGGCAACGCCTTAGCCCTTTGGGGATACCTGGCGTAAAACCAAATTATTTTTTTTTTATTTTTTTTTTTATGTAATATGATCTTTCCAAGATAAGTCCCAAGTAAATGAAACCCCAAGCATGCTCAAGGATGATGCAGGATTAAGCTGAATATTACTGAACATTAGTGGGTACACCTGTGGAAGATTTTGTCAGGTTGATAGATGTAAACTTTGAGTCTTAGATGCACTAAAAACAATCAGATTATTTTTACCTCAGTCAGAGATATGAGCCGAGTCAGACTTTAGGTGTGCCATAGCCTCATCCCTTGTTTGTTGAGGTAACTGCTGAGATGGACGTTGTGGAAACCGAATGGAAAGGTGAAGGGTGGAGTCATCAGCGTATGAGTGGATAGGGTTAGATGTATTTCTTACAAGGTCATTGATGAATAAAAGGAAGAGAATTGGTGATAGGCATGTCACCACTGTTAATAGATCTAGGAGAAGAACGATGGCCGTCTACAACAGCGGCTATAGAACGACCAGAAAGGAAGCTAGAGATGAAGTCACACATAGAAGGATAGAAACTGTAAGAGGGCAGTTTGGAAATTAAATATTTATGCCAGACTCGATCGAAAGCCTTTGAGATGTCAAGTGCAATGGCAAAGCTTTCGCCAAAGTCCCGAAAGGAGGATGACCAGGAGTCTGAAAGGCAGGTGAGAAGATCGCCAGTGGAGCGTCCCTGACGGAACCCATACTGACGATCAAAAAGAAGGTTGTGATAGGAAGATGCTTTGAAATTTTTCTATTAAGAATTGACTCGAAAACTTTTGACATTCAGGATGTTAAAGCAATTGGGCGATATTTAGAGGGTTGGGAATGGTTACCCTTCTTTGGGACTGGCTGAATGAGAGCAAACTTCCAGCAAGAAGGAAAGGTACAAGTTGATAGACAAAGGCAAAAGAGTTTGCCTAGGCAGGGTGTAAGCACAGAGGCACAGTGCTTGAGAACAACAGGAGGGACTCCGTCAGGCCCATGTGCCTTATTAGTATTGAGGCCTGTGATGGCAGACAATACATCAGCTGAAGAAATTTTAATGTCAGCCATGAGGAAGTCAGAGGGGGGAAGTGACTGAGGAACAGCACTGGAATCGCCTAAGGTGGAATTGGAGGAGAAAGTCTGAGTGAAGAGATCTGCTTTATCAGTAGAAGAAATAGCTACAGAGCCATCAGAGTAGAAAAGAGGAGGGAAGGATGATGAGGTTAAGTTGTCAGAAAGGTTTTTGGCAAGATGCCAAAAGGAGCAGGAAGCTTTCGATTTCGAGAGTTGAGAGCATTTAGTATGGATGAATTTATTTTTTGAGGAGCGAAGAACAGACTTAGCACAATTCCGGGGAGAAAAGTACAAAATATGCGATTCAGGGGTGGGTTGGCTCCGGTACCTTTTATAGGCCCTCTCCTTGTTGCGGACAGCATTAGAACAAGCGTGGTTAAACCAAGGCTTTCTTGCATTAGTCAGAGGATATGAGAAAGGAATGTATGCTTCCATGCCAGAGAGAATAACGTCCATAATGCGTAAGGCACACTCAGATGGCTCCCGGCAATGGAAGCAATAATCATTCCAGGGAAAATTAAAGAAGTACTGCCTGAGGGCCTCCCAATCCGCAGCTCCAAAGTGCCATGGACGACGTTTCTTTGGAGGGTCCACAGGCCATACCGGAGCAATAGGAGGAGCCCAACGGAGAGAAAAGATTAACAGTGTAAGCAGAAGGATTAGTTGTCAGGAAGAGGTCAAGTATGTTGCTCTCTCCAAGGCGGTCAGGGATACGGGTAGGGTGCTGTACAAGCTGCTCTAGGTCATTAAGGATAGAAAAGATGTAGGCTTGTTCACCAGGTGGATCGGTGAAACGAGAGGAGAGCCAAAGGTGGTTGTGAACATTGAAATCTCCTCGAATGGAGATTTCAGAGAAAGGAGAAATGAATAGAATGTGTTCCATCGTAGAAGTAAGATAGTCAAAGAATTTTTGATAGTAGGTAGAATTAGGAGATAAGTAAACAGCACAGATATATTTAGTCAGAGAATGAATGAGGGTGAGGTGTGGAAGATTCCGGTGTTGCTGTTTGCTGATGATACAGTATTGCTGAGTGAAGATGAATGGGAGTTGCAAGGTCTGGTGAATGAATTTGGGACAGTGTGTACGAAGAGGAATCTGAAAGTTAATGTAAACAAGAGTAACGTTATGGTGTTTGAGAGGAATACAGTCACAGAATGCACAGTGAGGTTGGATGGTGAGCATATGGAGAATGTGAGTTCATTCAAGTACTTGGGTAGTGTGATGAGTAGGGATGGAAGTTTTGGGGATGAAGTGCTTGAAAGGATACAGCAGAGAAGGAAGGTTGTTGGTTTACTGAAAGAAGTGATGAAAAATAAGGAGGTGAGTATGGAAGCTAAGAGGTCACTGCATGATAGTATTGTATCCCTACCCTGACGTATGGAAGCGAGGCGTGGACCTTGTTAGATGTGACCAAATCAAGAGTGAAGGCAGTGGAAATGAGTTACCTGAAAGGAGCATGTGAAGTGACATGGAGGGACAGGTTGACCAATGAACAAGTGAAAGAACGTTGTGGGGTGGATGTGGATGTGATTGAGAAAATTAGGAGATATACACTGAGGTGGTCTGGACATGTGGAGAGAATGGAGAATGAAAGACTGACTAAGAGGGTGTATGTAGGTGATGTGGAGGGAGGGAGAGGGAAGGGGACACCGAGGGGTGAAGGGATGGAGTTGAGAGGTATATGAGGGAGGGGGGAGTGAGTTGGGGGGAGGGCAGTCAAATGGTGGGTGACAAAGCGGCTTGGAGGCGTTTTGCCTGCGGCCACCCTTTGCAGGATTAGGGCGTCGGGCTATAGACAGATAGATAGATAGATGGTAGCTCTCTTTACTGCCTGAAGTGTTGCACGATGCCATACATCGCTGTGTCACAACTTCCTGGATTCAGACCTTTGTCCTGGATGTATGAAATTGTCTGGTCCATCATTGCATGGAACCTGCTGAAGATCTTGATGTTGAGAACAATAACGGGCTCATCCTCACTGCCGTCCTCACCACCTTCCTGTGCCTCCGCTACCCATTCCCTTAGTTCAGTGAGCTCCTCTGTAGACAGTTGCTCAGTGTGGCTGTTCAGGAACTCTCATGCATCTTCAACGACCTCCTCAAATCCTATCTCGTGAGAGAGGTTCAGGTTTTCGACATATGTTCTCCACCGCCAGTAACCCCGTGAGGACGTGCACACGTTTTGGCCATACTTTTCGCCAGATGGCATTCAAGTGTGCTTGACTGCACATCATTCCATGCTGCCATGAAATTGTTGATGGTATGTTTGATATGATTCTTCCGGAACCGCCGCACTGTGTCACCCACTCTTGAATTACCCAGTACTTACCCTCACCATTTGTTCCATGATACAATGGAGATAGTAGACCTTAAATGTGGTGATAACACCTTGGTTTGTCACGAATTCGCGACACTGCATTATTTGGGGAACTCAAGAACATTGTGAAAACCCAATGTGATTCGCCCAGCTAGCCATTCCTCGACAGAGCAGTGATTGGAAAAAGATTGTCAAAACATTTATCATTGTTTCACGAGTGATTGTTTTTATGCACGGCTTTAGTGTATCACTGAGTAAAATTATTATTTATATATCGCTTGCCCGCCCCTGTAGCCACTGGGACACCAAGCTCCACCCATTTCCGGTGAACATGCTTTGTATTAGGAGTAAGATAAAGTCAGTTGTTGCCCACCAGAGGGATGGACGTCAAGAACAGTGCAAGAACACTTATCACCAGAGATGACGTCTCAGCGGCTTCATCACCGTCTTTTGCAGTTCTATATCCCTAATATCTCTCCACCGAGTTGATGATTGGCAAGCACTGGACGTCACGTGCAGTGTTAAGTGCAGTGGCCAGTGTACAGTGGTCATCTAGTCTCTTTGCAGGCGTGTCTCCATGCCTCTCCACTAAGCAGTATTTTTTTTTTTTTTTAAAGAAAGTTAATTAGATTGCATTAGTGAGTGAAGTTGCCTGCTTTAGTCCCCTTTGTAATATAAACGTTTATTTTGTTGTACTTAATACATTCCTAGCTTTTTCTTTTGAGCTTGATTTAATGTAAAAATCGTCTTTCATTTCCCAGTCACTGGTAATATTAATTCAGCTCCTAGCTTGCACACCCTTGCTTAGCTCATTAACGTAATCATCAACTGGTAAGGTCAGCCAGTCTTTTCCTTATAGCTCAGTAATTAATCTGTTGCACCAGCCGGGGGTAATAACTGTAAGAATTTTGTTTTATATTTCATTATCAAAGACTGGGACCCCCCCCACCTGCCATCTGAGCTCCGAGGCTGTCAATATATTGTATTATCTTTTTGTGTATTTGGGGAGGGAGAGTAATATAAAACTGGTGACGTCAGCCAGAGTAAACACTCGTTCACTGATTTTTTCATATGGTCTGCTGGCTGGAGCAATGATGCTGTGTTGGGGCAGGTAAACCATTTATATTATCCATCCAGTCCTCCATACCCTCACAATGGCTTGGGGCATTGCCACCCGGCAGGAGGAGATGGCTGGCAAGACTGCTCCGGCTTGCATAGCCACACAGGCGGGGAAACAGGTATCCGGTTCTGGAAGAATGGCAGAATGCAAAGGCCAGTCATCCCCTGAAGTTACTCTTCCAAACAACCCCAGGGTTCTTCTTCAAGTATACTGCCTGCACTTGGGATTCTGCCAACGATACATGAAGAGGGGTTTGAACTTCAGGACCCCTTCTGGATTTGCACGGAGGAGGATGGTGAGGCAGTCCTTGGCTTCCTTAAACCCTGGCACACTTCATTCTCCCTTGCTACGTACGTCTTCTGGGAGATATGTTTCCAAACCAGGCACGTTTCATCAATGCTGAGGACCTGTTTTGAAGACTATCCCCCTTCCTCTATGATAGCCTTCAGCTTCGCGGGGAAGGCCTCAGCTGCCACATGGTTAGCACTAGCGGCCTCGTGATTCATGATTACATGGCTAAGGCCAGGTCAGCATGGGCCTGAAACTGCTCAGACCTCTCCCTTGCTGGCCTTGAACTACTCACTGGCCTCCATGCCTTATTTATCCCTGAGATCCTTACACAGATCTAGAACCTTAGTGCAAATAAAACTTTGAAGTAGAGGCTGGTGTGCTCTGTTCAGTTCATCAGCCCATAGAGCTAGGAAACACTCCATCTCCTCCATTATAGGCACCATTGTTCTGCTTAGTCGTTTAGCAGTCAGGGTAGGCACGTTCTGCAGTGCTGCTATTACAGCATCCAACATCTGATTTCTTTATTATCACTGAGACATGGACTGGGCAGCTTTTGAGCCTCGGCGAGGTTGCTCGCTTTCTACCCCTCCTTATGGCACTTGACAATGTCCAATTTCACATCATGGGAAAGGCCACAGCTTGCCTTTTACTTAACATCACATGCAGCACTATTTGTTGCATACCTGCACTGTTATTTGGCAATAACGATGGTGTTTTGACGACTTTACACAAGCGAGAAGGTACGGTAACCCTGAGATTGCAAGGAAGATGATCACAGGCGTGGGGCACGTGGGCGAGTGGGCGAACAAAATGGGGTCTTCAAATGGTGGCATAAAAGAGGTCACCTGCACTAGAGACCCTATAGAAACAGAAACTGGACAACCACCATCTTCGTGCTGTGAATGGATGTTTGCTGGGCGTTACTTAAGTACGTATAAAGATCAGTGATTACTGCTATATAACACCAGTCCACTTAACTGCTTTTCATATTTTATGGCGTGTTTCAGAACATGTTATGCCATGCTTGCAGAAACTGTGATTTCTTAATAAGCAAAGCTGTATAAAAACAAGCTTTTCCTGTATGTATCGGCTCGGCTAATTTCAAAACATATAAGGATCTGGGACGAGTTGCCAGACGACGCTTGACCGATTAATACCAACAGTGTTCACTTAATTTGCCCGCAGTTTATACGTTTGATGGAGTTTTGGCTGAATTAAAAGATTGTTGTTCTTGTTGATATCCATACCTGTGGTAAAGTGGTATCCATCATGATATTATCAAGGCTTACTTCCCTATGTGGATGTAAGCCACATACATGTAATATAAACAAAACGCCTAGCAAAACCGACAACACTCACTCGCAGGCCGGCTTGCTCTCGTCACCCTAATATCCCATAATTTCCATCTTTGTGGATCACAAGTGAGTCGAAAAAGTCGCATAGAAGGTGCATGAGTGTTACTGCAACCAAATTTAGCACAATCAAACCACTGATAGGGGCAAAAATGCACCCATAAAAGAACACAGCACCACCTATTTTTGGCTACCAACAATTTGGTTTGTCAAAATTATAATTCAGCGATTATCTCCGTGTTTACGTGGGCTTTGAAATAAAATCTATATGTATGGATGAAGATTAAAGCAGAAATCTTTAGTAGCTGAAATTAACAAAATATACAAGTATGGCGACAATTTGTTCATCAGCCAATCATGTATCATAACAGGTGATGAGATGTATTTCTGGACGAATCTGCAGTTAGCCAGCACCCGGGCTGTGAGACGTTTGCATCAGACTTCTGCCAAGTCGGCCGAGCAATCAGCAAGCAGCTGAAAATAGTGGCTGTCCAGTCTCTCTTTTTATAGGGTTTCCAGCCTACATGAAGGCTTGAGATGGGGGTTCTGCACATGTAAACATTAGGCAGCCATTTTGGGTCACATGTCTGACTGCTGACTTGCATGTGTCACTGCACCCACATGAGATCTCTTAATTATCCGTGACAAATATAATTCTAGGGAATTTGTGATCATTTCACCATCATTATTCCAACAGGGTCTAACTTTTAGTTCACCATTACAGTAATTTATCACACAACGAACAAACGTGTCGTGATGCCTGACTGCATGGCACTAACTCTGTGCAAAACTATATGACTGGCAATGAAACAGAAACAGGAGAGATGTAGAAGCGGTTCTGACACAGAAGTGGTCTTGGAGTTGAAATGGTCTTGGAGTTGGAGTGGTCTTGGAGTTAAAGTGGTCCTGGAGTTGGAGTGATCTTGGAGTTGGAGTCATCTTGGAGTTGGAGTGGTCTTGGAGTTGGAGTGGTCTTGGAGTTGGAATGATCTTGGAGTCGGAGTGGTCTTGGAGTCGGAGTGGTCTTGGAGTTGGAGTGGTCTTGGAGTTGGAGTGGTCTTGGAGTTGGAGTGGTCTTGGAGTTGAAGTAGTCTTGGCATAGATGTGGTCTTGGTGTAGAGGTGGTCTTGGCATAGAAGTGGTCATGGCATAGAAGTGGTCTTGGTGCTGGAGCAGTCTTGGCGCTGAAGTGATCTTGGCGCTGAAGTGGTCTTGGCACTGAAATGGTCTTGGCTCAAAAGTGGTTCTGACGTTGAAGTAGTCTTGGCGTAAAAGTAGTCTTGGTGTAGAAGTGTATTGGCGTTGAAGTGGTCATGGCAATGGGGTGGCTTGGCGATGAAGTGACTTCTTATTTGGTCAGTTGATTGAAAGGCTTGACCCAAGGAGATAGGATTGGTCGAAATCACTGGGAAGTCATTAAACTATTCATGCCATGAAACCAAATGTCTAACCCGATATGAGTAGAAGAAAAATAAAGGCCGGTGGGCACATGGAAATATCAAGAAGAGAGGTAGGACAGAAAAAAAGAAGAGGAGAGAAAAAATTGTAGACGAAAAGACCCTTTTAGTCGCCTCATACGACAAACGGTGATAACAGGGAAGCATTTCCCTCCTGCCCCTTCCCAGAAGGAGTAGCAAAGGAAGATCTGGAGGTGTCATTTTAAGGCCGTTACCCTAACCCAACCGAGGAATGTAATTGGTCCGTTAGAAAATAATACACAGTAAAAAGAGTCACTACACCCTTACACTGTCTGTCTATACTCTATAGAGATCTTAATCGTAACAAGCACAAGCAAGCCCATGTACACACACACACACACACACACACACACACACACACACACACACACTGCCATTGTCCAATACCTGTGCCATAATAAACAATCCATAACAACATCTATAATTACCCCACGCTGGAGTACAAAAGAGGTGAAGGGAAATAAAGAGGTGCATAATTAACCTCACTATATATAGGTGAGTGGTTGATGGTTGCGACCATAAACGACTCAATCAATATACTGCACCCTACTTCTTAATGCACCTCTATTATTCTGTTTCTGTTTCTGCCCTCCTCTCCTCCTACTTCCCCCTTTCCTTTTGTAAATTTTTTATTCTCTTCTTTTTTGGAGTGAATGTGAATGCGGTAATGATGTGAAATCTGAATGCTAGAGTGGGAAATGTTGCAGCTGAAGGTGTAGTTGGTATCCATGGTGTCCCTGGAAGAAATGAAAATGGGGAACGAATGATAGGGATGTGCGCTGAACGAGAGATGGTGATTGGAAATACCCTGTTTGAGAAGAAAAATATTTATAAGTATACATAGATGAGACAGGAGGGTGGAAGGGTTGTTGATAGAGTATTGATGGACTATGTGGTTGTGTCTAGGAATGTAATAGGAAGATTGTTGGATGTGAGAGTTCTGAGAGGAGAGGGTGGAGGTATGTCTGACCACTACCTGGTGGAGGGAAAGTTAAGAGTAGGTAAGAGATGAGTGAGAGCTAGGAGAGTTAGGTGTGGCAAGGAGGTTTTGAAAGTGAGTTGGATAAAAGAGAGAAAATGATAGAGTATCAGGAGAAATTGAAAGATGTGTGGAATGCAGTGAAACATTGGGAAAATGGCAGTGTGGAGGAGGAATGGCAGTTGTTTAAGAGTGCTGTGGTGGGGTATGCGGAAGAGGTGTGTGGTGTGAGACGACTGAGTGGTGGTGTAAGAAATGGAAGTGAATGGTGGTGCGAGGAAGTACCGGTAAGTATGGCTGTGGCTGAGAAGAGACATGCATATGAAGTGTGGCTGCAGAGGAAGGATGAGGTGTCATATGAGAGGTATAAGGAAACGAGGAATAGGGCGAAAAGGGCTGTGCGTGATGCTAAAGTGGCAGTAGATGAGAGGTGGAATAGGTGGTTTTCTGAGAATTTTCAACAGAATAAGGAAAAGTTTTGGAAGGAGGTGAAAAGGGTGCGAAAGGGAGAGTCTGGGAAGGAAGAGCCAGTAAAAGCAGAGGATGGAAGGATGTTAATTGAAATGGATGCAGTAAGGAAGACATGGGCAGAGTATTTTGAAAGATTGTTAAATGTAGAGGAGGAAAGGGAGGCTGAGATTGTGGCGGATCGAAGGGTGCAAGGAATAAATGTGTTGGGTGAGTTGAATGAATCTTTGATCACGAAGGAGGAAGTGCAGGAGGCAGTAAAGGAGAGGAAAACAGGTAAAGCTGCAGATATGGATGGGTGTGCTGTGGAATGCCTGAAGGGTGGTGGAGTGACTATTGTTGACTGGTTCGTAAGATTGTTGAATGTGTGATATGTGAAAGGTATGGTGCCAATTGACTAGGCAAGTGCTTGTGTGGTCCCATTGTATAAAAGCAAGGGTGATAAGTATGAATGTACTAGCTTTAGGGTTATAAGTCTGTTGAGTGCTGTAGGTAAGGTGTATGGTAGAGTGTTCATTAAGAGAGTTAGAGAGGGTACAGAGGGAGAGATTGGTTATGAGCAGTGTGGCTTTAGGAGAGGGAGGGGATGTGTGAACCAGGTGTTTGCTTTGAGACAAGTGTGTGAAAGTATTTAGCGAAAGGCAGGGATGTGTTTTGGGCATTCATGGATTTAGAGAAAGCATATGACAGAACTGATAGGAAGGCTTTGTGGACTGTTATAAGATTGTATGGACCTGATGGTAGCTTACTAAAAGGGGTGAAAAGTTTTTATGTAAGTAATAGAGTGTGTTTAAGAGTGGGAAATACTGTGAGTGATTGGTTTCCCGTGAGAGTGGGGCTGCGGCAGGGATGTGTAATGTGGCCTTGGTTGTTTAATATTTATATGGATGGTGTTGTAAGAGATGTGAATGCAAGAGTATTAGGTGGTCTGAGTCTGGTGAATGTTGATGGCAGAGAATGGAATCTGAAGCAGCTGTTGTTTGCAGATGATACTGCACTAGTGGCAGATTCAGAGGAGAGATTGAGACAGTTGGTAGAGGAATTTGGAAGGGTGTGTGAAAGGAGGAAATTGAAAGTAAATGAGAATAAGAGTAAAGTGATGAAGTGTACGAGGTCGGTAGATGGTAGGAGGATGAATATAGTTTTGAATGGTGAGTTGCTTAAGGAGGTAGAGTGTTTTATGTATTTAGGGTCACATGTTGCTATGGATGGATGAATAGATGCAGAAGTGAAGTTTAGAATGAGTCAAGTAGGAAAGGTGCTGGAAGGAATGAAAAAAGTGTTTACATGTCATTCGCTTAGAATGGATGTAATGAGAAGGCTGTATGAGGGTGTTGTGGTACCGAGTGCGTTATATGGGGCTAAAACATGGTATATGAGTGTAGTAGAGAGGAAAGTTTGAATGTAATGGAGATGAGGTATCTGAGGAGTATGTGTGAAGTGACGCGTATGGATCGAGTGGGAAATGATGAAGTGCGGAGAACTGGAGTTGTTAGGGAGATGGCTGATCGAGTTGAGCAGAGGGTGTTACGATGGTTTGGGCATGTGGAAAGAATGGATAATAAGCGATTGGTGAAAACAATAACTAGATCTGATGTGAAAGGTGTAAAGCTGAGAGGAAGACCACAAATAGGATGGATGGATAGTGTGAAGAGAGCATTGGATGCAAGAAGGATGTCTGTTGAGCACGGAAGAGTGGCTGTGCGTGACAGAAGTAAATGGAGAGAAATTGTGAATGAATAAATGATGATGCAGCCCTGAGGGGATATTCTCCCGCATTTGGTCTGATCAGCTGATCAGGTCAGGTGCGGGTAAGGGGATGGGTCTTATGATGTGGTAGGGGTAAACCAGCTCTGCTGTCGCACCATGTGCGGATGTCACTGATTGCACTGCGCAGTTGACCCTCGTGCGGTGTGGTGCAGTGAGGATCTGTCCCTTCTCCCTTTTGGGGCTAAGATGCGAATGAATGTGTTTGAGTGGATGAGCAAATGGGGAGTGTCATCCTGTCTCAGCTACCTTCCTTTCCTTGGGGGAAGCAGCCTAGGTATATAGATAGATAGATTCTTTCCCCTACAGATGACTCTGCTTTGAGTGAGGAGTCTACTGTTTTCTTGCAACCCAGGAAACCATTTTCAACACTGGGTGGTATCCATATAACCAGACAATGGGAGAACGTGGAGCCTGCAATGGTGCCCCTGGTAACTGAGTGGTGACGCAAAATGCGGTGTCCAACCAAAAACCAAAACTACACACTTTTCCCCACACTTTCCTGTTTGCTGGACATTGTCAACCGCAGAGGAACATCGGTTTGTTGCAAGGGGCGACCCTGCAAGGGCGGCTGCTTGCCTGCGGTTGCCAAGTCTGCATGGTCAGAGAGACCAGGGTTGATCAACAACAACAACAACTACTCATATAAGAGGGAGGAATCATCAAGAGACATCGACAACGTGGTAGGAGACGAGACTGAGAACAGAGGAGCGAACAGACGAGGTCGACGACAGACCAAACTTAAACACAGGTCGACTCATCTTTAAAATTCATTGTGATCCATATCTAACTCCACTTCCACTCCACCAGGGGGTATCTCGTGTGTCGTGGGGAAGGTTTAGTAATGTCAATATTTGGCCTGCATCGTTATTTCCTATTCACACTGCCACAAAGACTTCCACGTCAGCAGACTGAGCCGTCCCAAGCAAGTTTCTGCTGGAGCGTTATTTACGGGCCACCCTCAATGTACCCACAACATCCAAAATACACACCTCTAACATTTGACAGCAGAACACCTAAAAAAACTAACATCCCTAACATCTGGTGGGTCACATGGACATCGAATCTCATACGAATAACTCACTGAGACTGGAAATCTTTATTTACAAAAGGCTGTACATACTTGTATCTTTGCGTTCTCACTGACAAAAAACAAGAAAAGTCGATCACAAATTCATTTTGTTTGTGTGTGATGCGTGGTTATTGTGCTTTCTCATTGCTCCTTTTTTCTTCTGTAGATAACTTTATTAGCTAAAGAGAATTTTCTAACCATAATGGGTTAGTCAGAGCCGTCATTAATCTCTTTACTACAAGGAAGTTCTTTAAGATAAATAGTTTACATAAACCTTCAGAGCATTCTTACATAGTTTTGTTTTTTATCAGTAAAGGAAACATAAAAATGATTATTTTAATAAAATATATTAAGATGTAGGTATGGCACCGCCCCTCCCCCCCCCCCCAAAAAAAAAAAAAAAAGTTGAAACAAGTCAAGACAACATGTAAGTCTACCTATGCATATTTTTTTCTTTTACTCCTGAACTCGGCTTTATGGTGTAGCACAAGTGTAACTGTACAACAAGGAAGAAAGGTTGCTGGTTCTTTGAATGCAGTGATAAGAAACAGGGAAGTGAGCATGGAGGTGAAAAAGTTACTGCATGACAGTATTGTGATACTAACTCCAGTGTACTGTGCCAAAGCTTTGACCTTGTTGGAGGGACATATGAGTGACGGCAATGGAAATGAGTTACTTAAGAGGAGCATGTGGAGTCACATGGAAAGAGACTGACAAATGAGGAAGTGAATGGGCGCTGTGGTGCGGATGCAGATGTGACAGGATGCGTTAGGAGATACACAATGAGGTGGTTTGGCCATGCGGAGAGGATGTTAAGCGAGAGACTGACGAGAAGAGTGTGTGTGAAAGAGGCGGAAGGGGGGAGATGGAGGGGAAGGCCATAGATGAGATATAAGGATGGTGTGGAGAGGTATATGAGAGAAGAGGAGTGTAAGCTGGGAGCAGGTCAGGGAAATGGCGGGGGACAGGGTGACATGGAGGCAATTTGTTTGTGGCCACCCCTTACGGAATTAAAGCGTCTGGCATTAGATAGACAGATCAGTGTATCCCAAAAGTGTTCTAATGATGGTATAAATATTAACCAACCAAATTGTGTACACAGGCGTACCATTAAAAGGGATAAAAAGTGCAGTCATGGGCTAACATGTTGTCTTGACTGCCTTGACTTTGTTCCGATGCTGTTTTTGGCGCACTGCCATCCCTACGTCTTGATACATTTTATTAAATGGTTTTTAAATATTTGTTTTAATTAAGCGCTCCCCTTCTACTAAGCTGGACATTAAATATTATGCCATGACTGAGAAACATCCCTAAATAGTTATTATAGTTTGGAAACTATCAACCAAAACTATTGATAACACAAAACTAAGTAATGTTATGGCAGAAGAGTTTTGTATTCGTGACCATTGTATAGCCACATTCACCCTTAAATCAATGACAGCAATGCCCGGGCTAGTTACGAGAAAGTGCCTGACTACATGTGAGCGGATATGTAGAAATTAAAGGAAATTATTGGTTCTAAGGACCAGAATCCCATTATTCAAATTGTAGATATTAATGAAGCAATGAAATGATTCACAGATATTCTCAGTAAAGGAGTCAAGTTATGCATTCCAATGTGCAAAAGATGGCCTGCTAAAATATTAAACCCAAATTGTGGAACACGGATAATAAGCATTGACAATGAGCTAAAATACCTGCACATAAAAACTATATTGCTACAATGAATCAAAGTGATAATACAAATGTGATGCTCTTTACTGTATTGCAAAAAAAAAAAAAAGTAAGGAAAACTCGGAAGCTCATGTTGCTCATATGAGTAAATGCATCCCTAAAGAATTCGTCAGCTACACCGGAAACAAGGAGGCAATAGCACCAATAATTGGCCCACTAGTCACTGATGATGGAGAACATATCGACGATGCAACAAAGATTGCTAAAATTTTCAACTCTTTCTTTTCATCTGTGTTTAGAGTTGAAATTACAAACTCCAAACCTGCAGCTTTTCCTGTTGTCTCAGAAGAGGATAAATTAATTAGCAACATTACTGTTACTGAGGATGATCAACAACTTGCCACTGGTGATTACAAAGCAAATGAAACACTGGGGTCAGATAAAATATCTCTGCACACTCTGAAGCATGCAGCGAATGAAACAGCTATCAAAGCCTTTAGCTAAACTGTTCAACAGATCGCTATGAAATAATAAGGTGCGACATGAATGGAAACTGGCAAATGTAGCTTCAATATTCAGAAGTGCGTGACAAACTGCAACAAGAAAATTATTGACCAATAGCTTTACCTTCAGTGGAATGCAGGCTATTGAAAAATTTTACCAGAGAAGTTTGTTAAACGTTTAGAAATAAATTTTCTCACCCAAAGATTCACAACATGGTTTTCAGAATAATCACTCTTGCCTAATGAATCTCTTGGATTTCTTCCATGATATATTCAGTATATATGATAAGACCTGAACTGTTGACACCGTCTATCTCGATTTTCAAAAAGCATTTGATAAAGTCCCCTTTAAAAAGACTTCTTCAGAAAATGAAGGCGCATGGGTTCAGAGGCAAAGTGACCGGATGGATCGGTATTTGACTTAAAGGTCGTAAACAGCGATTCCTAACAAATGGTAAAGTCAGATTGGAAAGATATTATACGTGGAGTGTCACAGGGCTGAGTACTGGGTCCTATTCTGTTTTGAATATATACAAATGATATGGGTAAGGGTTTATTTCGTAACATATCCAAATTTGCTGATTATGCTACAGCTCAAAACAGAGCAGACACATTTTTACAGAGGGAGGAATTTCAGAGTAACACCAATCGACTGTTTATTGAGGCCCAAACATGACAGATGAATTTTAATATTAGTAAATGCAAAGTACTATACTCTGGAAATTGAAATGAAAAAGGAAGTTATACTATGTACAGTATTCAACAAGTGGTGCCAGGCACAACAAACCTCACCCACCAGCAGTTGTTTTATTGCTGCTAAATACTGAAAAAATACTGCCATTTAGTATCTACCAAAAACAATTAAAAGCTAAGGTAATGGAGCAAATGATTTCAAGTTATGCCCTCTGAAAATCCGTAATCTTGCATTTGACCTTTGAAGGTCACACAAGGTCAAAGGTCAGTGCCAAATAAAAGCCCATTTGAGACTTACCATATCTTGATAATGGTAAATATCTATCTTCAACGAGTTTCGAGTTATAGCCCCCTGAAAATCCGTGACCATGAGTTTGATCTTTCAGGGTCACTTACGGTCAAAGGTCATGGTACCAATTAAAAACCTAAATAGGCCTTCCTATATGTTGATCATAGTATATATCTCTCTATCTTCAACCAGTTTCAGGTTATAGCTCCCTGAATATCCATGACCTTGAGTTTGACCTTTCAAGGTCACTCAAGGTCAAAGGACTTGGTGCCAAATGAAAGCGCATCTTACGGGTTCCTATATGATCAAATAGTAGCCTAAATATATCTCCAACCGGTTGCAAGTTATAGCCCTCTGAAAAACCGTGACCTTGATTTTGACCTTTCATGGTCACTCAATTACCTCCAAAACTTAATCGCTTTCTTTTGGGACCAATGCCCACATATCCTGAAAGTTTCATGTAATTTCATTCAGCTGTTTTTCCGTAATGTTGCTAATAAACAACAAAACAAAACAAAGAAACAAAGAAACTCGACCAAAACCAATACCTCGCCGGATTCCGTCCGCGCGAGGTAATCAGATGATGTCAGTCATGACTTAGGAATCATCTTATACCAAACAAACTGTGCATGGAGGCTGTTAAGAAAGTCAACAAACTAATCGAATTCATTGGTAGCCTAGTGTATTTCAATATGTCAGAACACATCAACCGCACCCTGTAATTCTCTAGTACGCCCACTCGTATAGTTTTGCGTCCAGTTGATATAGAAACTTGAGAGTGTATAACGAAGGGTGACAAAAATGATACCTAGATTGAAACATAAACCATATGAAGAGCGTTTAAAAGCCTTGAATCCCTTGGCCTTAACGCATAATACGAGGATCTTTAACTCATGTATTCAAAATAATCAGAGGACATGATAATATGGCAATCAATAAACACTTCGCAGCTGATCACTCGAGTTATACTAGAGGTAATAGGCATAAAATTATTGGCAAATGATTCCAATCACACAAACCTTAGCAATTCTTCATTGGAGTTGGAGTTCTAAATATATTGAACGTACTGCCCTCTAAGGCAATAACTATGATACAACACGAACCATTAAAAATCACTTGGCTAAATACCTGTCTTCTAACCCCCAGAAAATATGTTCAATTCTGACTAGCCTAATACAGTTCTCTAGTATATTATAACTTTTTTCCTAAGAGCTTGGAGAACACAACAGCAGAACAAAACAGTTACATGATGCTGACAGAGTTACTTTCCTTTTCTTAGGTAGACAGTGCAGAATAACATTTCCTTTTTCTCTTTTCCATGAAGCATCCATGTGTGCACTTCTGTGCTGCATGGTGGTACTTTTCACTATTTCCTGCTGTCGTCAGGTGGAGGGTTTGGTGGTGGAGGAGAGCCTTCCTGCTATTCTATTCTTGTCCTTAGCTGGTAGAATAATTATATTAGTTATGGCCTTCTCTATACGAACTGCCAAGAAAGGACCAACCGGTCTGTTGCTGTCTGCATTCCATTATACTCCATTGTATTGTTTATCTAATTCTCATCCTTTTCCTTCGCTCTTCCATCCACTTATCCATCTTCCACAATATTCCATCCACCGCCAAATTATCCAGTCAACCAGGTTCTAAACACGCCGAAGAGTTTGCTCCTCCCTACTGAACTTCTGAAACACTGACACCAATCATTACCCCAAACTTCAAATAACCCTCAGCT
>NC_136991.1:29992179-30049679 GCF_032717465.1 Coenobita brevimanus | reverse complement strand
GTGTACTATTAAAAAAAAAAAAAAAAAAAAACACTATACTCCTCAAAAAAAAAAATAAAAATAAAAAAAAAATAATAATAATAATAACCACCCTGTAGTTCGAACTCCTTTAATCCGGTGATGTGTCTGCATTTTACTATTGCTTCACAAACTATTTTATTCGACTTATGAGTCACTGTTTGCAAGGAGGTTTTATACGACCATAGTTAAATCGTTTACTAGATAAGCTTGTACTAAGAAGAATATAATCGTGTAGAGGTGCCAAGAATAATGGAAAACACGTTACCTAGGGGAAGGGGAAAAAGCAACTTATTAAAAAAAAAAAAAAAAAAAAGACCTATAAAGCAACTCACTACTACGAAAGACCATCCTGTTAGCAAAAGAACCTTTACTCTAAAAAAGAACAAAAGGCACCCTGCACTCCTAAAAAACCATCCTGCACACTTGAAAATAAACCATCTTGCACTCAAAAAAGAAACCATGCTTCACACTAGAAAATAAACCAACCTTCACAAGAAAAAATAAACCATCCGTCACTCAAAAAATAACCATCCTTCTCTCAAAAAATAAACCACATTTTACTCAAAAAATAAACCATCCTTCACTCAAAAAATAAACCACCATGCACTAAAAAAAATAGACCATCATTCATTCAAAAAATAAACCATCCTTCACTAAAAAAATAAACCATACTGCACTAAAAAAATAAACCATCCTGCACTCAAAATAAACGACCCCACACTCAAAACATAAACCACCACGCATGCAAAAGATAAAACACCCTGCATTCAAAAATAAAACACCCTGCACTAAAAAAATAACACACCCTGCACTCAAAAAATAACACACCCTGCACTCAAAAAGTAAAACACCCTGCACTCCAAAAAAACACACCCCACACTCCAAAAAAAATACCCGCACTCCAAAAAACATGTACCCTGCAAATAAAACACACACACACACACACACACACACACACACACACACACACACACACACACACACACACACACTGCAATCCAAAAAACACACAAACTCCATGCAACCCCCAAAACACACATCCTGCACTCCAAAAAAAACACACCCTGCACTCCAAAAAAAACACACCCTGCACTCCAAAAACACACACACCCTGCAAGCCTTAAAAAAAAAAAAAAAAAAAACACACACACCCTGCACGCCTAAAAATAGAAGCACACTCTGCACACCAAAAAAAGCACACCCTGCAAGCCTTCAAAAAAAAAAAAAAAAAAAAAGATACTACAAGCCTAAAAAAGCTCACGCTGCACGCTTAAAAAAATACACCCAGCACGCCTAAAAAAACACACCCTGGACTCTTGAAAGTAGCCCCCAGGCTCTTGAAAACAGCCCGAGCCTCTTGAAAACAGCCCCGGACTCTTGAAAACAGCCCCGGGCTCTTGAAAACAGCCCCGGACTCTTGAAAACAGCCCCGGGCTCTTGAAAACAGCCCCGGGCTCTTGAAAACAGCCCCGGGCTCTTGAAAACAGCCCCGGGCTCTTGAAAACAGCCCCGGGCTCTTGAACACACCCCCGGACTCTTGAACACCCCCCCGGACTCTTGAACACACCCCCGGACTCTTGAACACACCCCCGGACTCTTGAACACACCCCCGGACTCTTGAACACACCCCCGGACTCTTGAACACACCCCCGGACTCTTGAACACACCCCCGGACTCCTGAAAACAGCCCCGGATACCAAAAAATTGGACTCGAAAAGAACACCCAACTCCAAAGAAAGCACTTTGGTCTTCCCACAAAACACCCTGGACTTAAAAAAATACCCTGGACTTCAAAAAACACCATGGACTCCAAACAACACCATGGACTCCCCATGAAAGACCCTGGACTCCAAAAAACTCTGTACTAAAAAAAAAAATTGGACAAAAAAAAAACACCCTGAACTCCAAAGAAAACACCCTGGGCTCCTAAAAAACACCCTAGGCTCCAAAAAACACCCTGGGCTCCAAAAAACACCCTGGGCTCCCAAAATAACATCCTGGGCAAAAAAAATTGACTCCAAAAAAATGGACTCCAAAAAACACCCTGGACTCCAAAAAACACCTTGGATTCCAAGAAACACCCTGGACTTAAAAAAACACCCCGAACTAAAAAAGCACCATGGACTCAAAAAAAAAAAAAAAAGCACGAAATCCAAATAAATCATCATGCAACCCAAAACGCATCATGGACCTCCAGAAAAAACACAGACTCACCTCCGCCCCCGAAAAAACACCCTAGACTGCAGAAAACGCCATGTGTCAGGACTCCATATTATAATAACACAACTCATAGATAGATAGACAGATAGACAGATAGAAGCAGCAAGCCAGAGGGTAAGAGAGGAAGTGTGTCAGCAACCCTTGCAACTCTTAAGTGAAGGAATGCTGGTCGTGCACCGGAAGCTGTACATACACACAGACATACAGTGTTCTAGAAGCTTCACAACAGTATAGCCCACGTGACACGACCCCTGCTAAACGAGAATGTAGGAATCAGAGCTCAGAACGGGGCACGCCATAGAACCGGTAGGTAGTGGAGAGATCAAATAAGAAGAGGGGTCCAACTAGACTTAATTAGTAAATTAAGTCCCTGTGTAATACATACGCTGCTCAACTTAGACTTTCTTTGAAGATAATAAATCAAGATCAACTCCCTGTATTCATCTTTAACTCCTCCTGCTCTTCCATTACCAAAATAACTTTAAACCAAAACTCAAGACTTACCTATTACCAGAGTTGCAAGGGTTGCTGACACACTTCCTGTCTTACCCCCTGGCTTGGTGCTACTACCTGTCTATCTACCTATCTATCTATCTATCTATCTATGAGTTGTATTATTATAATATGGAGTCCTGACACATGGACCCCTAAAAACCGCTTTGAAATCCTCCAATAAAAATGGGCTCCGAAAACAACACTGCGCTCCTACATAATAAACCTCATAGTCAAAAACCCACCCTGTACTCCAAAACACAACCTTTATATAAAAACCTAACCATGGACCCCCGAAACCCACCCTGGACCCTAGAAACGCACCCTAGATCACTAAAACCCACCTCAGACACCCTAATACTGACCCGAGAACCCCAAAAGCAATCCTAGACCCCCAAAACCCATCCTAGACCCCCAAACCCACTCGAGACCCACGAACTCACCCGAGACCCCTAATCCCACCCGAGACCCCCAAACCCACCCGAGACCTACGAACCCACCCGAGACCCCTAATCCCACCCGAGACCCCAAACCCACCAGAGACCCACGAATCCACCCCAGACCCACCAACCCACCTGAGACCCCTCCAAAATCCATCCGAGACCTCCAAAACGCATCCCAGACTTCCAAAACCCACCTGAGAACCCCGAAACCCACCCGTGAACCCCAAAGCCCACCCGAAAATCCTAAAACCCAACCGAGAACCCCAAAACAGTAGCCACGAACCTGAACACTCACTGAGAACCCCAACACCCATCTGTAGCCCCCAAATCCCACCTGGATCCCCAAATCCCACCTGGACCCCCAAATCCCTCCTTGACCCCCAAATCCCACTTGGATTCCAAAAAACAGACTCCAAAAACACATGGACGAAAAACAAAACAGACTCCAAAAACCACACACTGACTCCAGAAAACCAAACCTCGACTCCATAAACCAAACCTCGACTTCATAAACCAAACCTCGACTCCAAAACCCAAAACTCGACTCCAAGAAACAAAACTCGACTCCAAAAAACAAAACTCGACTCCGAAACCAAACCTCGACTCAAAAAAACAAAAATCAACGCCAGAAGACAAAAAATTACTCCAAAATATAAAAATAGACTCCAAAACAAAAATCGACCCCCAAAAAACAAAACTCAACCCCCCAAACCAAAACTCATTCCCAAACCCCAAACTCGAATCCAAAACCAAACATGGGCTCCAAAAACCCAACCTCGACTCCAAAAAACCCAACTGGCCTACAAAGAAAAAAAAAATTAAAGCCCTGGGCTAAAAAAAAAAAGGCGCAATGGCCTCCAAAAATACCTCCCTAACCTAAAGAAAAAAAAATCCCATCCCTCAATTAAAACCCTCCCTGGCTAGGGTTGTCTGAAAAAATAAACTTCGAGATTTTTGCTTTTCTACAAGGCTGCCCCTGTTCCTACTGACAAGACATCTGGTAAATATTTAATCAGATCTGAATAATATTTAGAGACTGAACATAATGAAGGCTTTGGGGGGATCCATGACGGAAAGTGAACAAATTTCGAGTAACTTCTAACACTGTTTAAAACAAATGTGTATTTTATTAACACTTTTTAATACTGTATAAAAAATTATAACTTTCAAGTTTGTATAAAACAAAAATGTATAAATGATTGTGAGGTCATTATAGCAAATTGTTCTGTAATGATGGTATAACGTACTAATTACTCTCTTACTAGATACGCAGATACATCTTTTACGTACTGTATAATTAAATTTAAATGGTTTAGGTACGTTGAGTTAAGTGCAAGGTGTAAGCACTTTACTGTGGCAAAACTGCAGATTTATTAGAAGATGGGTACATCTGACTGATTTCTAACTGTAACAGAAACTGCTTCTGGTCGTCATTTTTTGTCAGTGTACTGCTGTAAGACTCAAAGAGACAAATGCCTCTTTTTGCGCAACCATTCACCACTTTTACTCCAGGGATTTTCTTCTGTATAATACAGTAAGTGTCATCTGCTAGCCAAGTAGCAGGGTCTTTTACTAGAAACTCTAACTCTTCACTGTTTATAGTTACCAGGGTAAAGAGTTTCACTGACCTTCTTGTAATGTATGCTTCTCATGGATGACCAGGATCAAATTCAGTGACTGAGACGCGATGTGCACAGTCAGGTTTTGGTGGTCTCTTTAAGTTTGCAACCATTGCAACGTTTGTTTCATTGCTTACACAGTTGTCAAACAGAGCCATTGGTGCTAGGTGTTCAGACAAATACCAGGGATGTCACGTAATTTCTTTCAATACCTTCTCTCCAGTACTGACATCAGGGTCTGATTGAAGCATAATAACTTCAAATAATTGAAAGGGGCTTTTTGTGGGATTGTAGTTTCATGCCAGAACCTTGCAAATATCAGTGAGACAAACAGTCCAACTTTTAGTAATCCTTTTAATTCAAGAGCACTGAGATTAAACTGATCCCTAAGGAGCAATATTTTCAAAGCATATATTCCTTTCATCATCCAAAAGGCATGGTGTATGGCACCAGGAATACGAAAACTATATTCTCCATCTAGTGTACTGCCTAGAAATATGAGACACAGCTCCAGAAATTCCTTGTAACCTTCACGAGGATGCTCTTCCTTTATTGCATGTAGGTAGCATGCTATCATTTCCGTGTGCAGAGATTCTTGAGTGAAACTAGCTAAACATATCAACATTTCCTGGTTGAGAAACTTCTTGATTGTTTTTGTCCCAGCATTTCTGAAAACGTTTAAAGTTTCATTTCTGGACCAGATGACGGTCCAAGGGTTTCAGTCACAACATCTGACAAAACTACTTCAAATATGTGGTGACGACAGGCAAACCCTATACGTTCCTCTCCAAGAGATGCCTCTATTAGTGTACAAACACCTGACCATAAACCCATTTTTGAAGATGTAGTACCAAATACCAAGCTTTTGACTTATGACTTCAGACCCCAATCTTCTAGCGGCTTAATGCAGCAATCTCCTAGCACCTCAATCCATTGTACTGATATTCTGGCTTTCTCCCAGTATATAATTGTGGCCCTGACAGCTAATATGACACTTTCCCTGACAGCGTTGTTTTCTACATAATGATAGAACAATAAAGTTTTTAAGATATGTAGTTTTGTGGGAAGTCCACTGCATGTAATTTCACTCTGTCTTTCCAACCAGCCTCACCAATGGGGAACTTCGAATTTCTGACACCTTTATCACATGCTCATCTTCAATGGACTAAACCAATATTAAAATCAGCTCTCTCAAAAAGTCAAAAGTTTGTGTTTGAAGCTTTAAACTTTTCTGAATTCTAAAACTGTTCTCACTACTGTATATATATATATATATATATATATATATATATATATATATATATATATATACAGTAGTGTTTGGCGTGAGATAAGTGTGTGAAAAGTATTTAGCGAAAGGCAAGGATATATTTTGGGCATTTATGGATTTAGAGAAAGCGTATGATAGAATTGATAGGGAGGCTTTGTGGACTGTTTTAAGATTGTATGGACTTGATGGTAGGTTGCTAAATGGGGTGAAGAGTTTTTATGGGTAAATAGTAGAGTGTGTGTAGGAGTGGGAAATGCTGTGAGTGATTGGTTTCCCGTGAGAGTGGGGCTGCGACAGGGATGTGTGATGTCGCCTTAGTTGTTTAATATTTACATGAATGGTGTTGTAAGGGAGGTGACTGCAAGAGTTTTAGGTGGAGGTCTGAGTCTGGTGAATGTTGATGGTGGAGAGTGGAATCTGAAGCAGCTGCTGTTTGCAGATGATACTGCACTGGTGGCTGATTCAGAGGAGACATTGAGACAGTTGGTAGAGGAGTTTAGAAGAGTTTGTGAAAGGAGGAAATTAAAAGTAAATGAGAATAAGAGTAAAGTGATGAAGTGTACGAGATTGGTAGATGGTAGGGGGATGAATATAGTTTTGAATGGCGAGTTGCTTGAGGAGGTAGAGTGTTTTAAATATCTAGGGTCACATGTTGCTGTGGATGGAAGAATAGATGCAGAAGTGAAGTTTAGAATAAATGAAGTAGGAAAGTTGCTTGGAGGAATGAAAGAAGTGTTTAGATGTCGTTCGCTTAGAATGGATGTAAAGAGAAGGCTGTATGAGGGTGTTGTGGTACCGAGTGCGTTATATGGGGCTGAAACATGGAATATGGGCGTAGCAGAGAGAAAAAGTTTGAATGTACTGGAGATGAGGTGTCTGAGGAGTATGTGTGGAGTGACGCGTATGGATCGAGTGCGAAATGATGAAGTGCGAAGGAGAACTGGAGTTGTTCGGGAGATGGCTGGTAGAGTTGAGCAGAGGGTGTTGCGATGGTTTGGGCATATGGAGAGAATGGATAATGAGCGATTGGTGAAAAAGATAACTAGATCTGATGTGAGAGGTGTAAGGCTGAGAGGAAGACCACGAATAGGATGGATGAACAGTGTGAAGAGAGCGCTGGATGCGAGAGGGATGTCTGTTGAGCAAGGAAGAGTGGTTGTGCGTGACAGAAATAAATGGAGAAAAATTGTGAATGAAAACGTGATGATGCAGCCCTGAGGGGATATTCTCCCGCATTTGGTCTGATCAGCTAGTCAGGTCAGGTGCTGGTAAGGGGATGGGTCTGTTATCATGTGGCAGGGGTAAACCAGTTCTGCTGTCGGGCCCTGCTGCGGATGTCACTGATTGGATTGCGCAGTGACCCTTGTGCAGTGTGATGCGGTGAAGATCTGTCCGTTCTCCCCTTTGGGGCTAAGTTGCGAATGAATGTGTTTGAATGGATGAGTAAATGGGGAGTGTGTCGTCCTGTCTCGGCTACCTCCCCTTCCTTGGGTGAAGCAGCCTAGGGGTATATATATATATATATATTTGAAATCATCCTGATGATTATAATTGGCTGACCTCCAGTATAAAAGATCTGAAAGTGCGATGTATAGACACACAGAAGCAGTCTAAAAGCTGAAAACTGGACAGGGGACACCTTAACACTTCATTTGCAGAGGTTTATTTTAAACAGATTAAAACAGATCCGGTAAGGAAACTTTCTCTGATAACACTTCAGTAGGCTACCCAAATAATCGCACAGTCAGAATTTCATACATATGACACAAAAGCTGATTTTTTTAACCACACTCTAAAACTTGTTGAAATAAGCAAAAAAAAAAAAAAAAAAAATTGCCAGTAATGTCTATTTGCCAAATGCAGCAGCGGTAGCCTTATGGAACAGTACTATTTAGACTTAGTTTTTAGCTTTGGAATGTGGACCACCCTATCCTTGGCTTCCAAAAAACCTCCCTTGACTCCTGGAAAGCGCCCGGAACTCCTGGGAAGCACTCCGGACTCCCTGGGAAATCCCGCGGACTCCCTGGGAAATCTCCTGGACTCCTAGGAGATCCCCCGGACTCCCAGGAGATCCCCCGGACTCCCAGGAGATCCCCCGGACTCCCAGGAGATCCCCCGGACTCCTAGGAGATCTCCTGGACTCCTAGGAGATCCCCGGACTCCTAGGAGATCTCCTGGACTCCTAGGAGATCCCCGGACTCCTAGGAGATCCCCCAGACTCCTAGATCCCCCGGACTCATAGGAGATCCCCCGGAATCTAGGAAATCCCCTGGATTCCTAGGAAATCCCCCGGACTCCTAGGAAATACCCTGGACTCCTGGGAAATACCCTGGATTCCTAGGAAATCCCTTGGATTCCCAAGAAATCCTATAAACTCCTAAAAAAATCCCCTGGACTCCTAGAAAACGACCTAGACTCACAAGAAACGACCTGGACTACAAGAAACGTCCTGACGAAGCGTCTTGGATGCCTAAGAAACGTCCTGGAGCTAGACTCTTAAGAAAAGACTTGAACTCTTAACACACGACCTGGACTCCTGGGAAGCGAGCCCGATTCCTAACAAACGACCTGCACTATGAAGAAACGACCTGCATTCCTGAGAAACAACCTGTATTCTAAAGAAATCACCTTAACTCCTATAAAAAGCATCATGGAGTCCTAAAACTTTCCTGAATTACTTCAAAGAAAAATGTCCTGGATCCAGAAAAATAAACCCCGAAATTCCATTTAAAAGAATAATAATAATACATCCTTGGATCACTGAATGCACTCCGATTCTGAATTTTTACAAACATCCTGGATTCCTAAAACCAACACTCAGGATTCCTACAAATAACGTGGAACTTTAAATGCACCTTTGATTCCTCCCCCCCCCAAAAAAAAAATGGATATCTAAATCAATACCCAGTATCCCTAAAATCATGACTCTGTATCTCTGAAAGCACAGTGTATTCTTAAAAAAAACATCGTGAATTACGAAAACATCCTGAATTCCTAAATCGCCCTGGACTCTCTCTCTCTCTCTTTCTCTCTCTCTCTCTCTCTCTCTCTCTATATATATATATATATATATATATCGTGGATACCTAAAAACTAACAACCTGGATCCCTAAGAACATTATGAACCTTTAAAAAACAACACAATGAAGCCCTAAAAAACATTCTGAATCCCTAAAAACATCCTAAATTACTTAATGAAAACACGCTGGATCCCATAAAATATCTTGATTCCTAAATAACATCCTCAATCCCTAAAAACATTATGGATTCCTTAAAAAACACCCTCGATCCCTTAAAGTATCCTGGATCCCTTGAACCATCGTGGTTTCCTAAAATTATTATTGATTCCTAAAAATATAACCGATTCCTAAAAACAACAAACCTGGATCTTTAAAAACAACAGCCACGATCTCCAAACACAGAGATCCCTGAACATAGGCAAAGCTACGCTGCTGCAACCCTTAACCTGACCAAGCACATACCCTCCTTCTTGCACATCCAACCTAGTGCATAACGGCCCTCACCCCCACCTCCAACCTTTTATTTTGAAGGTGGGCGTGAGGGGAACGCCTTGAGGACACATAACCAGGGCCTTTCTGATTCCTTACGCAGGTCGAACTGAAACATCTGGATTTTTTTTAACTATTAAAAAAAAAAAAAAAAAAAATACTTGGACACAGCATTCTACCTATCAAAAGGCACCAGTTCATCATAAAACAAGCATGTGAAATTTGATGACTATGAATACTTCTAGAGTTCTGGCCCGGAAACGAAATCCCTACGCCCGGCCAGCCATCCAACTCTACGGACGGACACCTATTGATCCCAGTGATATCAAAACCCTCCTCCGACTGTCAGGTGGAGGGTAAAAACATTCTGAATCTCTTTCCACATCCTGGATCCCTAAAAACATGCAGGATTACCAAAGCAAACATCCCACACTCCTTTAAATAAAACCCTCCTCTCCAAGAAAACACCCTAAATTCGTAAGAACCATGTTAAGCAGGAAGCACCGTGAACTCGTAACAGCCAGCGTAAGTAAGAGCCATCTACTCTTGCCTCCCTTTCCAGGCTTTCAATGGGATTAAAAACAACAGTATGGCGCCAGGCAGTAGCGTTCAGGGAAAAGAAACGATGCTACTTTGTGACCTGATTCCGGTTTAGTGTGTGTGTGTGTGTGTGTGTGTGTGTGTGTGTGTGTGTGTGTGTGTGTGTGTGTGTGTGTGTGTGTGTGTGTGTGTGTGTGTGTGTGGAGAGAGAGAGAGAGAGAGAAAGTCTTTTTCTTTTGAGGAACCGTAGGAGCATTGGTTAGCACATCCATCTCAAAACCAGAAGAACCCGAATTCGAAATTAAAAGTGCTCCGTGGCAGAATGAAAATTGTTAAAATGATCAAAATTATTTGGAGAAAATATGTACAAAAGATGCGTGACCATTGTGAAGGGATGACGGTGAGTAAGTAAATACAGTGCATTAGCTTAACTCTGGTACGAGGGCTCTCCATTAACCACTCGTTGCACATGATGGCAAATCTTCATATTTCACGATCTTGAGCCATTTTCCTTCTGAAATACCCATCTTGGACGTCCTTCATTCCAAATCTTCCTTAATATGCTTCTGTCTGTTCTTCCCTCCACTTTCAGCACTGTGGAATTCCTCAATCAATCGCTTTCCCAATCCTCTCAACATGTCTAAACTGTCTTAGGTACCAGTCTGCTTCACTACTTTAAAATCTCTTATACCAAATTTCTCACGTAGCACATTCTTCTTCAGTTCTATAATCCAGCAACTTCCTAACCATCCATCACCACACTCTTACTTCAGTGCTTTCAAGTTTGCATGTATCCTCTTCTTTCATTAGTCAAGTCTCACTGCCGTAGCTATAGTATAACACTTCCCATATTTTTGTCGAGTGCCCTTCATGCTAGAGTGCCTTCAAAGTCAGAAGAAGCAACAATTTCCTAAACTTCTTCCATAAACTTATTCTATCGGTGCAATTAGCTACTGTTCCTCTTCATACACTCAACAAATCTCCCAGGTAGAACTCCAGACACTTCAAATGGCGATCACCCCAAACACTATTTTTCGTTTTATTGCCAATAACTTAAACACCCCTACATATTTCACGCTGAAAAATTCTCGCATATTACAGTCTACCACCACCACCACTACATCTCTTGTAATCTCATGCATTACAAACTGTACACAGAACAGAATTCCTCCTAATCCTCTTTTTACACACAAAACCAGGTCATGATGTTTGTTTTATCAATGTTAACTTTCAATCCCTTGACTTCTAAGTCATCCCTCAGCCTCTCACATTTCCCTCTAGACTCAGCATGTCCTCGGCTATCGAACAAAATCATCAGAATAGCCTACAGAGCCCCAAAGGAACGCACTTATACATTCTCTTTGCAGTGCCTCAAGTGGCAGGATAAATATTAGCGGAGTCAACACAGAGCCATGATGCAAATAAAATAATGACTGAAAACTCCTGACTTAACACTCCATTGAACTCCCACTGATGTAGTTATTCCTTTGTACTCTCGCCCCGAGAAGTGATGGCAGAATTTCAGATTGCTTAGATCACTTTGCACTGCCCAGCGTTCAATGAAAGCTTAATGAATATACGGAAAAATTTTTGTACTTTCATCACGCCATATCGAATAAAATATCTGTCACCCACAGTCCCATCCATTCATATGTAGATGACTTAACACTTCACAGTTCATTCACACTCAAACACCCATTTACAAAGTTTAATATCTCTCTCAACTCAGTACAGCCATCTCCATAAATCAAGACTTATCTAAGATCAATGAATGGAGACAAAATAACCCTGTCTCATTTAATGCTAGTAAAACCAAATATATACAATTTAGTAATAGGCAGACATTGCCAAATTCATATATTACCTTCAATGCTACTAATACTCCCATCTCCAAAAGTATTGAAATTCTCGGTGTTTCACTTAACAATGCCCTCAGCTGGACCTCTCATGTCAGTTCACTTGCTAAAACCGCCTCAAAGAAACTTGGATTATTGTACACAGTCCGTAACTTCTTCACTGACGAGCAATTAGCTATACTTTACAAGTCATATGAGCTCTCAGCTTGAATATTTCTCACCATTGTGGAATGGATGTGGAGAGGCTGCACTAAAACAGCTAAACAAAATTCAGAACAAAGCTGTTGAAATTATTAATGACCCTGCTATTATAAATAACCTACCTCACCTACAAGTGAGCAGGAATGTTTGCCTCCCTCGCATTGTTTTACAGATACTTTTATGGCAAATGCTCAGACGAAGTTGCGTCCATTGTGCCACCTCTCCATGCTTTCCCTCGTGCTACACGGGCATCTGGTAGCACTCATGACTGGAATGTCACACAGCCATATTGCAGAACTTCTGCCTATCAGAATTCTTTTATTCCCCGAACTGCTTCTCTGGAACTCGCTTCCCCGGAGTTGTTTCCCCCCAAAATTCAACCTACAGCTGTTCAAGTCCAACTGTTACAGATATTTAATGAATGGAAGACACCAGTAGTCTGGTGTATGGATTATTTTTTTATTCATTTGTTTTTGTCCTTTGTTCTGTTATTAAAAAAATATGATGATAAGAAATATGTGAAATTAATAACATAAGACAATGTTACATTGTAAGTTAACACCGTAAGATACTGTTACATCCCCGTCCCACGCTACCACAGGCTCCAACAGCAGTAGTTCAGTACAGGAAGGACGTTGCCCAGTGAGTTGTTCTTCATACTTGTATGGTCAGCCTTCCGGTGTGCAACAAGATCAGCTCAGGCGTGGTAAATATACATTGGCTTGTCAAGTTCGCTGTCTTTCTCCACCAAATAATTACACCTAATGCTTCCCAACTACACTTCCCTATTCTCACAAGTACCAGAGCTATACAATCTTCACTAGGCCGCACTGACACTGAAATGCACTGAAACTAAAACTGAAACGAAACTGACAACCCTACGCTCTTCCACCTCCTTAAATAGCCTTCCCTACATCTCCAACATTCTAGTACATGCTTGAAGGAGCAACAGTTACCTATCAGAGACATTCAAAATATCCCAGAGTTTTCTTACTCTAAGTAACACTAACTTATTTGGCACATAAACTGAAATAAAATTACATAATCTAACAAACAATCACATAAATAAAACATCATAGAGAAAATCAGCATAACATTTAATGTACAGCTTGACAAAGTACCTCTACTCACCAATATCAGGCTAACAGGAAACTCTGGCTCATAACTGACTTAAAATACGAGAAGTACTGAGAACCTTCCAGTACTTCGTATCTACAGTAGCAAATCCCACTTCTCAACAATAGGTTTTGCCGATTAAATGGGTACTGTATTATTCGACACGTGTCACTCAGTATGGCCGACCCGCATGTTCCTGCACCATTTATGTCTCAGGATTACAAAAGTACAAATGTTCTAGTTTCGAAGACCAGTTGAGTAAAATTCTTGTGACTCCATTACGCTACTTGATTTTCAACTGCTCTGGCAATGATATAGTAACAATAAGGATGCCATAACAATATTATTCTTAGTACGGATACTCTCCAGAAGTAGCAGGTAGGCCTCTTTGCTTTTATTCCTTGTGTTCCCCTCAGACATAATAACTGGAATTAGTTACTTCATTCCCTACTGACGAAAAATGATTTTCATTTCTAAGGAGGTATGGCAGATTTTAACTTTTTCTCTTACACTTAGCAAGAAAAGAACCAAAACATGAGTTTCCAAACTCCTGCAATGCAAAAGCACATACTTTTGCTCAATTAAACTGTAATATATTTCTTTTTACATAAATGGCTATGTCCAGCTTAACTGAAAATGCTGATGTGGAAGTTCTGAGCTCAGTGACTTGTTTATGAACCTCTACATTTTATTACTCTCGCCAATCGTTTTTACTCTAAGAATACTAGGCTATGATAAGTTTACCATTCTCCATGGAATTCCGACTCTCGACAAATTTCGAGGTTCTTTCTGTTTCATTTATCGAGGGTCCTCTGGCTTAAAGTCTTCCAGAGATTTTTACTCTCCACCTGACAAAGTCAGAGGAGGGTGTTATCAATGGGAATAATAGGTGTCCGTCTGCAGAGTTTGGTAGCAGAGTGGCTGTCAGGGCATAGAGATTTCGTTTCCGGGCCAGTACTCAGAAAGTATTCGCTACTGAGTCATGAAATTTCACACAGTTATGTGTTTTATGGTACACTGGTGCCTTTTGATAGGTAGAATATTTATTTTTTAAATAATGAAAACTAGAAAAAACATTTTTTCTTTTCCGGACTAGAACTCAGAAACTCATACAGGAAAAGGCTTAAAGCGCTCCAGGAATGTGTGTTAAAATGCCTCCTGGTGCCGTTTGGTAGTTAGAATGCCATGAGATCATATGATGTTATGTAATTGCAAAAATACATAAAACTGATTATTTCAATTCATTTTTCTATTAAAACTTTGCAACTATTACGCCTTGGAGGAAGAAATTGTACATGATAAATGATTTATGAATATCTAATTTTGTATGAAGTTTTATGACAACCTATTATATAATCATAAAAAATGGCTACCGAGATGAAAAAAAAAGCACGAGTCATACTTTCATCAAATCTGCTCATAACTTCTTTATTACCATGGATAAACTACTGAAATATTTAAATTTTAATGTCTCTGCCTTGTATGGGGGTGGGGGGGGGAGTGAGGACTCATGGGCTTGGTTTGGCGTGCAGGGAGGTGGGTGGCACGTACATGGTTGGAGGGCTGCAAAAGCGCAGCGTTACCTATGTTTGTTAATGAAACTCTTGCCAAATGCGATGTAATAACTGCATGTCTCTGAGTAACGTTTCTTTCCATTTGTGATGCTTCATGTCATTTTAAAAAGTCAACTTATGCAGGTTTCCCGCTTTCTGTCGTCGTCCATGAACACAACAGAAACGGTAATAAATGACTTTAGATTAATCGCTAGTATTCTAACAGAAGTTATTTTATAAATCATAACGACTGGTTGTAATTGGTTATTGACGCCCGTTACTTAGTTTTCAGTCTTATGCCAAAAAAACACTGCTTGTTACCATACAAGATTTCAACTCTGCAAATTGTTCCTGCCTGTCCTTGGGCGATAGTTCTGAAATTTCAGCTGGTTTCGTTTAGTATTTCCTACTATCGAAACAAATTATTTCCTACAGTTTCGAAACGTACAGGTACTTTGGCACTTACCGATTGTTTTCTGTTACCGCTTTACAAAACAGATTTCATCCTGTAAAGATACAAGGAAACGGATGTGCATTATCGTTGACTAAAACTTACTGGACACTCTGTCATTCATCGCCAACCTGGCAAATATAGTTTTCATAGCCTATATTACCACCATTATCAGGTACACCCGGCAACAGTTCCGTCTGGGCCCCCCCAGTAGCGAAATATAGGAGATGTGGCAGCAGTGTGTGTGTTTGTTCGTCTGTACATGCTCGAGAAATGTTCGGATCATCAACTCTCTCACTCCATTGTGAACGTGATTCGGCCTTTGAGTTCACTCCATAGATGGCGGTGTGTGGTTATGGGGGAGAGACGGGAGGTCAGGACGGTAGGTGGGTCAGAGTTGGGTGGGAACAACAGCTAGGTTGTTTGTATTGGACATGATAATAGTTTTCCCAGTCATTATTGCGGATCGTTTCAGGTTACTGACACCGTATTCCTAACAACAATAAAAAAAATGAAATATTGTTGCACTGCTACCCGTTACAATATATTCCACGATGATTGGATATCCTCCATAACTTATTCCCCCCCCCTCCCTCTCTCTCTCTCTCTCTCTCTCTCTCTCTCTCTCTCTCTCTCTCTCTCTCTCTCTCTCTCTCTCTCTCTCTCTCTCTCTCTCTCTCTCTCCCTCTCGCCCTCTCTCTCTCTCTCTCTCTCTCTCTCTCTCTCAGGTCATTAAGTAATCAGTATATAGCATTATCAGCACAGATTAAAGAGGATTTGTCTTTTAATTAAAACTGCTGACAAAGGCCGATTCACGTTCACAATGGAGTGAGAGGGTTGACGATCTGAACATTTTTCGAGCATGTACAAACGAACAAACATACACACTGTGCCACATCTACTATATCTCGCTACTGGGGGGCCCAGGCGGAACTGTTGCCGGGTGTACCAGGATAAACAATAATGAACTAAGTACAGAGCCCTGATGTATCCCAGCACTGGCGAAGAATTCCTCACTTGTTTCTTCACCTTGTTTATATATATATATATATATATATATATATATATATATATATATATATATATATATATATATATATCGCATAAGAATCTGAACCTCGTCAATACGGCGGCTTTTAGTATTTTACAAACTACCCCCAGACAAGTTAATTTTGATTAGGAGAGGCTTGAACAGAAGGAGATTGGCATAGCCTTCATTAATCCCCTCAGTGCTACAAGATTATTTGTAATTTGATTATAATCAATAGTAGATGCTAATTATAAGTGCCATCACAAAGATGGAGTGACGTTGCAAGCTACAGAATCTAGACTGGCGACTAAAACAGAATCATAAGTGTCCGATCTGCCTCCTGTGGCCCGCCGACAGGAGACGGGGTTGGGTGGTAGGGTGAGCAGGGCACGTGGTTGGGTGGGTTGGTGGGTGGATGTGTGAGTTCCCGAAGAATAAGCGCAGGAGACGAGCTCAGTATATAGGGTGAGTACGTGGGTATAAGGGATGGATGGTTGGTGAATTGGAGGGTGTATAGAGGAAAATAGGTCCACTAAGAAATGTTGGGTCTATGGGATAAATGGGGCCACGGTTAGAATAGGTCCATGTGGGAAAATACAGTAGGTCTATGAGGGATACGTCCTTTGGGGAAATGGGACCGTGGAAATACAGATCCAGTGGGTATTAAAGGTCCATGGAGGAAATAGGTCCATGTGGGAAAATACGTAAATGTCGGGTTCTGGTCTCTCCATGAGGAAATAATAAGTCCATGTCGAAAATAGGTCATGGAGGATAATCGGTTCTGGAGAGGAAATAGGTTCATGAGAACATAAATAATTCAAGGAAAAAATGGTTTATGGAGGTAAATCAGGCCCATGAAGGAAAAATAAGTCCATGGAGGAAAAATATGTCCATGAAGGAAAAACAGGTCCTCAGGGAAAGAACGGGTCCAAAAGGAAACAGCAGGTCCTATGAGAAACGACAGGTCCACAGGGAAACAACAGGTCCACAGGGAAACATCAGGTCCACAGGGAAACAATAGGTCCAAAAGGAAACAACAGGCCCACAGGGAAAAAACAGGCCCACAGGAAAACAACAGGTCCACGGGAAACAACAGATCCACAGGGGAAACAACAGATCTACAGGAAAAAAAACGGTCCACAGGGAAACAACAGGTCCATAGGGAAACAATAGGTCCACAGGGAAACAACAGGTCCACAGGGAAACAACAGGTCCATAGGGAAACAATATGTCCACAGGGAAACAACAGGTCCACAGCGAAACAATATGTCCACAGGGAAACAACAGGTCCACAGGGAAACAACAGGTCCACAGGGAAACAACAGGTCCACAGGGTAAAAAAAAAAAAAAAAAAAAAAAAAAAAAAAAGCCCTGTGAGACAGATAGGTTCATGGGGAAAAATACATCCATGAAGGAATATAGGCCCATGGAGGAAAATACATCCATTGGAAAAAATAGGTCCATGGGGGAAACTGAACCAAGGGGAAAATAGGATCAAGGAGAAAATAGGATCAAGGAGAAAATAGGATCAAGGGGAAAATAGGATCAAGGAGAAAATAGGACCAAGGGGAAAATAGGATCAAGGAGAAAATAGGATCAAGGGAAAAATAGGATCAAGGGGAAAATAGGATCAAGGGGAAAATAGTTCATAAAGGAAATTGAGTACAAGGGGGAAAATAGGTATACTGAGGAAAATGAATCAACGAGATGAAAATGGGTCACTGGGGAAAATGGACGGGTGGGGAAATGAACAATAGGAGGGGTTGCTGGAGACGGGCTTATGTGCCAATACCCTCTATGAACCCACAGAATCTAATCTTGCACATAATTTTTCAGTGTTTTATTTTCCCTGCACCTTCTAGACTCTAGCAGTCTTCTAGAATAGCGTCTGTTATGGTATGTCCTTCAACAGTCATATTAAATTATAAACTCAAGCCCTCTACTGGAATAGCTTTTGTTTTATCCCACAGTAGGTGAATTTACCTATAAATACTTTCACTACGAGAGGTCTCTCCTAAACCGAATATAAATCGTCTGTGGGTATTTTAGAGATATCTTGATTCGGTAACATTTTCACAAGTGGAATTTATCTCTCAAGACAAAAATAACTGCCTGAGGATAACAACTCTTAAACACTAGGACACGCGCGCGCGCGCACGCGCACACACACACACACACACACACACACACACACACACACACACACACACACACACACACTGTCAACTGAGTACAATCAAGAGCAGACGCGGAGATGAATAATGACAAGGACGACCATTAAGTAGGAGTATGTAGGTGACCCTGCGTAATTAACTACAGTGGCGAGGGGGATGTAGAGTTGGAACAATAAAGTGCTTGGGTTCCCCTGGAAGATATTAAGGGACATGAGCAGAGAATTAAAGGTAGGTTAAAAGAATAAAGAGCAGTATCATTTCTATCCCTACGAGATACTTCCTAAGGCAGACTGGGATTTAACACTAGTCAGTTAGTCACTGCCTTGAAAAATTTGTGTCGGACTATTAAAATTTTGGAGGTTACTAATCTGGATGGAATAGTAAAAATTATCTGACAAACTTGTCTGGGCTTTTCTGGCTGGCACTTGTTTTGTCTGTTCTGATATACATCTCTCCAGAAAAATCTGGATGCCCTGGAATATTCTGGAACATACCTGTTCTGATCTATATCTTTCCAGAAAATTTTAAATGTCCTGGAACATTCTGGATGCATGATTGTCAAACTTCCCAGAACAATTATTTTCCAGAATATTCCAATGTTGGGTATAAATATCAGTGCTGCAATGACCAGCTTCACCAGTTGTTTGGAATAGTTCATGGAATACATATTTTGCAATAAAGGATTACACATTCAACATGTGGATTATTGCAAGGATTGCCTCAGTAAGTGTAGATTGCTCAGAATACTGTGGACATACTGCCCAGAGTTTGTGACACCTGGATTACTCCAGCCAGCAAAGATTACTGAGGACACAGCTGATGCTACAGGCATACTGCTTGTGAACTTTCATTGTTGTGTACTACTACACTGGGATTAGTGGCTTCAGTATGCGGGGATACGTGAAAGGTGTAGCACAACCACAACCAAAAAGGAAACAAACCCCTGAGAATGCAAGAGCCAAAGATCAGCAGTATGAAGAGAAGAAAAGAAAAAGACAGTTCAAAGAAGAATGGTAAAGGATCACCCCTGGCTCACTCTGCATCAAGATGAAAATGGAGAGGAAAAGATGGACTGAAATATGTACATGAAGGTTAGACCCAGAAGTAACAGAAATGCTTTTGTCCAAGGATGCTCGAACTTTCGACTGGAGACCATCAAGTACCATGCATCCAGCAACCAACACTAGTATGTAGCCAACAAATTTGGACATGAAAGCAACCCTACAGATGTACCGGCATACATAACCAAACTGATCTTGAACAAGGCAACATACAACAAACTTGCAATCCTCTTTCGGACAACCCATGGAATTAACATTCAAAGATGACCAGCACAGGACTATGTCTGGATGAATGAACTTGATGAAGCAAAAGGACTGGACCTTGGAATTTTTTTTTTCTTTTTTTTATGCAAGGAAGTAGGAATCAAAGGCCATGAGCCCGCAATAACAGTTCCCTCCAAGAGAAAAAACAAAATACAATAGAAAGCCAAATTCAAGATCCGATCATTTCGAGATGCCTGGACACACTGCGTTTGAAAGACTGGAGATGATAGGCAGCAAGAAATACACACAGAGGAAGACAGTTCCAGATTTGACCTGTTGCATAAATAAAGGACTGGGAGTAACGGTTAACTCTTGCATTAGAGAGTTGGACAGAAAAGGGATGAGAGTTTGCTGCTAGACGGGTGCTACGCGCCCGTCGTAAAGGTGGAGGAATGCATGCAGACAGTTCAGAGGAGCAGTGACCATTAAAGTAGTGATAGAAAAGAGATAAAGATGCAACAGTGCGGCGAAGAGACAGAGATTGAAGGGATTCGGTAAGAGGAGGAGAGTTAATGAAACGAAAAGCCTTTGACTCCACCCTATTGAGAAGAGATGTATGTGGGGAGCCTCCCCACACATGAGTGTTGTACTCCACACAGGGGCGGATAAAACCCCTGTATAGAGTCAACAATTGAGCAGGGGTAAAGAAAGAACGGAGCAGGCTTAGCACACCTAATCTCTTGGAAGCAGATTTTACAAGAGATGTAATATGATCTTTCCAAGATAAGTCCCGAGTAAATGAAACCCCAAGCATGTTCAAGGATGATGCAGAATTAAGCTGAATATTATTAAACATTAGTGGGTATACCTGTTGAAGATTTTGTCGGGTTGATAGGTGTAAGAACTGAGTCTTAGATGCATTAAAAATAACCAGATTATTTTACCCCAGTCAGAGATACGAGCCAAGTCAAACATTAGGTGTGCCATAGCCTCATCCCTTGTTTGTTGAAGTAACTGCCGAGATGGTCGTTGCGGGAACCGAATGGAATGGTGAAGTGTGGAGTCATCAGTGTATGAGTGGATAGGGTTAGATGTACAGCTTAGAAGGTCATTGATGAATAAAAGGAAGAGAGTTGGTGATAGGAAAGAGCCCTGAGGAACACCACTGTTGATAGATCTAGGAGAAGAACGATGGCCGTCTACAACAGTGGCTATAGAACGACCAGAAAGGAAGCTAGCAATGAAGGCACAGATAGAAGGATAGAAACCGTAAGAGGGCAATTTGGAAATTAAAGTTCTATGCCAGACTCGATCAAAAGCCTTAGAGATGTCAGGTGCACATCACAAACAGGCACAAACATCATGAGTTTAGCTCAGATATTGCTGATGTTCAGCGAAGTGAGATTTGCAACAAATTAACAAAATGCAACTTTGTGTCAGTCATAGTTGATGGAAGTGTTGACAGTTAAACTGTGGACGGTAAGCTGGTGTACATACAAATATATCTGGAAGGGAACATTGCAACAAACTTCACCTAATGCTGTCAGGTACAGCATGGAATTTCAACAGCAACTGTGCAAACAATTCAGAAGGCCATTGCTACTGTCTGTGATTGACCAGAGTTTCTCTGTAAACTAACTGCTTTGGGTTCTGAAGGTGCTGCAATCATGCTGGGGAAAAACAATGTTATTGTACAACTTCAAGCCATGCAACCAGCCACCAGTGCAGTTCTCTGAACTTGAGATTGCTTACAATGATGCAATCAAGCAATTTCCATCAGCAGAAAAGGTCCTGACAATATTGTCTGGATTGTATGACATGTACAAAAACAGTACTGTAAACAGAGCAAGCCTGAAGAATGTTTACAAGTGCCTTGGTCTGAAGGTTCTTATCCCCCCAAGGACAGGAGATACAAGATGGGTCAGTCACACTTTGAGAGCTTTGAGCAACTTTCTCACTGGATACCCTGCAATTCGACTTCACCTTGAGCAGCTTGCTGCATCCAATGAGATGAGTGACTGAGTGAGAGCAAGCCCAAGGTCACTGGATTTCTGAAGCTTCTGTAGATCCCGTGACGTTGTGTCAATGGTATTGTTCAGCAAGATCATCCCACAATTCTTCAAAAGGTCAGCCTGTAGTTCCAGGAAGAATGTTCAGTTGCAGAAGACATTTCTCTCAATCAAAGCTGTAGTGTCAAGGTTTTAAAACACTAGCAAAGAATGATGGTCCATTTCTGAAGATACTCTCACAATATGATACCTGTTAAGCTCCTTCTGCTGGACCAACGACAAGGAATGTCTACAAACTTACTGGATATGGAAACACTGCTACTGACAAACAGAAACTTGCGGATATTTTGTGCACAAAGCTGAAGATCAGATTTGAAGACAAAAACCAGGGCTTTATTCTTGTAACATCCATTGCCAACTTCAAGCAGTGGTCTGACAAAGATGATGCCCTTGAAGGATTTGGAGGTGAAAATATCAAGGAACTAAGGGATCACTTCCAAAACCAGTTGCAAAACATTAATGACATTCAAGCTTAGTGGCCTTTGCTTCACATGGCTGTGCTTGCTTTGTTCTGAAAGAATGAAACACTGAACTGGGAACAAGCAAACAGAAGGTTCAAAAAGGAATATCCCAATATTTTGTGCTTGTTTGATCTAATACAATTTCTGCCACAAGCACAGCATGTGAAAGGGGATTCTCAAACATGAAACTGGTCAAGTCTGACAGGAGAACATACTTGACTGAGAAAACTTTGTTCAGCTGCCTGATGATCAAACTGGAGATTCCAAGCATCAAGGACTTCAACCCTGATCAAGCAATTGATCCTTGAGTCAATGTACATCCAAGGAGACCAGGAACATCTGGCTAAAATGCCAACAGAGCTGATATCCAGCCAGCTACCGATGTTTTGGAAGTACTGTCTGAAGATGACTTGGAGCCAAGTGATGAAGAAGGCATCCAGGATCAGAAATATGCAACAGAAGTTGTGGCTGCTGAAGACACTGCAGAGAAGCCACCAGCACCTGTACTGAACTATGGACTGGTGCAGCAGGCTGGAGACTCTGATTATGACTACGAGCCAGATTACAACATTGAATTGGACTGCGAAGATATTTTTGATAAGTCTACTAATTACTAATATGTGCCTAAGAGTGAAAATTTGTGATCGTTCAGATAAAATGTAACCCACAACTGAGCTTTGCTATAAGAATAAAAAATCAGCATTGCAAAACATTAACACTTTTATAGTTAGTTCACAATTATTGGTTCATTCTTTCACTCATTATCTAATCCTACGTTGCCCTATGAGAAGCGTAGGAGCCCGGGGATAGGCAAGTTGGTCCTGACGTTTAAGATGAAAGAGACCAGCCTCACTCATTCCTGAAGGGTATTACATGAGCAATAAACCCCAACCACCCCTTGGATATAAACCTTCACCGGTTCAATCCGATTGGAGCGCCGTAATTACCCACTACACCACCAGGCACCAAATTTGGTTATATGATTACCACCCAACCTAGTAAATGGTTTGCTGATGTACAGGAAACCATTTGGCTTTGTCACTCAGTGTTCAGTCATCCACAGGCAGAGAGAAGAGGAAGGATATGAAGGAAAGAAAGACAGAAGAGAGAGTGCCAAGTCACCAGTAGGCAGAAGGACGAGGAAAGAATGAAGGAAAGAAAGACAGACGAGGATGGAAGGAAAGATGGATGGAGGAGAAGAAAGGGCAGACACCCGACAGCAGCACTACATCGAGTGAGTGGATGGTGAGTGCCCCCAACTACCAACATTACTAAAATTGGCTGGACTAGTAAAACTTAGCCTGAACTAATTATTAAAAATGGTTGGACTACTAAAATTTTGCCTCGACTACTAAATCTGGGGGTTACTAGTCCGCTTGGAGTAGTTGACATTCATTTTTAAATTCCAGTCTGAGTATTACACATCATTAGGAGCACAGAGAGTGAAAAAGAAAAATAATTATTGAGACTACCTAGGATAATTATTCTTTGAAGGTGAGTAGGGGTTATTTGGAGGTAATGCAGAATAATGAAAACCATGACTACTTTCACTACGAAGCCGTTCACAGATGAAACTGCTTTCGGTGGCATAAGTAATTTTAGGTAAAAACGCGTGATTTTGAATGCTGTTACTGACCCCACCACTACAAGACATCCTTGTATGAGAGAGAGAGAGAGAGAGAGAGAGAGAGAGAGAGAGAGAGAGAGAGTGTGTCTTTCTGTGTGTGTCTGTCTATGTATCTATGTGGGGTGGGTAGACAAAACGTAGGAAAGTGAAAGCATTTTGCATATGAGGGATATAAAGGGAACATAAATGAATTTCAAAAGTGTGAGGAAATGTGTATGAGAGAGAATTTAGAGACACAGTGCGATAAATAACAGTATATATTAAGAAAGGGAGAGTGTCGAATATGGTTCATAAAGTGTATTGCTTATGTTGGCAACGTTGTGGTGCTTTTGTGTTATGAGCATGGCAGGACCGGTTCCAGCTTCTTGAAAAAGAGAAGAGTGATTCCTGGCACAGTTACTCCTTAATGCAAACAAGGAATTAAAAAATGAAAATTTATTTCGCTGGTTTTATTCAAAGGAGACAATAATACAGGCAAGTACTAGTGCAATATGATATTCACTGCATATATGTTGGTAAATAACATTGTTCTTTCATTGTAAGAAATCACTGGTCTACCGAAAACAGGGAGGATGTATGGCTCCCTTGCCTCCCCTAAACCCGTGCCTGAATGGTAATGGCTGGGTATTAGCCGCAGTTACTGTGGACACGGACACTCAGTGTGGATGGGACGGGAGAGAAAGATTGACACAGTGCGATAGAGATGGGAGAGGGGGATAGGGGACAAGGAAAATGTGTGTGTGTGTGTGTGTGTGTGTGTGTGTGTGTGTGTGTGTGTGTGTGTGTGTGTGTGTGTGTGTGTGTGTGTGTGTGTGTGTGTGAGAGAGAGAGAGAGAGAGAGAGAGAGAGAGAGAGAAAGGAGACTAAGGGGTGGTGCGAGTAACTGTGGGGGAAAGCACGCGTAAAGACAGAAAATGCGGTATATGAAGGCATGTAACAGCGGAAGGGTGCGGGTTTGTGTAAACACCAAGTGCAGAACACGGGCCCACTTTATTCACATTTTTCGTTAAAGGTGACTTTTTCATGAATAGTACACACAAGATAAAGTCAGCGCCTTAAACTGGCCTGTAGTGAGGTGACAGAGACAAATATAAGAAATGACAACCTAAGAAATCAGCCTAACTTCCCGGTAGTCCAGAATGTACTGTATGATAAAGGTTTGGCTACAATAAAGAAACTCTGATTTTTATTCATATAATTAAAACCAGATATGGAATGTGAGCTGATTCATAACATCTTCGCTTAACAGTATCCTTTACATGCCACAAGACCTTCGCATCACTCCACTTCATTCCGTGACACGTATATAATCCGGATTTTACCAAGGCATTAAGGTTTTTCATACCATACTTATTTTCCTTGATTCTCTTCTCCATCTCTCCTAGTATCTTACCACAATAAACCTTAACACAATTCAGGTAGGGAAGAAGTTAGACACCTTCGTCATTTGCAGTTCTTCTTTTTCTGTTCTTTTACTTTCCTTACCATATCACTAATAGTCAAGCCATCACGTCAATCCCTGCCAGTCGTCAAATAAGTAGAGATATTATCAGCTACACATGATTTGGGAAATATTATTCTTCTCTTTGGTTTCAATCGGCTATTTGTTCTACTGTGTATATTTCCTCCGGGCCTCAGGAATAAGGTACGGAAGGTATTTAAAGTCTGTGAACTTATTAAAATATTGTTGAATTCGTCCTGCAAACACTTTGAACATATTCTCAGAGTCCAACGGTAAAAGCCAACAAGGATTCCCTGTTTGGTTCTTTTGTCCGTGTTAGAACGAAAGCGTACAAACCCATTTTTGTTGATTTGTTCCTAAAATACATTAATCTTTAACACGTTACCTTCCCTTGATTGAAAGTGTGTCCAGAAAAACTAATCTGTGGTTATTCTCCTACTTGAGGGTAAACTGGGTCATGTTCTGCATTTTCTTGTTTCTTTATACGAACTGTCACGCCAGCGCTGGAAGGGAGCGGCACTGCTGGTATCAGTGACAACATAGTGCAGGGGTGCTGATGAGCCTGATAATGAAAGGGCATTAGAAACATCTACTAGGAACAGGGACACGAGAGAGAGAGAGAGAGAGAGAGAGAGAGAGAGAGAGAGAGAGAGAGAGAGAGAGAGAGAGAGAGAGAGAGAGAGAGAGAATATGGGGTTGAGTGAATATATGTGGGTGAAAGAGTACATATAATGCAAAATGAGGCAAATGAAGGCATGCATTAGCGGAAGGGTATGGTATTGGTGGTGCCACTGACAACATGATGCTGGGGTGTGGATGGTCCTGATAATGAAGGGGCATCAGAGCATTAACCATGAACGGGACACTCAATGTGGGTGCAGAAAGAAAGAGAAGAGAGAGAAAACGGAGTACGTGTGTGTGTGTGTGTGTGTGTGTGTGTGTGTGTGTGTGTGTGTGTGTGTGTGTGTGTGTGTGTGTGTGTGTGTGTGTGTGTGTGTGTGTGTGTGTGTGTGTGTGTGTGTGTGTGTGTGTGTGTGTGTGTGTGTGTGTGTGTGTGTGTGTGTGTGTGTGTGTGTGTGTGTGTGTGTGTGTGTGTGTGTGGGCGCGTGCGCGCGGGCAATCACTGTAGAGATAAAAGACATAAAAGGAAAAGCATGTGTGCAGAAGATGAGTGTTAGATAGAGAAACGACTGTAAGAACTGTGAGGAAATGTGCGTGAGAGGGGATTAAGAGACAAAACCAGATAAATAACAGCATATATTAGGTAAGGGATGGCGTTGAATATGGTGCTGCTGATATTGACGACGTGGTGGTGTTTGTGTGTTATGAGCATCATAATGAGTGGGCGTTTGTAGCTTTTACTGTGGACACGGACACTCAATGGAGGTGGGAGGGGAGAGTGACTGTGTGTGTGTGTGTGTGTGTGTGTGTGTGTGTGTGTGTGTGTGTGTGTGAAGAGAGAGAGAGAGAGAGAGAGAGAGAGAGAGAACTGTAAGTGTTGAATAGGAGTAATTGTTCGTGAGCGGGCAGACAAATAAAAAAACAAATTCATGCCTATGTTTGGTGAAGCGTAAGTACCCTCGATAAGAAAAGTATCGGCACCCTGGGTCGGATAAGATGTGAAATGTGTCGTCTCTGGTTCAATCGGTAGTGCTGACATGCCTGTTTAATTCACAAAAATGGTTCAGTTGCCATGTAGTGCAATGTTACTATGACGAATGCAGGTATATATCTGTAAAATATAACAACACAAATTAAGAATACAAAGCGATATAACCGCATCATTTCCCGTAAATCATAGTCGGTGTATCATAATGTCTCACACTGAAATGGAGCCGTTACTTTTTTTCGTCGTGGGTACAGTATGAGGCAGTGTTGGTGCTGGTGGTGCTGACAACAACGTGGTGGTGCTGGAGTGGTGCTGAGCCTCGTAATGACGGGGTATTAGCAACAATTAGCCTTAACACGGACCATTAATGTGTGTGGAGAGGGAGTGTGTGTGTGTGTGTGTGTGTGTGTGTGTGTGTGTGTGTGTGTGTGTGTGTGTGTGTGTGTGTGTGTGTGTGTGTGTGTGTGTGTGTGTGTGTGTGTGTGTGTGTGTGTAAAATTACATATATAATACATATTTTCAAAAATATAGGCAGTTTGGAGAGAGAGAGAGAGAGAGAGAGAGAGAGAGAGAGAGAGAGAGAGAGAGAGAGAATAAAAGAAATGGAGTATCAGCAGGGAAGTAGACGAATAGAGACTTGAACAGAGAAGATCCTTATCAGAAAAGGTTTTCAGACAAAGAGGATAGGGTTTTGTTGCCGTCATTAGAACACCGTAGGAAGTTTGGTGAGCACACAGACCAAGCTGGGTCCATACAGAGTAGGTTAGGCGAATTCAGGTAGCAATCTGTGGTGGAGCAAGAATGGTAAATACACGGAGAAAGATGGATAATAACAACAGCAAGACTGCGGAGTACAACCGGAATGCATACAGTACATTTAGTGAATGCAGAATGCAACCTGGGTGAATACAGAGTGTAAATCTGATGAATACACAGAAGAAGCCTGAGGGAATACAAAGAGCATGTTGATGAACATATAGGCAGCTAGTATGGTGAATACAGAGTGAAGCTATAGTGAATACTGTACAGAGAAAAGCTTCAGTGAATACGGAGATAAACTTTGGTGAATATATAGAAAATCTGGTGAATATAGAGAAAATTTGGTGAATATGGAGAAGTCTTAGGGAGAACTGAGAGCAACTTTGTTGAATACTCGAGAAGTTTTGGTCAATACACAGAAAAACCAGTGAATATCGACATCATGTTGGGTGGCCATATGGTAGGTCTCAATATCAACCAGGTTTGGTAAATGCTGAAGGATCTATCTTTTTTTTTTTTTTAACAGAACGGAGGAAGGAAAAACAAATGAATAAAAAAAAATAATCGATACACCAGATTACTGGTGTCCTCTGTTCATAAAATACCTGTAACAGTTAGACTTGAACAGATGTGGGTTGAAATTTGGAGGGAAACAACTCTGGGGAAGCGAGTTCCAGAGAGATGCAGTTCGGGGAATGAAAGAATTCTGATAGGCAGAAGTTCTGCAATATGGTTGAGTGACATTCCAGTCATGAGCGCTACCAGATGCCCGTGTAGCACGAGGGAAGGCATGGAGAGGTGGCACCATGGACGCGACTTCGTCTGAGCATTTGCCAAAAAAAAAAAATATCTGTAAAATAATGCAAGGGAGGCAACATTCCTTCTTACTTTCAGGGGAGGTAGTTTATTTGTAATGGCAGGGTTGTTAATAATTCTAACAGCTTTGTTCTGAATTTTATCTAGTTGTTTTATTGCAACCTCTCCACATCCATTCCATCTATTGCCAGACGCCATAATCCCGTAAGGGGTGGCCATTTGACTATGAGTTATTTGTTTTACGGGGAGGGGCAATAACCCTCCACCAAACCACTTGCTGACACGTAAGGAGCACGTATGGTTTGGTTATATGGTTACCACCCAGAGTTGTAAATGGTTTCTTGGCTTACATGAAACCAATTGGCTTGTCACTCAATGTAAAGAAGATTTGGTAAATTATCAACCCACGTCTTTTGGTTATCAAAGCATGTTTGTTGGATATCAAAGCAGATTTGGTAAATACAGAACCAGGCTTGGTGGATATCAAAGCAGGTTTGGTAAGTACAAAAGCAGATTTGGTGGATATCAAAGCAGGTTTGGTAAATATAAGAGCAGAATTGGCAGATACAGATAAGCAAATCTGGAAAAGCACGATGGTTGGATACAGAGTGCAGGTTTGATCAACAAAGAGAAAAGAATACTCTAAGTATTTATTATGATGCAATGAGAGTAGACTTGATGCATTTAGAAAAGATAATTGTTTGAGTATATAATCATGGTGTGAAAATGATGCTGATAATGCTGTAAACGATGACAGGATTATAAAAGACGATGATATGGTAATGCGTGCTTATGGTGTAAGAAGAGATGATGGTCCTGTGAGAACAGGTAGTAATGGTTGATAGGACAGATGATGATGCCGTGAGAAATGGAGGTTATGGTGTGAGAATTGATAATGATGACATGATGCTGTGATAATACGTGATTATGGTACGAGTATTGAAGAGTATTTTGGAAGACAACGCGATTATGCTGTGGAAATAGATGGTGTTGAAGATAGTATATATTATGGAAGAAGAGATGACAGTCGTGTGCGAACAGGTGATTATGGAGTGAAAACACATGATGATGGCGTAAGAATAGATGATGCTGTTAGAAACAGTGCTTATGGTGCGAAAATAGAAAATAATGCTGTTAGAATAGGTGATCATGATGAGAGAACAGATCATGGTGCACGGACAGATGATGATGGTGTGAGAACAGATGATGAGAGTAGAGGAGAATCGCTGACAGTACACAACAGGGTGGCAGCTGAAAAGAATGCCTCATACGATGAATAAAGTCGTCCGCCGGTAGTAAAAATAATGGATCGTCGCTGAAATGAATGATTAAGAGAACGTGATAGCGGACAATGATAGTAAGAATAATGGATCGTCGCTGAAATGAATGATTAAGAGAACATGATAGAGAATAATGAAAGCTCAGTACAGAGTCTGATGATTATTTATATCTTTCACTAAGATGACGTCATTTTCTTTGCATTCTTGTTAGTTTGGGACGCTTATATTCAGGAGGTAGCTACCTTCTTAACTGTCTCTCTAACAGGAAGACCTTTCCTATGTGGAATAAAATCTGCAGGCAGCAAGAATAAAACAATGTCGCTTGATCCTCTAAGTTAACAGTGACTTTTTTGAGAAACAAGTTGTGCGTCAAGGAGATTATTTCCGCCATGGATTTTTTTTTTTTTTTTAATAAATGAGTGGATTTTGTGGGAACAGAGATTAAGTTTATATTATCAAGCTAATGAACGAAAAAAAAAAAAGCTTTCTGAGTACAAAGAATCATGTTTTTGAATACCAAGTTCTTAGGATTAATGGATGCTTTTTTTATCTGAACATACTGAAACGTGAATTTTATGAGTACAGAAGTGAGATTTTTCAAGTACGGAAGTGGCTTTTACGAGTCTCCAAAAGTTCGTTTTATGAGTATGGACATGTGGTCTTCATGAGTACAAAGGAGTGAGTTCTATCGGTAGGGAATTGTGGGTTTTACGAATACAGAAGAATGAATTTTGCGAGTACGAAATCTGGGTTTTATGTGCAAGAAACTGTGGGCTTTAGGAGAGTGAATTTTATTATTACAGAAGAGAATTAATATTACAGAAGAGTGAGTTTTATGAATACAGAAGCGCGTTTTATGAGTAGAGTGTTAGAGGCAAGTTAACAGCTTGATTTGTGAGGACAGGGAAGATACTGTGGTGGTGCTGAGAAAGATGTAGCAAAGGCATGTTTTCAGTAAAAAAGCGTGAGTGCTATGAGCATAAAAGAATGAGTTTTTAGCGTTAAGAGGCAGGTTTTAGAAGCAGCAAACAGCTGGGACTTGTGAGATGGTGTTGCGAGAGAGACAGGAGCTCTGGGGAGGATAAGGAGGACACGGAGGAGGATGTGAGAGGATTACGGTTAGGACGACGCGTACCAGAGAGAATCCTTCTTAAACAACACACACACACACACACACACACACACACACACACACACACACACACACACACACACACACACACACACACACACACACACACACACACACACACACACACACACACACACACACACACACACACACACACACACACACACACACACACACACACACACACACACACACACACACACACACACACACACACACACACACACACACACACACACACACACACACACACACACACACACACACACACACACACACACACACACACACACACACACACACACACACACACACACACACACACACACACACACACACACACACACACACACACACACACACACACACACACACACACACACACACACACACACAAAATATTGCTGGTGATGCAACGTCAGGTTCATCTGAACGTGAAACAGTGAATAGCAGGAATCCGGTCACAACAATCGGTTGCTCTCACAGGTCTAATATTGAGGCAATGTTGAATGATTTTCTGTGACTTGTATTTTTGTGTTGGTGCTGTAGCATGGATGGGTGGAGGCCACATCCAAGTCTGGCTAGGTGTGCCTATGTCTATCTGGGTATAGTAGCTTCTGTGGGCTGGATGTCTGGTGCTGGTTGTTCGTCAAGGATGCTCTTTAGCTGAAGGATTTGGATGGCTTTGGTGGTTATGTGTATATATATGTATTGGTGAAGTGTGGAGGAGGAGAGTTATTGCTGAGACACTCAAGGGGGATAATGCAACAGAAAGTGACTTGAGTGGGATGAGTATTGAGCTAATACGATTAAATATGTTCCTCTCGGGTTCATGTGACCGTTGATGAGATCGGTATTTCTTTGTCGCAATGCATCTTGTGTCATTCTAGCTTTGTATTTCTTTTTTAAATCCATGCTTATAAGAGTAAAGGTTGGGGCCAAGCTTGGGCAAGCGCAGTTCTCTGTTCCTGTAATGAACCCGTTGTAGGCGACTGTCAGTTATTTTTTTTCCTTTGTCTAAAGTAAATCTTAGAATTTCTGGTGTCCTACCAGTGGCAGTGCCTTGTTAATTAGGGAAAATTGGGGGGGTGTTTTGAGATTCGTGCCTGTTTGGAGTGACGATGCTAAAGTCTGAAATGGTTGGTGAGAGTCATTTTGTTTGCCTAGGCCAGTGTTCTACAGGGTGTAGATACAGCTGGAACCTGAGTGTTGCATGGTGAGTTTTGGTGTTTTGTGAAACTATTACCAAGCCGTTGGCATAAAACAAGACTGTTACTTAGGGTGCAGAGCTGCCTCATTCTATCCTGTTTTACGACATCGCTTACCGCTGTGATGTCTAACTAATCGTTTCCTTTCGATTTACCAGTACAAAAATGCACCATACCCACTTCTTAGGCCTAAGTAAGGCGCTACTATGTCAGTTTCATTTATTAAAGTACACGAATAATTGCAATGGATATGAACCGTACACCTACTGTCACATTAGAGAGGTTATACTGTATCTGTAAATGTGCTAGTTTCATTACTTTTGCGCGTGATATATCTGCACTGAACTATGACATGATACAGGCCGGAATGGACTCCATGCGTGGCGAACCTCACTTCAACGGGCAATGACAAGTCATCTTCACAATCCAATTCTCATAATTATGTCAATGGAAGTAGGGAACAAGAATAGGTCGAAACGTATCAGAATTCTTTAGTATTTATTATAGTCTGCGATAAGCCCCAAAATAGACCTCAGAAGAACTTTGGAGAACTGACGTCATGGCATCCTAACTACATCATCGACGGTCTCTTGTATTCCGAGCTAGCAGACGATATTCTACCAAACGGCAGCTCTGTGAAAGGGGAGCGGTTGGCATGTCGTGAGAGGTCAAAAACCGAGAGTAAAATGGCTAAGCCCTGTGGGACACCATTGGTTAGAGTTCTCAGTTCGGACATTGGTGTTAGTAAGAAACCTGGGATTGTCTGCTTGAGGAGTTGGTCAGCCATTTCTTATTTTTTCCTTTCATGTTTGTATCCAAGAATCTGCTTATCAGGATATATCTTGGCACTGTGTCAAAAGGTTTGTTTATATGAGTTGTTTCTACAGCGGTTCTTAAAGTTGGCTGTTTCGTGTTCAGGCCATATACAATCAGCTGACCCAACTAGGAAAGGTGGATGATGGTTGTGTGGGGGTTGGAACTCATAATGAGATTCAGAATTGGGGTTGCGGGTAATGTTCTTTAAGATTAAATTTTCTATGGCTTTAAAATGTAAGAAAAGCAGCAAATAGCGATCTCTATGATGTGGGACCTTTGAGAGGTTTTCCTGGTTTGAGTGTGGGGACGATGATTGCTTTCTTCCAGATGTTGAGCATTAATGAGTCCAAATGCTGACAATTTTATTAAGGACGTTCAGTATTAATATGGGGTTAAGGTGTTGTACACAGATGATTGAAATCTGGTCTGATCCTACTGCCTTGGTGATTGTTGCGCTTTTGAGTATTTGTTGCATTTGTTTCAGAGTGAATGGAGGTGGTGTCTGTGTACACACAACAAAAAAACTATCGTTACACCTTCTGCGCGATATAAAATGACACTACGAATGAAGGTTTTTGAGAACAGCCTCCTCCATTGGTATCCCTGCGTGTGTTTGTTGCATATTTATTATAAGCTATATCCATTGCTTCTCCCATGCATATTTCTACATCGTCCTATTTGGCAACTCACCCACTGTCAGGCTTACCAACTCTAGCGAGACAGCCAGGTTGTTCAGTATGAAACACATCGGACCCCCCTGTAACGACAGCTTTTTTGCTGTGTGTACAGTCGCATCTTTTAATTTATCTGAGCTCTCTTGTGCTGACTCCGTCTAGAAGACTCGTGTTTCTGTGGTTTAATGACACACAACAGTTTACTAAGTTGTCTGCCTTTTTCTTCTTGTTGATAACGATTCCACTGCTGTTTAGTAGGGCTTTGTGAGTTGGTGAGGGTAGGGTTGGGGTTTCAAATGTGTGGTGCTGAAGAGAGTTGCCTTGTCATTGTGGCGCTGAGGAACCTAGATGGGTAACCATCCTGGACATGGAATCAACAAAGCCCTGAAGGAGAAACTATCTGGGCCTGCAAACAGCCCTCATGGTCTGCCCACCCCCCAAATGAAGATCGTGGGATGCTGTTGGGACAAAACTAAGCTCCTGGATATACATACTGTATAGAACATAGTACATACATATGCATACCAACGCACTACGTACATTTTGATAATACAAACAGTATGTAATACATACATATATAAATACGCTGCATCTGCTTGGACAAAGGCAAACAACCTAATACACTGACATATGTACATACGTATCGGCAAGAACTGGCGGGGAGCGCACATGCATATATTCACTCACACACATGCACGAAAGCGCGGACGCACGTGCACACACTCACGAACGTGAAGATGCCAGCGCGCGCAGAAGCATACCAATTAAAACAATGACATTACTTTCTGGATGTGCAAAAATAATGAAATAACAGAGCTCTAAAATCTGTCCATATATTGTACAAATCAGGCTGTTACACTGCTAATCTGCATATTCATGGTTATTCAGTTCGCATCGTAGCCTCATTGGCTATCACAACAATGAAGTGCGAATTGCTATATAATATTGCCGGACAATATCTGGGCCAAACTGTTTGAATTATTAATATTCTGATTTTAACCTTTCAGTTTAATTATTTTTATTTCATTCTTGTTTTTTGCAGATAATTTTACACAGCATTCGCAAGACTATTCAAGCTGGGGAGGTATGTACCCTTTGGTCCCCACAAAGCTGAATAAAATCGTCCGAGGGTAGCATAAATAAGAAAACCTCACCAGGTTCAAAGGGGTACAGTCTTCAATACCAGTAACTCATTTTATAGTTGCACCTGCGCCCGCTGGTGCTATTATTTTTGCTCGATGTGTGTGTGTGTGTGTGTGTGTGTGTGTGTGTGTGTGTGTGTGTGTGTGTGTGTGTGTGTGTGTGTGTGTGTGTGTGTGTGTGTGTGTGTGTGTGTGTGTGTGTGTGTGTGTGTGTGTGTGTGTGTGTGTGTGTGTGTGTGTGTGTGTGTGTGTTAAAATAGACAGACAGACTGATACATAAAACAGGAGGAAGCACTCAGAATCTAACACTGGCGCGCCCAAGAATTGGTCAGAGGGCTCCTATTTAATATTGTCCTGTGGCCGTGACCTTCGCCAACTGCTCTCGTAAATGAATTCCTGCATCCTTGCTTTACCCAGAACTCCCCACAAAAAAATTGGTCTAAAGCAGATCAAACTAAGTCAGCTGGCCTTACCACGTGACTTGGACCTGTCCGTTCCTTATAACCTCGACAGTTAACTGTATTCGTAATCTGAATCCTTCATTTGCGCCTTGCCATGAACCATTCAACATGGTTTAATCTAAACGGAGCAAAATTGTATAAACTGACCATGCCATGTGAATTTAACCACTGATCCGTTGTTCTTAAAAAACTGTCAATCTCTTTTTTGACACGCAACACTGCAGAGTTAGTACTCGTAAATGAAGTCAAACTAGTTTAGATATTTTGTTCAACTAAAGACATCACACAGGTCAAACTCTGACCCAGTTCCATGGCCTTGGCATGTGACTATTTTTTTTTTCTTATGTGTCCGACTCTGGGCATAGACTTCACAGCCTGCTCCCAAGGCCCAGTAGTCCTCCTACATACCATACACCTCTACATGTCACCACTTCGGCACTAACACCCACCGTCCGTATTGAATATAAGCTAGGGCTGTCTCATACAGGACTGGTGTATTGGTATTAGCGGGGATGTTTTTACGACATGTCGGCGGGTCTTCTGGTTGATCAGTAAAGTCTGTTTTTATTAAATTCAAATCCTGAAATTGTTCCCTGCCCCAGCGTGGATTTGAACCTGGGTCCAGTAGGACTGCAGGCCACCTCTCTACCGACTGAGCCACCGCCTTACTTCGTTCTTGCTTTAATCTGAACCATTCCAAAAGTTTGATATAAACTGGGTAAATCTTTTAAACCTGGTTTGGTACGTCAGCGCTTGACCTAGACCCGGGACTTTGACTTTTAACAAACTGTTGTTAAAAACAGTAGATAACTCTTAACCCTTTCATCAAGTTTGGTTAAAAAGAATGAGAAGTTTCAGTTCTCTCTCTCTCTCTCTCTCTCTCTCTCTCTCTCTGTCACACACACACACACACACACACACACACACACACACACACACACTGACCCAGATGTCAGTATTTGAGTGAAATGTTGATAAAACTGAATGTCCGATGCACTGCGTTGTTTTTCTCCTGCTTTCAGTTTCATACAACAGTGGATTCCTTTCATGATTTTGATGTGAGTAATCATTGTTACTGACCAACCTATGATTCGGCAGGGGAGCCTGCTACAATTATTGTATCTCCGAGCACTAAAATAGAAATTGCCTTTAGCCATAATCGTCATTGATACACAGGCAGAAGCGGTTCCAACACCAACTTTCAATTTGACTGTTAACGTGAAGCCTACATATATTTTAACCACTTGAGGGGTTTTATATATATATATATATATATATATATATATATATATATATATATATATATATATATATATATATATATATGGAGCCTCAGTGGTAGAGTGTGCGTTTCGCACGCAGGTGGACGAGGGTTCGCCTCCCGCCAGAGTTGTAAAAACTATGGGAATCGTTCACCGAGCCACTTGCTACTTTGCCGGACATAAGGGGTGCTGTGGTTGAACCAGTGTCGCATACTAGTATGCTTGCACCCAGTCGGCTTAAAGCGGGCCGATTACACTTGGTTCACAGACTACACACACATCCAAAGCCACTACAACACTACAGTTACACTTACAAGCACGCCAATGTATCTCTACCCAGTGGCTTAGGCTGTCTGGTAGAGACTGTACTGTACGTATGGTAAGGCGTGCTTGTACTGTAAGTGTAACTGTAGTGTTGTAGTGGTTCAACCACAGCACCCCTTATATCCGGCAAAGTAGCAAGTGGCTCGGTGAACGATTCCCAAAGTTTTTACAACCCCTCAAGTGGTTAAAATATATGTAGGCTTCACGTTAACAGTCAAACTGAAAGTTGGTGTTGGAACCGCTTCTGCCTGTGTATCAATGACGATTATGGCTAAAGGCAATTTCTATTTTAGTGCTCGGAGATACAATAATTGTAGCGGGCTCCCCTGCCGAATCATAGGTTGGTCAGTAACAATGATTACTCACATCAAAATCATGAAAGGAATCCACTGTTGTATGAAACTGAAAGCAGGAGAAAAACAATGCAGTGCATCGGACATTCAGTTTTATCAACATTTCACTCAAATACTGACATCTGGGTCAGAGTGTGTGTGTGTGTGTGTGTGTGTGTGTGTGTGTGTGTGTGTGTGTGTGTGTGTGTGTGTGTGTGTGTGTGTGTGTGTGTGTGTGTGTGTGTGTGTGTGTGTGTGTGTGTGTGTGTGTGTGTGTGTGTGTGTGTGTGTGTGTGTGTGTGTGTGTGTGTGTGTGTGTGTGTGTGTGTGTGTGTGTGTGTGTGTGTGTGTGTGTGTGTGTGTGTGTGTGTGTGTGTGTGTGTGTGTGTGTGTGTGTGTGTGTGTGTGTGTGTGTGTGTGTGTGTGTGTGTGTGTGTGTGTGTGTGTGTGTGTGTGTGTGTGTGTGTGTGTGTGTGTGTGTGTGTGTGTGTGTGTGTGTGTGTGTGTGTGTGTGTGTGTGTGTGTGTGTGTGTGTGTGTGTGTGTGTGTGTGTGTGTGTGTGTGTGTGTGTGTGTGTGTGTGTGTGTGTGTGTGTGTGTGTGTGTGTGTGTGTGTGTGTGTGTGTGTGTGTGTGTGTGTGTGTGTGTGTGTGTGTGTGTGAGAGAGAGAGAGAGAGAGAGAGAGAGAGAGAGAGAGAGAGAGAGAGAACTGAAACTTCTCATTCTTTTTAACCAAACTTGATAAAGGGTTAAGAGTTATCTACTGTTTTTAACAACAGTTTGCTAAAAGTCAAAGTCCCGGGTCTATCCCTACCGAAGCAGGGACGATATATATATATATATATATATATATATATATATATATATATATATATATATATATATATATATATATATATATATATATATATAACCAAGCAGTGCTCAACCCCTTGCCAGAATTTCCATGTTCTTCCTGTCCCTACCTTACCTAATCAAATACACACTGACCTAACCCAATCACTTGCCAGTATTACCTTATTCAGCAGTTCCCTAACCCATCATGATCACCAGCCACACATTGATCTAACCTAGAGTAATTCAACCCCTTGCCTGAAGTTACCCTTGCCTGAATAACTTTTAAAGAATACACTGATCTAACCCAGCACAATGAATTCCGGGCCAGAATTAAATCCCCCCCACACCACGCCACTCTCTCTCTGGAACGCCAACACTATATGCAGTTATTGTCTCTACGCTCCGACACTCATATTAATGTCAGGTTAACAGCACCAGTATTTATTGGGGTGGTGATTTCTTCAGTCAACCCTTCGGTAGATGATGAGATATTATATTCCAGCAATTGTCAGGCGATTTTTATTCACAGCAGAAGAGCACCTCAGTAGTGATTTTCTTTTTTCTCTTTCAATTCTAGTCAGTTAAAAGAGAAACGGTGCATACTATTGTCTGGTGGGACAAGGATAATATTATAAACGTCCTTCGTCTGCAGGGGTAGAGTCAGGTCCTCGGAGTATGAAGCGCGATATTAATTCGTTCAATTCGGTGAGTTTCTTGGTCCAACTCTTGCTCGCTATGTACTGTACGATTGCATTCCTTCCATGAGTAACATTACAAATGACCCGCGTGGTAAAGCGAATATCCTTGCCTGTACATTTGCCAGAAATCCTACCTTGGAGGATATCAGTCAGAACATCACTGTACTAGAACTTGACTCTCCCGAAATTGTTCCTCTTAATGATCTCTTACCTGTCACCCACAATCCCATCCATCCATATGCTGATGACTCAACATTTGACACCTCATTCACACTCACTCATTCACAAAGTTTAATATCTCTAATTCTCAACTCAGTGCAGCCACTCCATAAATCAAGACTAATCAAAGATCACTGAATGGAGACAAAATAATCTTACCTCATTTAATGCTAGGAAAACCAAATATATACAATTTACTAATGGACAGATTTTGCCAGATTCGTATATTACCTTCAGTGCTACTAAAATTCCTATCTCCAAAAGTATTGAAATTCTCGGTGTTTCACTTAACAATGCCCTCAGCTAGACCTTTCATGTCAGATTATTTGCTAAAACCGCCTCAAACAAACTTGGATTATTGTACAGAGTCCGTAACTTCACTGATGAGCAGTTAGCTCTAATTTATAAGAGTCACCTGCGCTCTCGGCTGGAATATTGTTCACCCTTGTGGACTGGATGTGGAGAAGTTGCACTAAGGCTAGACAAAATTCAGAACAAAGCTGTTGAAATTATTGATAAAACATGCACTACCTCCCCTACAAGTAAGAAGGAATGTTGTCTCCCTTGCATTATTTTACAGATACCTTTAGGGCAAATGCTCAGACGAAGTTGCATCCACTGTGCCACCTCTCCATGCCTTCCCTCATGCTTCACGTTCATCTGATAGCGCTCATGACTGGAATGTCACACACCCATATTGCAGAACTTCTGCCTATCAGAATCTTTTATTCCCCGAACTGCATCTCTTTGAAATTCGCTGCCCCGGAGTTCTTTCCCCACAAACTTCAACCTACAGCTTTTCAAGTCCAACTGTTAAAGATTCTTTCTGAATGGAGGATGCCAGTATTCTGGTGTATGGATTATTTTTTAATCACTTTCTTCCTTCCTCTGTTCTGGTATTTAAAAAAATGCAAAAAACACGTCATAACAGTGAAAGGGTTAACCAACTATCAACTTTTGGTTTTCTTGGTTCATTTTTAGATATATACAATTTTTTGGTAGACCAACACCTTGTGCAAGCAGAATTTCATTTCCATATCCAATAATGAAAACATTTCGAATTATTGATGACGGAGGTGTTGTTGCAATTAATCTATTATTGAAAAAAAAAAAAAAATTAGTTTTGGTGTTTCCACACATGCTAAGAAGTACATGCCAGAAAGGAAAGAAACTCTTGTATGCGACTTACATGAAAATTGTACATTTAGCTACCAAGACGTGCAAATAATATACAGTACAGTACGGTGATACAACTTCGTAGCTTATTCTTGCAGTTACCAGAAGAAGTTATTCTGCTTATGACTGCCTCAATGTACAGAAGTTAATGAAAGCTCTATCTAACCCGTCCAGTTAATCATAAAAAAAAATGCAGGTTATATCTATCTCTTCTAATTCGAAACGTCAAACGTAATGTGAACAGAATCGTTGCTATCAGGAATGAAAAAAAAAAAATACGTCACTCGATTTAGCTTCAAATACATCTCAGCGCTCACATTTAACTGATTCGCCTTTATGCCTCACAGCCCCCAATTGACCCAGATACCTATACTGGCGTGATATGCACTTGCAATTTCCTGTGTGATGAGCTTAGCCCATTTATTTCCTTGTTTTACGGCTTAACACACCATTTCATTTGTGATGAACTTTTTCTTTTCCTGTGTTTAAGTGGTTTAACTGATCACCATATGTAATAGCAATAGAACATAGTACATTGTATTACCGAACACTAAAGTATATATATACATATACAGATAGATAGATAGATAGATAGATCGATAGATATTCTCACTCAGGCATTCGATTATACTTTTTTTTTGGGGGGAGGGCGGACCATGCATTAGTAGCGTTTCCTACACCTACTGTCTTTATATATATCCCATAATGTACACATACTTCCTCTTCAGTCCTAGGATGGCTTTTTCAGTTATAATCTTGCATAGTGAAGTGCAACCAGAACAAGTTGCTGAGTAATATGAAGATTATTGCACCCGCAACTCGCTAAGTTAAAATGGGAGCTCTGTGTGTGTGTGTGTGTGTGTGTGTGTGTGTGTGTGTGTGTGTGTGTGTGTGTGTGTGTGTGTGTGTGTGTGTGTGTGTGTGTGTGTGTGTGTGTGTGTGTGTGTGTGTGTGTGTGTGTGTGTGTGTGTGTGTGTGTGTGTGTGTGTGTGTGTGTGTGTGTGTGTGTGTGTGTGTGTGTGTGTGTGTGTGTGTGTGTGTGTGTGTGTGTGTGTGTGTGTGTGTGTGTGTGTGTGTGTGTGTGTGTGTGTGTGTGTGTGTGTGTGTGTGTGTGTGTGTGTGTGTGTGTGTGTGTGTGTGTGTGTGTGTGTGTGTGTGTGTGTGTGTGTGTGTGTGTGTGTGTGTGTGTGTGTGTGTGTGTGTGTGTGTGTGTGTGTGTGTGTGTGTGTGTGTGTGTGTGTGTGTGTGTGTGTGTGTGTGTGTGTGTGTGTGTGTGTGTGTGTGTGTGTGTGTGTGTGTAATTCAAGCAGCTCGCATTTCATTTCAACCAAACTTTGTGGAAGGACTGAATGGATGTGAATGAGTTAAACTTGCTACTTTTTTAGAACAATAAGTTGAAGTTCAAGGTCACACGGCTAGGTCAACTGTTGAATTAGCAAAAATAAATAAATAAATAAATAAAAAATTATTCAGCTTAGAACAAGTTTAGGGGATGGGTTGGGGATAGGACGAGAGTGAAATGTTTCAGTTGTGAAAACAATCAGTATAAGGTCAAGGCCACGGGGCAAGATATTTCGACGCATCTGTTGGATGTTGATAATCATAACTCACAGTCTCCATCCGATTTTAACCAAACTTGGTGGAAGAGTTGATGGTCCGCCAAGAAGAAACCTTATAGTGTTTAAGAACAATAGGTGAAAGGTCATGGTCACAGGGTAAGGTCAATATAAACCAGTTTAATCTGATTTAGGCTAAGATTTGTGGAATAGTTGAGGTTAAGGAAAGAATAAAGGGATTCGATTTTGAGAACAATCAGCCACGATCAAGGTCACAGAGTAAGCTTAAATTTTTCTCTGTGTCTGTGTGTGAAGAGAGTAACAAAAACAGTTTTGATCTGATTTGACTCAAACTTGGTGGATGAGTTGAGAATCACTCAATGGGTAGACCAACTTTTTTTTTGTTTTGTTTAGAATAACAGGTCAAAAGTCAAGGTTATTTACCAATGTCAACTTACATATCTAATTTAAACAAAACTTTGACGAATGGCTCAAAATTATTTTTAAAAGTCCGATTCTGAGAGCAATCAGTTAAAGGTCAAGGTCACAGGAAAAGATCAAAATTCAAGGTCACAGGAAAAGATCAAAATTCAAGGTCCCTCGACCAAGTCAGCTCAAAGTTTTGACCTTATTTGAACCAAGGTTGGCTGAAGGGTTAAGTGTTACACATGAATGAGGTAATCTGAATTTGAGAGATATCAGTTGAAGGTCAAGGTCACATGGCGAAATCAAATATTCAGCCTTTAGACCAGTATGAGAAGTCTCCTCAACACTAAGCAAAATCGTCTGGCGACATGTGACTGCTGATGCTCCATACTCGGTTGGCAGGGTACTGGTTGGGCACCCGTGATTTTAAGCCGCATAACATAGATGTAAATTAGCCCAGAGTAACCAAACGCAGCATGAACTATGGCAAACCTGGCCTTACCAAACGCCCCTAATGCCATCTACCTTGGTCTAACTCAATCCAGCATTACCTTCCCTACTTAGAGTATACCAAACTTCTCACACAGCTTGAACCAACTCCAAACAACAAGAGAAAACAACCTACACTTCCTTTCCCTAACCTAACCTGACCAACTTCCCACCGATCTAACCAAGTATAACCCAGTTCCATACCAGAATTACCTTTCCCCCTCACCACTCTCGCTGGAACGCCGCGACTCAATGCAGATAATGTTTCTGTACTCCACCAACATTCAAATTAATGTCAGGGTGTTAACTACAAGGGTATTTATTGGAGTGGGTATCTTTTCTGTGACCCCTTCAGCCAGAGGATGTCATTGGTATAATATTCCTGCCATTGCCAGGCGATTTCATTTAGTTCAGATGAGCACCCGAGAAGAGTGGAGAGTTTAACCTTTTCCTGCAACTTTCCCGATTCCACATTTCATATCCCCTAATGCCAGATGCATTTACTATGCTGATGAGAACCATTTGACATGAAAAATATTTAAAAGGTACCATGGTTAATGTTTTGACCAAGAAGTAAGATCTTGGTGATATATTCCAGGTTACAACTGATGGTTTTATTCAGTTCATAGAAATTTACCACATACCACAGCCAAAGGATTAACGAAGCCTCTATCAAAACTCTATATAGTTCAAAAAGTCTCTCCAAAGCTGCGTAGGATGGTCTGGTGGTGGCAAGATTAAAACGGATATCTTCCATCTCATGGGGATTAAATGAGGCCACTCGGTGTGTGGTAAGTCGAAGTCAACCAATCACTGGGGTTTGGAATTCATGTTGCGACAATGTACCTTGACCAGATGTTGTAATGCGCATTTATGCTGGATACATTTCCTTTCTTTTGAGACCAAGCTCAACTAAGGGCTAAAATTCCCTGCCATATCCAATACCGAGAAAATCTTATACCAAGTACATGAAAAGAAAGAAAGAAAAAAAAAAAGGTAAATAAGATTATTCTCGAGGGTTTTGTTGCTGCTAACCAATGACTTTGTAGTAAATAAATGCCTTCTGTCAGCTTCGATGATTCAACAAATCCCAAAAATTCATGGCAGAAAGGAAGGTAACTCCTGCAGGCGACCAAAGAAGCAAATCGTAAAGTTAGTTACCAAGATGCAGATAACGGGCAAATACTTCAACTTCCTTAATATGGTGACTTTTTTGTAGTTTATTCTTTCTGCTCCCAGACTATTTTATTACCTTTATGAAAGTCTCTGACAAAGAAGTTAATGATGGCTATAGCTAACTTCCCTGATCAATTACAGAAGTTAAAAGAACCTACATCTAGCTTCTCCAGTCCAGTAAGCCTGCCCTATGATGAACAGAAGTCAGGTGATGGCAAGAATTAAACTGAAAATACGAAATCAAAGCTAAGCGATTAACTTCAGTTATAGCCCTGCAGTCATGTATGTTTGATTCACTTTTACCTCCAAACACCTCAGCTGACTCTGATACCCACGTCCGCATGAAATCCGTCTGTAATTTCATGAGTGCTGCATTCAGATATTTTTCCTTATCTTTTTACGGTTTCAACCACCATTAGACTTGCAATTGAAACCTCAATTCCTTTCCTCGCGTTTAATCTCTTTCACTGACCTGCTTGTGTAATACCATGGGAGCTCGCTACAGTAATTGAATCGCCAAGCACTAAAACGGGACTTGCCTACAAAATGATGAATCCTCACTGAGGGATCTGAATTTACTGTTCTACACCAAGGAAACAGAATTGGCTCATACACCTACCAGCTTTTACTTCTCCAATAACTCGCATACAATTTTTAAAGCACAGATGTTCCTGTTAATTTTTCATATAAAATTCCTCCTCCACACACACACACACACACACACACACACACACACACACATACACATACACACGCACGCACGCACGCACGCACGCACGCAAGGACGCACGCACGCGCGCACACACACACACACACACACACACACACTGAAAACAATACCAGCTTCGTTATCGTGGCTGGTAAAAAGTTTAGTACTGTACTCTTGTTCCGGTTTACCTCAGTCAACCACACACTGTGGCCTTTAAGAACTTCGTTAGGCAGCGCCTGTCTTTCTACAACGTCCAACCACCTGAGGTCAAGTAGTGTGGGTCGTCATCCAGGCTCCCTAACCTAGCACAAGGATATTGTCACCCACAACCAGAAGCTATTATCCTTGTCCATGCCATTACCGACTGACAGAGGGCTTGTTGAGGAAAAGAAAAGTTTGCATAGGCTAATCCCTCTCTGAGAAGCAAATAATTTCAGAGCAACTACTTCTCCATTAAATTTATGTTTTATATCCACGTGCTTTTGTATCCATCTATCTATCTATCTATCTATCTATCTATCCATATCTGTCTGTCTGTCTGTCTATCAAAAGCCAGATGCCATAATCCCGAAAGGGGTGCGATGAACAAATCACTTCCTCCTGTTTTCCGTCAACAGGTTCCCTTTCCTGCACTTCACACCTCTCATTCACAAATCTCTTCTCCCTGTCCTTCCACTTCATCCCCGGTACCCCTCTTCACCTTTCCCTCTCACTCACCTAACCAACTTCTTCCTCTACCACCTCAGCGTATTTCTCATAATATATTCAGCACATCCAAATCAACATTACAATGCTCTCAAGCTTCCCCATTTTTGTCTCTCGACGAAGCTCCACAACCTCTTCTCAGATTACTCATTTCCACTTCCCTCACTCTTGATTCTAGTTTTCCAGCAAAGGTCAAGCTTCACTTACATATACAGTAAACGGAATAACCTCTGTCCCACTCAATACACTTGAATATAGGAAGTTTGTGACAAATGTCCGTATGGCTATACATTTGCCCTCACCTGCAGCTTACACTCTTCCATAAGCAATTTTCAGAGCATTAACGTAAGTGACGCTCCTCCTCATCATCATCATCATGATCATCATTATCATCAACATCAGTCATAAGCTTCATCAATCATCTTCATCAATCCTCCTCCTCCTCATCATCATCATCATCATCATCATCATCATCATCACCATCATCAATCATTAATCACAATCATCACTATCAATTGATGTAGTGCTGCTCTCGTGTGTCTGCCCTTTCCTCTCCTCCATCCTTCTTTTCCATCCATCCTCTTGTCTTTCTTTCCGTCATTCTTTCCTCTTTCTTCTGCATGCGGGTGACTTTACACTCCCTATTGTGTCTTTCTTTCCTTCATTCTTTCCTCTTCCTTCTGCCTGTGGGTGACTCTACACTGAGTGACAAGCCAAATGGTTTCCTGTACACCAGGAAACCATTTACTACCCTGGGTGGTAACCATATAACCAAATTTTGGCGCCTGGTGGTTTAGTGGGTAATGACGGTGCTCCAATCGGATTGATCCAGTGAAGGTTTATATCCAAGGGATGGATGGGGTTGATTGCTCACGTAATGCCACTCAGGGATGAGTGAGGCTGGTCACTCTCATCTTAAATGCCAGGACCAACTTTCCTAGCCCCGTGCTCCTACGCTCCTCATGGGGCAACATAGGATTAGATGATGGATGGATGGATCATTATCGATCATCAATCATCATCATCATCAGTCATTATCACCATTAAATCATCATCATCATCATTAATGATCTGATTTCATCAACATTCACCAATCATGATTATCATAAATCATTATTATCACCAATCATGATTATCATAAATCATTACCCCCTGGGGGTAGGGGGGTTTTCAAGAATACTCCCCCAGTATCCCTGCTTGTCGTAAAAGGCGACTAAAAGGGTTGGCGGAGGGTTAGTGCCCCTCCCCGGAAAACAACTAACTAAAAAAACAAACAAGAAGCCTCGGACAAGGACGGACCAAACGTTGACGACCCAGGACCGGTCAAAGGACTTGGTAATGAGTACATGGAATGTAAGAGGAGCGAATGATGAGGTGAAAGAGAGAGAGATTGTCCAGGTGCTTGAGGGTGCGAAAGTGGATGTATGTGGAATAACTGAAACAAAATGGAGAGGAGAAAGTGTGAGAGAATGGGAGTATGGATGGGGTATATGTGCAGGAGTAGATGAGAATGAGAGGGCAAAGGAAGGAGTGTGTATAGTTGTGAGTAAAAGATGGAAGAAGAGCATAAGACAGTATGGATCAGTTGGGTCAAGGATTGTGTGGGTAAAGTTGAAAGTTGGAATACAAATGTGGGCGATTGTGTGTGTGTATGCGCCAACACAAGATCGTGCTAGAAGAGTGAGAGAAGAGTTCTGGACAAATGTGGAAATGTGCATGGAAAAGTTTGGAAGGAATGAGAGAGTGTTTTTGATTGGTGATATGAATGGTAAAGTTGGTAATGTGAAGGTGGATGGAATAGTTGGTGAGTGGGGTGTGCCTGCCGAGATAGATGAGAATGGGAGTGCGTTAGTGGACATTTGTGCTGGGAGGGGGTTGGTGATAGCCAATACCCTCTTCAGGCATAAAATGATCCACAGGTATACATGGCGAGTGATGAGAAGGGTGGGTGGTGAACTGAATGAAAGGAAGGCAATGATTGATTATGTGTGTGTGGATGAAAGGATGCGAAGATGTGTAAAGGATGCAAGAGTGTATAGAGGTTGGGGGAGTGGACTTTCTGACCACTACTTAGTGGTGGCCAGAATTAGGATGCAAGTGAGATGGAGGGATAGAAGAAGGGAAAGACGAGAGGAAGGAGTAGTTGCAAGGAGAGTGGAAAGGTTACAAGAGGATGAGAAAAAGGCAGAGTATAAGAGAGAAGTGGAGGAACGATTGGGCAAATATGAATTGGAGCAGATGGGAGACGTGGAAGGTGTGTGTAAGATATTTACAGAAGAAATATGTGCAGCATGTGATGTGGTGTGTGGAAGGAAGAGAAGGTGGAGGGGGGTGCAAGGAACAGCGTGGTGGACTGAAGAGGTGAAACAGGCTGTGGCACAAAAGAAGAAAGCATACAATGAATGGGTGAGAAGTAGGGGCGTGGAAGAAGTTGAGAGGCGGAAGAGAGAGTTATATGTGGAAAGGAAGAGAGAGGTGAAAAGATTAGTAAGAGAGAGTAAGAAGAGAGTGGATGAGGAATTTGGAAGGAATTTGAGTGTAAAGTGGAGGGACTGTAAGAAAATGTTCTGGAGAGAAGTGAAAAGAGTAAGACAGGGTGGAAGTGAAGTTAGCAGGGGAGTGAAAGATAAAAATGGTAGATTACTAGTGGAGAAGGGAGAAAAAGTGAGCAGATGGAGAGAACACTTTAAGGAATTGTTGAACGTAGAGGATGGAAGTAATGCGAATATAAGTGGCTGGGGAATGGCTGGGAGAAGGAGGGAGGTGAGAAGACAGGAAGAAATCAGTAGGACAGAAGTTGTGGAAGCAATGAAGAAAGTTAAATCGGGGAAAGCCCCAGGAATTGATGGAGTGTGTGGTGAAATGCTGATGCATGGGGGAAAGATAGTAGTAGAATGGATGTGGAAGATGTGCAGATTGGCCTGGGAGGAAGGTAGAGTCCCGGAGGATTGGAAGTCAGGTATAATTATTCCCTTGTACAAAGGAAAAGGGGAAAAAGAAGTGTGTGGTAATCATAGGGGCATTTGTCTTCTTAGTATAATAGGAAAAGTGTATGGTAGGATACTTATAGACAGAGTTAGAGAAAGAACAGAGAAATTAGTTGGAGAAGAACAGGGAGGCTTTAGGAAGGGAAGAGGTTGTGTAGATCAGATATTCATTCTTAGATCTTTAGTGGAAAAGTTTCTAGAGAAGGGAAAGAAGTTGTATGCGGCTTTCATGGATTTGGAGAAAGCATATGACAGGGTGGATAGACAAGGATTGTGGAAAGTGTTAAGAATATATGGAGTAGATGGGAAGTTGTTGAATGCTGTGAAGAGTATGTACGATGGTGCGAAGGCTGCAGTGCGTGTGGATGGTGAACTAAGTGAATTTTTCTCTTTGAAAGTTGGTTTGAAACAGGGATGTGTCATGTCTCCATGGTTGTTCAATCTGTACATGGATGGGCTAATAAAAGAGGTACAAGGTAGGGTAGTGGATGTTGGAGTGGCCCTGGTGAGAGAGGATAGTGTTTGGAAACTCCCTGTACTGTTGTTTGCAGATGATACTGTGTTGTTGAGTGAAGACGAAGGGGAGCTGCAAGGCTTGGTGGATGAGTTTGAGAGAGTGTGTAAGAAACGGAACCTAAAGGTGAACGTAGGGAAGAGTAAAGTAATGGTCTTTGAAAGAGGTGAAGTTAGTGAATGTACGGCGAGTTTAGATGGTGAGGAATTGGAAAATGTGAGTACGTTTAAGTATTTGGGTAGTGTGATGAGTAAGGATGGAGGTTTGGAGGGTGAAGTGCTTGAAAGGGTACAGCAGGGAAGAAAGGTTGCTGGTTCCTTGAAAGCAGTGATAGAAACAGGGAAGTGAGCATGGAAGTGAAAAAGTTACTGCATGACAGTATTGTGATACCAACTCTAACGTACGGAAGTGAAGCTTGGACATTGTTGGAAGGACACAAGTCAAGAGTGAGAGCAGTGGAAATGAGTTATTTAAGAGGAGCCTGTGGAGTCACGTGGAGAGACAGGCTGACGAATGAGGATATAAAGGAGCGTTGTGGTGTGAATGTGGATGTGATAGGAAGCGTTATGAGGAACACACTGAGGTGGTTTGGCCATGTGGAGAGGATGGAGGGTGAAAGACTGACGAAGAGAGTGTATGTGAGTGAGGTGGAGGGGGAGAGAGGGAGGGGGAGGCCGAGGATGAGATGGAGGGATGGGGTGGAGAGGTATATGAGAGAGGGGGGTGTGAGTTGGGAGCAGGGCAGTGAAATGGCGGGGGACAGGGCGACTTGGAGGCGATTTGTTTGTGGCCACCCCAAACGGGATTGAGGCGTCTGGCAATAGATAGAGATAGATAGATTATTATCATCATCATAAATCATCGCCCTCATCAACATCAATAATAATCAAACATCATCAGTCACAATCATCAATCATTATCATCAATCATCAACCTTATGAAATATCAGATCATCATAATCATCACTCAAGATTATCATCAAGAATTATCAATCATCAAGCCTCACCAGTCATCCTCATCAGTCTTTGGGCATAATCACCAGTTATCATCATCTTCATCAGTCCTCATCAACCATCGTCATCAATCATCAGACATCATCATATCATCAACCATCATCATCATCATTATTCATCATCATCATCAACCATCGTCATCACATCATCAGTAGTCATCCCCATCCTCTGTCACGGGGTTTTTATGTGTATACAATATTAAAGAATAATATTCAATAATACTTGAGAACAGGACAAAGAATTGACTTGTGAAAATCAAGCAATGATTACTTTATGCCGGCTTACTTCGCCGATTCTCTAAGGACGAGAATTTATAAACTTTCTCAACAGTACACAGCAGAGATTAATTACTCACACGTGCTGTTTACTGGTACTGTTAGCCTCTGGAGAAAGTGACTTCACCCCTGACAATCAATATATAATGTGTTACGGAACAGAGAAAGATAACGTACACTTTAAGTGAGAATGCTAAGAGTCACTACTGTCCCGTAAAGTTCCAGGTTCAAAACAAAAGAGTTAGGTAAAATTACAAGTTAAAGTTTAATGCTCAAACTAACAACCAAACATTCAGGACTCATAAGGATAATGTAATGGCAAATAAACAGGTTAAATATATGGTTAACTGCAATAGCCTCTATTAACACGAAATTAGCAAGAGTAAATTTATCTAAGTCAGCCATGATAAAATAAGATACCAGATAATACTCAGTGAATGCCAGATAAATTATTACAGATACAAACTATTATCAAAAATGACTGACATAAAACCCAACATTAATCAAAAACCTCACTAGGCCTAAGAATTAACCTTATGCTACGCAGTACAAGAAAAAATGCAACAACAGTTATACTCAAATTACACACAGCTGCTAGATGTTTGGAGATTTCTTGAGCACTCACAATAATAATATCTGCACAGGGGAGGACAGAGATGTGAACAAAATGAGGAGCAGATCTAAGTGGCAATGATGCAGAGACTGAGCTCATTATATAGGGGCCGGCAGAGCTTGATACAACTTGTAAGAAGGACGCGCAAATGAAGCCATGGGGACAAAGAGTTGACAATCCCGCTTTGAATAACAGAGAGAACGACTTACTCTACTATAATGGTAGAAGGGGGGAACTGAGGCAGAACACGCTCGTGATCAAACATGGAGCATACTGTGCGTTAAAATTACACAAAGGATGATGAAATCATAGGCTATGTAACAAATGCTATTAATGATAAACAGGTTCTTGCTGCTGCATTAACTCCTGGTTGCACAACGGATTTTAAGTTAAATAAAAAGGACTGGCCTAAGTACTAGTTATGAATAATACAAAGCGTTTATGCAAACTAGGAGCTATAAGTGAAATAAGCTTAATGTGGAGAAATAAAACACGAGTTTACATTACATTAAGCTCAAAAGAACTGTAAATTTATTGATTACAATGAGATAAATTTACATTACATGTTTCAAAATGAATTCAAATAAGAACACACTCACTCGCTCACTCAAAAGCTAAACTCTTAAACCTAGGAAAATACGAAAAGAAATACTGGTCAGAGAGTGGGCTAAGCGGGATGAACTGGGCATCGTTGCTGAGGAAGGACGCTGCCACACACGCTAAAACTCTTGCCGGCTCACACCAGGTGGGAATTCAGGAACTCGCTGGACAATGGCGGCACTGCTCCATACTGGGCCCAATCGAACCTGCTTCCACGACGCTCAAATCCTGACTGACTTCAAATTGTGAGAGAGAGGCGAGAGCGGGCCGCACTTGCTAACGGCTAACGAATTAATGCGAGCGATACATGCCCATAACAAATCACTCAGCGGAAGCGCTAATGTCGCGCGCAAGGACGATCACTTATGACAGTGGAAAAATGTTATGAAAACACTCCCGATCGGGTGAATACGTCGCGGTTGACTGAGTGATACATACTGGGATTCCACTAGAATTCGCGGTTTCCCACCAAAGTTCAATGTCACGAGTTTATTTACATATAGGATCGCGCCAACTCGTGACATCCGCATCAATCATCATGAACATCGTCCTCCTCCTCATCAAGCATTATCACCATCATCATCAATCATAGATCACCAGCCATCATCAATCATCGTCATCATCATCACTACACTATACCTCAGACTGACTGAACAAACCAAAAAAGTAAGAATGTAAGTGATGCATATAACCAACCCATACGTGTTCCTTACGTGTCAACAAGCGGGTTAGCGGAGGTTGGTGCCCTTCCGGGAAAACAAATATAGACATGCAGTCAACCCTTACATTACAAGATTATGGCGACTGGCTATAGATGGTACAGCCAGAACTTTCCTTCTGCCAACACATTGGAACCTAAAGTAAGCTAAAAGAGGGAGAAGAGGAATACACTTTGATTACTGTGGTTCATGAAAAGCTCCAACGACCCGGATGATCAAAGTCGGCCGTCACATGAAGGTGAAGACTAGCCGTCCAGAGAGTACTATGGAGTCACAAAAGTATCGGTTGCACAATATACGTAGAGAAACATTCGGGACTACAGAACGAAGCTCAATGAAATAAATTAGGTCTGATGTCGCGGAGGTAGTCATCTACCGTCAGCCAGCAAATATCTTCTTGTAAACTTATAGCAATATTATGTTGACATATAACAGACACTTCATGCACACTGAAACGTTAGTAAACATCAGCAGTTGTTCGAATGTTTTCGGTAGGCATCGGACCCGCTGTGCACCAGTACTTTTGTGACCCATAGCTAATTTGTGTACATTTTGCCAAAACTGTCTGGCAGCATTCCATATCCAACAACAGCACTGCTGTGAGACCAAGCGAGCAATTGTCATTGACAAAATTGTCAGATATATAAAATCTGAAGTCTGTAATATCTTTGTTTCGTTTTCATGTCATAATTTACTGAATATATAGGATGGTAGAAATGAGGAAAGGAACGACGTTGTTTAGTTGCACTGACTCCCAACAAATTTTTTTTTTTTTTTTTTTTTTTTTTGCCGTAGCTGAAAAATCAGAATAGTGGACGAGTCCATATCGTAAACAAAAGCATATAAAACAATTCAGTTCAAAATCTGGGTTCAAGGCACATGATTACCGGTATATTACAGAACTTACGAAACAGAATTGTATATATATACAAGAAAAAAAAATTATACTAAGGTGAATGAAGCAGCAACGAGATCAGAAGAGCTCGAAATGTCCACGTTTCCATGACCCTTTCCCGATTGTTCCCATTGACGGACTGACTGTTAAGTATCGACTGGCACAGGTTCTTTAGTTTTACTGTAATTCTCTCTCTCTCTCTCTCTCTCTCTCTCTCTCTCTCTCTCTCTCTCTCATTTTAGCATATAAATCAAAATTTTGCCTTTTTTATTGTTATATTATAAATATAATGGCAAATATGACTCATTCTGTGTGTGTGTGTGTGTGTGTGTGTGTGTGTGTGTGTGTGTGTGTGTGTGTGTGTGAAACAATAGTCGCGCCGCTACTAATGGGCCAATTACCACGCAAATTGAGACATAAGCCGAACTAGACCACCTGGTTAACACGCATTATTTTGATTTTGTGCTCATTCGCAGACCTATCTACCCCTTCCACTCAGTGACTTATTTGAGTTATTTTACTCTCTCCCCAATTGATTTACTTAGTTTCGGAAGTTTATTTGGGAAAAGGATGAACTGGATTTATTTCCTAACCACTTCATGAATAATGGTCATTCCTAAGTTTAATATAATTATCTAATGCTATAAAAAAAAAAAAAAAACGTGAGAGGGGGATCAAGGAATTGATTAACCTCTTTTTCATACGTTAGTTAGCACCTACATATTATATATATTGTCACGAGGAATCAAATTAACGACATTCCCCTTTGTGAGAAGCCCGCGAACTGTGAGTGGAGGGAAAACTCACTGTGTATCGCTCAGTTAATCGTTTCTCTCTCCATTTCGGTGCTCTCTTAAAACATTCGTCTGTTTTCAAAAGTGACAGTTTAATAAATCTACTAAGTGCTGTATAAACGATACTATTGTTTCTTTATTGTTAAGCCCCTGCTTGCCTGGAAGCCAATTGAAAATGCGGCTCTACCTTCCCATAGTTCCCACGACTTGGGCAGTCCAGTGTTTGCTCTGACGGAGGGAAGGACCTGTGCTCCAGCAGTGTGAGAGGTCAGCTGGCACCAAACTCCACCTGAATCCTGATCCAGTGCTCCCACCTTGGTGATACAAAGCATTCATCGACTATGGTATTTCCTTCTTGTATTTCCCTAATCTTAAGAGTTTAATTAAGGTGTTTTCCCGGCGTAAGTATTTAGCTTTTGCGTGAGTGAGTGAGTTAGATCTCATTAGTACGATTTTTGAATTGTAACATTAAATTTATTTTGTAATTAATAAATTAAAGTTTTTATATTGAGAGCTTAATGTAAAGTAAACTCTTGTTTCATTTCTCAAAATTAAACTTATTCCACATAGCTCTAGACTTGCATAGACGTTTACTATTCATAACTGGTACTTAGACCAGTCTTGTGTATGTTAAAATCCGTTGTGCCACCCTGAGGAGTTAAGCTTCCAACAAGAACCTGATGTTAGTATTAGTTATTTATTGTCAGGGGTTAAGTAACTTTCTCCAGAGGGTAACAGTACAGTAGTTCAGCAGGTGTGATGATGGTCTCTGCTGTGTACTGTTGGAAAAGTTTATAAATTCTCGTTCTTGAAGAATCTTACACTCAAGATTAAGCAAGACAATCATTGTATGCTCTTTAATATTATTGAATATTATTATATCAATTAAATAATATTTGCTTATTTATTTTAAAAACTCCGTGATATCTTAAAAACCCCGTGATATATATATATATATATATATATATATATATATATATATATATATATATATATATATATATTATATATATATATATATATATATATATATATATATATATATATATATATATATATATATATGTGTGTGTGTGTGTGTGTGTGTGTGTGTGTGTGTACTTTTTGCAAGTAGAGATTCTGACTGCTTGCATCAGTGTGTGTGTGTGTGTGTGTGTGTGTGTGTGTGTGTGTGTGTGTGTGTGTGTGTGTCCAGACTTGGCATAAAGAGCTACAGCCTGCTGTCAAGGCTAATCAGATCCATCTTACATACCATACACCTCCATGTTTGCTCTTCTTCGCTTGCTGTCATTTTGAATACATGCTAGGGCTGCCTCAGCGGGGATTTGATCATGGGTCCATTAGGACTTGGAGGCCACCTCTCTTCTGATTCAATATGTACAGTCACCGCCAAAAGGAACAGAGGACACCTAGTTCAGAATCGAGTGTTAGGGTCCTCTCATCGGACTTAGTAACAGTGGCGTGTCGTCATGGATCTTTACCTATACTCCATTTTCACCAAGTTAGACACTGTCAGGTATGGGTGTACGCCTGTAGTGTTGATGTAAATCCTCTGCACTAACTGAACCTCTATTTACTACCTTGAGAACCAATATAAAGGCAGTACAAAAAGGTGTATCAAGTAATGAGACCTTTATCAGTGCTAAAGGTGTGACATCACTGATATGGTGCCAGACTTGAAAGTGAAATGGAAACTACCACAATCGGTTCACACTGATGTCAGTGAAATGAGATATAGACTGGCGAAACTTAGATTCGTTTAATCTGGTTTGTACACCTGCCTACCGAATTGATAATGTTGTGAATAAAAAAAAAAAAAAAAACGGACAGGTAAATTTCATGAGTCTGCCGATAGAAGGCAGAGGTTAATCATCCAATATCACCTCACTGGCCTTAGAGCCTTCCCCCTCCAGAGCAATAGTATGGCTGTCTAGACCATTCGAAGTTTGAAACTTTCCTTACATTCTCGGCCAGCAGTGAGTGTTCCATTTAAATCATATCTCATGTGTATATAGAGCAAAAACTAAACTGACAGTTCCTAACAAAATAATTTTACAAGATGATGCCACTATATCTCACACGAGGGAAGTGACTTTCAATAATATAATGTCCTCCAAACAATTCCCTAATTCCCTAAAAGGTCATACAAAACTTCAAGTAACTGCAGCAGATCATGCTTTATTCAAACTTGTATGACAAATCGTTAACTACAGTCGCGGCGCGACTCTGGGATTCATTTTTATCGTTGCCTGTATATCTACCGTTCAAAAGTGCGTCATCTTTAACAAATTGTACAGTATGAGAAACATGTGATTCGTGTATAGTTTGTTTGTGTATAATAATAATCTTGTACCATACATTCGTGCATAATAATATGATTCGTGTATAATATGAGTGCGTATTCGGACACACTTGAATGATAGGTTGCCAGGGTACGATAATGACGAAAAGCCTCAGTGTCGTGCGCCAATATAGATTATCGCATGTATTGTAAATTTCTATTTCTCTACAGCCGTAAGTCATTATCCCGTATAGGGTGGCTGTTCAGATCAAGAGTTAAGTTGTTATACGAGGAGGGACACTAATCCTCCACCAACCCCTTGCTGTACATAGGGAAAATGAATAGGTTATTAGTATTGTTACCACCCAGCGTTGTAAATGGTCTCTCTGATTACAGGAAACCATTATTCCTGTCACTCTAATAAAGCCACCTGAAATGGAAAGAAGAGTATGGCAAATGCGACATGAAAGATACGGGAAGCAGGAAGAGAGGAGAAGCAGACACAGAAAAAGAATGACAAAAAGAAAAAAGGAGAAGACCAGAGCAGCACTACATCAAGTTGAGTGGATGATGGTCTCCGTCACCTACCACGACTTCTAGAACTTGTTGTGAAAAAAAAAAAAATCGGTTTGAGATGTTCTTTGTTTCTGTCGCTTTAATCCATGTTGGTGGGAAGCCAGGGCAGGCTAACTGTGCAAGAGACAACCATACATGAAAATTAGTCCATAGTTACGTAGTGAATGTAAGACTTTTTTTCTGAGATTACGAGTCAATCGGACTGCTCTCATACATGCTCATTCCTACTCGTGGATCAGGATTAGAAAGGCTTGCAAAATCAATGACTTAGGCTATGTCTCGATGTGATAAATATGGCATTTCGCACTAACACCACATATAAATAAGTATTATTTTGTGTGCTTATGCACAATCATGAGTGAATATTGTTACGTTATTATCATCTGTATCACTGGGGTGGTTATGGCATGTTCTGATGTTGGAATCAGCCTCAAGATCATGCAGGATTATAAAATGGCAATAAAGCAAAGATTCCAAACCCTTTTCAATCGCTCACTGACAAAGTGTATTCAGAGTATAAAAGTTCATTATTAGTAATAAAGGTGGCTCATTATTACCTATGATCAAAGGTTCAACGAATTCAGAGCAGCCCCAAAAGCCACAGAAGCTGTTCCTGGTTCCATCAGAAGAGAAGCAAATTTTTATTACACTTTACCTATTTCATATGTGAATGTTAATACGTCCGGCATTTAACATGGAGTTTGAGAAAAAAAATCTGAAGTACTTTATATATATATATATTTATATATATATATATATATATATATAGTGCAGCAGCCGTGGCTCAGTATATATATATATATATATATATATATATATATATATATATATATATATATATAGTATATATAGATTAGCAATAGTGGCTCAGTGGGTTAGAGCGCTCCGCTCTGATAGGGTCGGAGGATCGAATCCACCCAGGGTCATTGGTAGACATCAGGAAGGGCATCCGGTCATAAAATGCTACACACTTCCAAACCAAAGTCCACTACTCAGGGGCAACGCCTTGGCCCTTATCCAAAAAAGGGGTACCTGGCGTAAAACTCACT